>NC_133106.1:27794914-28110735 GCF_022965805.1 Primulina eburnea | reverse complement strand
TTTCCTTATTTCTTTAGATTATATATATATATATATATATATATATATATATATATATATATATATATATATATATATATAAACTACAAGATGATATTTAAGCCACATTTAGGTCTACACTTTTGGTACGGCAGGAAAAAAGATCAGCCTAAAAACTCAAATAAAAATCTAAAGAAATAAAAGAAACTCAAATAATGAAGAACAAGGATTTTTTAAGCAAGGCACACAGAGACTGCACCAGAAACGAAGCAACTCTGAAGTCATACAGCCAGAACAAGAACAAAAGAAGAAAACCCAAGAGCTTAAGCCAAAAAAAAAGACAGAAGGAAGAAAGCTAACACAATAGAGGCTTACCAATGGCCAAGAAGGAGGAACACCACGCAGCAGAGTGAAGACCGAAAAACTGCTCGAAGGAGGATTGAAGACAACACACAAGCAAACCTTCATGGGTCGGAGACCGAAAAACCACGGCTCCAGAACGAAAGAAGACGAGGAAAACGAAGAGAAGAGGCGAAGAAAGAAGCCAACCGTCATGTAACCTGCAGCTGCAAGCTGCAGATGCGCTGCAGCTGTGTGTTAGGGTGGAGAGAGGAGCCCATCCCACGTAGTATTGTCCCTGGTATGTGTTGCGGTGAAAGGCAGGCCCATGACACCTGTTGGGACCTAACCTTCAATTTGCTCGATTCACGCGTAGAAGATTAGATATATGTATTAACTTTGGACGAGGATCCCTACTGTGGCATCCCCACAGTAGGGGATGATGTGCACATTTTTTTTAAAAAAAAACTTATATTATATATAAGATATATATTTTAATTTCTTTATAATTTTTTTTGGATTTTTTGTTTGATCTTTTTTTTTATATTACTCTCACTCAAAATTTTTATTTTAAAATATTTTTTGCTCTTTTTAAAATATATTTTAATTTTTTTCCTTTTTTCTTAGTTGTAGAACAAGGGTTTACCACACTAATGAAAATTCGATGTTTTTTAGTAGAATTGATCGGGACGAAAAAAAATCACAAATTTTAATCTTGTTCGAGTATCGAGGAGAATGACGAATCAAATAGCGAAAAGAACTAAAATTAAATGTCAAAAAAAGAACAAAAATAGAAAAAAAAGAATTATATATATTTTAAAAAAGAGCAACAAATATTTAAAAATAAAAAATTGAATGAGAGTAAAAAAAAAATTAAACAAAAAATCCAAAAAGTTAAAAAAAAATATATATATAAGTTTTTTTAAAAAAAATTATGCACAGCATCCCTACTGTGGGGATGCCACAGTAGGGGATCCTGGTCCGTATTAACTTATATGAGAGACTTATTCAACTTCCGTGTCCCACTTAATTTCAATATGTATTTTTTAAAAAATGTTTGTAATATCTGATATTTTCTAATATAAATTTACAACACACAATTTAGTTTTTTGTAAAATTAATAATTTTTGTTTTAACAACTCAATATTTATTCTAAAAATACCAAAATTAATAAATATTTAATTTAGAGCATTACAAAAAAAGTTAATATGATTATATGTTTTGAAATTTTATTATTTTGAAAATTAATAAAATAATAATAATAAAAATCAATCTTGCTGGCGGGTTGATCGGATTAGCCGGGTACTCGAGTTTGTTCGGTTCGAGTTTAGAGTTCTCTGTTTGTTTCGGTTTCGTTGAAAATTTTTGTGATACCCTTACTTCAATCTGGCCTATACTCACTTAAATCACCCTAGTTGACACACTTACTCATTAGTGATTTTGTTAATATGTGTATGAACATGGTATTGTTCGTTTCTTTTTTAACAGTTGATATAAAAAATTACGTGAGATATATATATATATATATAGATATATATATATATATATATATATATATATATATATATATATACTTACTATGATATTTTACTTTTGTAGCAAAGGCAGAATTCATAGCCTTGTAATGGATTCTAAAAATGACAGCAACCGGAATTGATCCTTTAAGCATATTATAATTATTAGTTTTTATTTGTAAGACTAAGGATTTTAAAATGTTTTTATCGTTTAGAGATACAGAGAAGTTAGGATAACAATCAAAAGAAATTGGTCCGGTACACAGACTGGATTCAACAGAACTTAATAATGAATCTTCGAAATTTGTGAATCTGGCATCTCTTAAATAGTAAGGATGGAAGTATTTAATCCTTCCTTAGTTAAGGGTTTTATTCCTACTTGAACTAAACCTATATGAATATATTTATAATTTTTATCTTTGTGTTTTTGTAAGGAATTTTGAGATAATAAATTAATTGTTTCAAAAAGTTTAGTAAGTTGTATATCTCTTTCTTCTGTTTTAATCGTGAAATCAGATTTAAATATTTGGAATCTGGAGTATTTGTAAATCTGATCTTTATTTATTCTAGGAATTTCCCAGTTATCAATAGATTTATAAAAATCTTCTATAATTATTTCTTCGGCATTAATTATTTTATTATTATCATAAAAAGATGTACCCGCAGAGTTTAGAGAGGTAGATCTAGAGAAAATTGAATCCATAATTAACAACGATGGTTCCCTATTAAAGGAAATCCACGAATATATGCAGAAAGTAATTTGCGGAAAATAATAAAATTCTTTAAGGCTGTGGTTCCTCCAGTTTCTGATGTATATAAACCTTTAAGGGGTCTATATACAGAGCATACTTTTGCAAAGAACTCCACGAATCTTAAAGAAGTAGGCGGTTTAACCAGCCATGAATGTATATATATATATATATATATATATATATATATATATATATATATATATATGAAAGAACACCAGAATTAAAAACAAAATTTTATTACTAACCTTTGGAATCAAATCTTTACATAAATGAAAGATACAAATCAAAAGGGTTTCGGATTTCTGGATAATGTTTAAAGGGATTTGGATCTGAGAAAGGGTTTCGGTATTTCTGGAAAATGGGTTGAAGGAATTTTGATCTGGAAATGAGTGGTAAAGAGAGAGAGGGAGAGAGAAAGAGAAGAAGAGAGATGTGGGTAGAGAGTAGTAAAATGTTTCGGTACCTTAATACCGAGAGTGAGTCCCCTTTTATAGACTTTTTAGGGGTATTTTCGGAATTTTTTTTTTTTTTTTTAACACATGAAACTGTACATAAATACAAATACAAATACAATACTCAACAATCTAATACAGGAATTTATACAAGCATTTATACTCCACTATTTCCAAAAATCGGTCCAGGGTCGTCTGGTCCAAGGAGGTCATCGTCTTCCAAATTGAGCGAATCATCAGAGGATTCTGACTTTCTTGAAGGTCCTGGTGAGAATTTCATTAATATAGCTTGCATTTCTTCAGGAGTTTTTGCAGATGCAAGCATTGCCGTCATATGGGATTTCTGTGCTAGGAATTCTGTATGTTGCCGTGTTGGAATCCTGTAAAGTGGTTTCTGAGTTGGGACTCTGGTATTTTTATTATTAACGATCCAATCTTGGACATTGGTAGCTGTAAGGCTCGGAGGAATTTTGAATTTGTCCCACCATTTAACTTTGAATCTTCTCTTAATTTGTAAAATTTTCTCATCTGAAAATTCAACAGTCCATGAAAGGACCCAGGGAAGATAGAATTTCATACAAAAAAGGGCAAGAGGATGGAATCGTTTTTCTTCTGCTGTTGGGGTATATTGGGTTCTAAAAAGATTAAATGAATGTTGGACAGGGTGTTTGAGTATCTCATAAGTGGATCCGAAATATTCCCACCATGTGTACCACCAAGCTGGGAATTTTTTGGGGTTACAAATCTTGGTATCAAAATAGAATAACCATGTATGCTTGTGTTTTTGGTTTTGAATTAAGAAAGAATTGTACCAGGCCTGTTGATAGTCCCAGTAGTCAAAAGGTGTTTCGAAAAATGAGGCTTCTTTATATTTTTCTGGGAATAATATGGGTTTTGAAAGATTATAGCCCCAGTCAATTGGAGCAATGACTTTTAGGATTTTGCAGGTGGAATAAGCGGGATCATTATGGCTTTGGTCTAGGTAGAAATTTTTAAACAATGCTGAGTCAGTAGTTTCCAGAATTGCTTGGTAGAAAAAAGGAGTCTTATTTACATTCCAAGGTTTATAATATCGACCTTTTCCAAAGTATTTCTGAAGTGTTTCAAATGGATCTTTTTCATGGAATCCTAATTCAACATGTATTATATTTTGCCAATTATTTTTCACAAAATAATCAGAAGGAGCGTTTAATGGTGGTTGTGTAAGAACAAGCTGGGAATTTGTAGTGTGATAGGTTTTTGAGGAATTATCTGAAAACGAAACAGTTTGGAAGGAATCTTTGGTAAGAATTTCTTTAGAAGGTTTTTTGTCGGAGCTTTCACTTGTCTGGGCTTTTTCAAGGGCATTTTTTATTTCAGGTGTTTGGAGAAGGGATTCAAGGAATTTGAGTCTTTTTTCCAAATCATCACTTACCTGTGGTTCTGATTGTGCAGTATCTTTAAGATCCTCTTCTTCTTCCTTTGTAACGATGTCATACCAGGTTTTGATTTTTTCTGGTTCAGTAGGGGTTTGAACAGGCTTTTTATCCTTTTTGGGTGGCATTTCTGTTTTGGAGAAATTCTCTTGTGAGGAAATCAGGTAAAGAATTTGTATCTCCTTTTATGAATTCGATTTCAAAATCAAATATGCTAAGAATAGCTTGCCATCTTGCAAAAATTTGTTTTGAGGCAAGATTTTGGACATCCTTTTGTAAAATTTCTTTTGCACTTTTACAATCTATTCTTAATAAAAATTTTTGATTTAAAAGATCACTCTGAAATTTTTGAACACATAAGACAATACTCAGAATTTCTTTCTTTATGGCTGAATAATTTTTCTGGGTATCATTCCAATGGGCAGAAGTGTACTGAACTATGTTTTCTTTATTCTCTTGTTTTTGTTTTAATATACCTCCATATCCTAAATCTGATGCATCTGTCTCTACGATTTTTTGTAGGTTGGGATCTGCTATGTGAAGACATGGAATTTCTAACACTTGTTTTTTGATATTTTTTACGATTTCTGTATGTTTTTCTGTCCATGGTTTTGGGTTTTTTCTGAGTCTATCATGTAAGGGTTTTGCTATCTTATTGATATTTGGACAAAAATCTATAACATAATTTAGGCTTCCTAAGAATCTTTGTAATTGGGTTTTATCGAGTATTTTGTCTGGAAATTTATTTGTAAATTCTAAAGATCTCTCAATGGGAGTTATAGTACCACGAGATATGTAATGACCTAAAAATCTTATTCTAGTCTGAAAACAGCTTATTTTTGATTTTGATACAACCAGACCATTTTGTTTTGTGACATAAAGAAATGTTTTTAGATGTTTAAAATGATCATCAACATTATTAGAGAATATTAATACATCATCAATGTAAACAATGCAAAATTTTGAATAATCATTATAGATTTCATTCATAATTCTTTGGAATTCAGAAGGAGCATTTTTAAGTCCGAAGGGCATCACATTCCATTCATATTGTCCAAAGGGAACTGTAAAAGCAGTTTTATATTTGTCTTTTTCAGAAATTTGTATTTGCCAAAATCCAGATTTCATATCGAATTTAGAAAATATATAAGCATTATGGAGTTTTTGTAATAAGTCTTTTTTATTTGGTATTGGATATCTGATCCATTTTAACGCTTTATTTAATGGTTTGTAATTAATTACTAATCTGGGTGTTCCTCTTTCAATTTCTGAATTTTTATTAACATAAAAGGCAGCACAACTCCAAGGAGATCTAGATTTAGAAATTAATCCTTTTTCTTCTAAATCTTGAATTTCTTTTTTACAATGTTCTTCTAATTCAGAATTCATTTGGATTGGTTTTGTCTGTCATTGAAATCTTCTTCATAGGGGAGATCAACAATATGTTCTTTTCTGTTCCAAAAAGCATTAGGAATTTCTGAACAGACTTCTGTTTCTAATATTTTTAGGAATTTTTGAATTTTATTTTGAATTTCTTTTGTTTCTATTTGGTTTTGTATTCTTTTTAAAGAAACGTCTTTTTTAAGATTTTCTAATTGAAAAGTTTTTCCTTGGATTATAGTATTAATATTATTTTCATAGATTGAACATGCTTTTATTAAGTTAAGGTTTCTAGTTCGGGGTTTTTCTAAAAATTCAAATTTTAATTTTTTATGATTGATTTTAGAAGAAATAGAATCATTGTTAACTTTATATGGGGTAATTAAACTAATAAAAAGAGTTCCTAATATTACAGTGTGATGAATATCATTTACTAAGACAAAAGTAGTCTTAATGTAAATACCATTATTTATTATTGATGCGTCTGTTTTTGAATTTACATTTAATCTTGAATTGTTAGCAGCTGAAAGTTTTTCTTGTGTTTTTTGTTGGAATTCAGTGGGTATTATTCCTGATTTAATACAATTTAAATCTGCACCAGTATCAAATAAGGCTATTGTATTCATTTTGAAATTTTCTGAAAATACTAGATTTATTTTTAAGATGTATTTTCTAGAAGTTATTTCTCTTAAAACAAAAAGAAAATCTTCAGGAATCTTTTCAATATTTTGAACGTTTTGGGTTTCATCGTTTTCTGTTTCTGAGGAACTCTCAATATTTATATTTTGTAAGATTAGTTTTATTGCTTCAGTATTTTGAATCTGTTTTCTTTTAATTCTCTTATTTCTAATTTTATTTCTTTTATATCTTTTTGTAAGTCTTGGATTGTGATTCCTTTATCCTTTTTTCTTTTTTCTAATATTTCAGTTAAGTCGTAAGTATTTTTTGAAGTACTTGGGGATTTTTTATTTTCTTCTTTGTCATTAAGAGATTTTAAAATTTTTTCTAAATATTCTTTTTGGATTGTTGGGTCGTTAATATTTTTCAATATATCTAAAAGAAGTGATTGATCTCTGGTGAGCATATTGATTTGTTTTTCAGAATCACTACTAGTTATGATTTCATCAATTAATGATTTATCAGTATTGGTAGAGTATTCAGTTTCTGAGTTTCCTTCAGAAGAATCAATTAAGAGATTTGAAATTTTATTTAATATTTCTTCTTCTAATTCTAATTCATTTAATTTCCTATTTAATCTACAATAATTTACCGTATGACCTTTCTTATGGCATCTATAACATTCAATATCTTTGAAGGATTTTTTGAATTCTTGTTTGTTATTTTTAAATTTTCTAAATGGTTTTCTTCTTGGTTTTTTATAAAATTCTTCTTTCGGATTAAAATTATCTTTTTGATTTCTTCTAAAGTTTTTCTTATAGGGTTTTTTATGTATTTTTTGACAATTTTCAGAGCATTTTGTTAAGGATGGTTTATTAGTATTTATATCGAATTGATTACAAAAAGTTCCCAATTCTTGTTTTGTTCTTTTCATTTCCCATTTTAGATGTTTTTGTAACTTTAAATCTTGGCATATTTTTAGCCCTTCTTGTTGGGTTAGACTAATTAATTGACCATAAGTATATTCATTATATGCTATAATTTGTTTACCACTGTTTTCTCTAATTTTATTTCTTACCTTATCTCCTAGAAGAGTTGGTAAGCCTGCAAGGAATTTTTCTTTCCAAAATGGTTGATTAGAATCTTCTCTAAGCATTATTCTAGTTAAAAAAGTATTTTTATACCATTGAAAATTACTTAATTTTTTACATTTCAGATTTGATAGGAGTTCTGCATTTTTATCTTTTAGATGTGAAGGATCTCCAATAAAATGTAATGAAATCGTTAATATTAAAGTTGCAACAGCATCTTGTTGCGGATTGCCATTTTCATCTAGAATTGGTATTCCTTCCTCATCTGTTTTTATAGAATTTAAAATATCTTCTTGTTGTTGGTTTGTGAGATAGTAATCCCACCAACCTTTTATTTGACCAGAGAATCCAGCAATGAGGAGCTCAGCAATAGTTTTATCTTGAGTTCCGATTTGGGTTTTATAGGCATTTGCAGCCATAGTCATTTGTTGTAATAAATTCAGAATGTTGTATTCTGTCATACCATCTATATTCCAATTATAGACTGAAGATGCCTTAAAATTTGGTTGGGTCAATGGTTTAACTACTCCTAAATCAGGAGCAGGAATAATTTGTAGGGATTGATCCCAACTTATTTTATTGATTTTTGTAGAATTTTGGAATTGTTCGATAGTTTCACTAATATCAGAATCTTGACTTAAAGTATTTATTCTAGGGACCGATGAAGGTGAATCTGGAACAGTTTGATTCATTGTTTCATTAGAACCGCTGGTTGTTGCCATTATTCTACTTAATTGATCTTGAATATTTTTTATAAATTCAGACTTATTATCTTGAATATTTTTTACACTAGGTTTAGATATTTGGTAAGGTTTAAAAATGGGATTTTTAAGTTTAGTGTCAATGTTTTCAGGGTTTATTATCGGTTGCTTTTGTAAATATTTTTCTAATTTGTCTAATTGCTTTCCTATAGTATTTAAATTAACATTTGTGAAATTATTTTGTGTTATAATATTTTTTATATTAACCTTATCATTTTCTCCTGGATTTTTTTATTGGAATAGCTTCTATTTGTTGATTTTGTATATTTATTTTAATTCCTTGTAAAGGAGGATGATTAGATTGGATTGTCCTAGTATCAGTTATTGTTTGCCATTCTTGTGTTTTATTTCTTATTATAACGGGATTTATACTTTTAGAAAAGGGATATTTTAATGAATTTTGAGAAGCATATATTTCAAACCAGTCAAAAAATAAAATATGTATTTTATTTATTTTTATAAATTCATAAATTCTTCTTGAATAACTTTTCTAGAATTTATAAAGTGTTGGAAAAACCATATTCTTTTTTCCATATTATGTTTGGCATAAAAATCATCATGTAATATTTTTTTATTTATTTTAAATTCTTTTTCTATAACATTTAATTCATTTGTAATGTTTTCTGTAATTACAGAAAATGTTGGACTAGTTGGTTCTTGATATGATTCTGAATTATGAAATTGTTTTTGAGAGCTTTCTTCTTTTATTTTCGTATAGATTGGTCTAGGAATTTCAGAGGCATAATCTACATTTCTTAAAACTGAATTAGGTAAATCTGAAGTAGAATATCTAGGTTGTGTTTTATAGGGAGAAATATTTATGACCGAAGGGATTTGTGATATTCTTCCTAGATCTATGGTATCTGTAATAGATGATTCATCGTATCTATTGCTACTACCAGATTTTCGATTAAATGAGAGTTTAATTTTTCCATCTGCGTATTGAGTTATTTCTTTTAGTTGAGTATTTGTTTCTATGTGTCCTATAGGTTCTGGAATAATAGCACCTTCTAAGATCCATTCTTCAGGTAGTGTTATATCTTTCCATTGAATTGGTTTTGGAATTACAGTATTGGATTTTCCTAAATCTGTTTGTAATAATAGGGTTTCTCCTTTCTTACTATGATATTTTACTTTTGTAGCAAAGACAGAATTCATAGCCTTGTAATGGATTCTAAAAATGACAGCAACCGGAATTGATCCTTTAAGCATATTATAATTATGAGTTTTTATTTGTAAGACTAAGGATTTTAAAATGTTTTTATCGTTTAGAGATACAGAGAAGTTAGGATAACAATCAAAAGAAATTGGTCCGGTACACAGACTGGATTCAACAGAACTTAATAATGAATCTTCGAAATTTGTGAATCTGGCATCTCTTAAAATAGTAAGGATGGAAGTATTTAATCCTTCCTTAGTTAAGGGTTTTATTCCTACTTGAACTAAACCTATATGAATGATACACCAGGAAAATAATTCAGAAAGTAACAAAGAAAGTAATTCAGAAAATAACAACGATGGTTCCCTATTAAAGGAAATCCACGAATATATGCAGAAAGTAATTTGCGGAAAATAATAAAATTCTTTAAGGCTGTGGTTCCTCCAGTTTCTGATGTATATAGACCCCTTAAAGGTTTATATACATCAGAAACTGGAGGAACCACAGCCTTAAAGAATTTTATTATTTTCCGCAAATTACTTTCTGCATATATTCGTGGATTTCCTTTAATAGGGAACCTATATATATATATATATATATATATATATATATATATATATATATATATATATATAACGATAAAGTTTTCTTAAAAAGCTATATGAGTTTTTAAAGTTACCGATAAAATGAAGATAGTGGAGCTAAAAATTGTTGGTATATTTGATATTGTAAGAGTGTTTTGTTATAATAATATTAAGAAAGACAGAGAAATTTTTTTTATGTTAATTGTGTCTACCTTTTCTAATGTTTGTCGAATTAACAAATAAGCCTGATACTCTAACATTACTAATCTCCCTCAAGTTTGTATTTTTCTTACATTAAAATATATATATATATATATATATATATATATATATATATATATACGAACTTAGGTGCAAAATGTAAGATAAAAATAAAATTGGTGCGAGTGTTAGTAATTTTAGAAGTTATTAAATTTATTTATTATTTTTACAAACCTCGAGGGGTAAATGTACGTAGAATTTAAATATAGTTAATTTTTTTATAACTATAAAAAAATTCAGAGGATCTAGATATATATAATTGTCTCTATTTTTTAACATTTAAATATAAATAATTTTATAAACGATAAATGAAATTTAGAGGAATAAATTTGGTCAAACTTTAAAAATAACCCTTAATGAATATATTTGTGTGTATTCAAATATGCATGGGAGGGTTATTTGGTTTTTTTAAAAATATGTGACTAATATAATTTACTATTTAATCATATGACAAAAATAGTTTAATCATATTTATAATTCTTTCCTCCCAACTTTTCTATGGCAAAAACTTGTGTGAGACGGTCTCACAGGTCGTATTTGTGAGACGGATCTTTTATTTGGGTCACCCATGAAAAAGTATTATTTTTTATGCTAAGAGTATTACTTTTTATTGTGAATATGGGTAGGGTTCTCACAGTCGGTGATGCTACCTGTGGGGGCAGTGCCCTCACAGAATCTCAGCCATTGATTTTACATGGTGATTAAATTTAGGTCTTTGATCACTTCATGGAGTGTATGTGTGTGTAAATCTAGGTCTTTGATCACCTCATGAGGGCAGTGCCTCACAAGATAGGGTGAAATAAACCCTCACAGTCTCACATGAGACCTACTCCTTTTCTATATTCTTCGCAGATATTTTCGGGCTCTCTTTCTTTTTTAAAAAAAAAAATCAATGGAAAGTCACACAATCAATACCCTCGTTGTGGATTTCGAATCTGTTCTGGCCATGAATGATAGGCCAATGATTGAGATGTTCAAGATGCTCGAGGTCTCTGGCCTCAAGAAATTTCTGGGTTGTGGAACTCGTTTCTCTTATTCGACCCTTGATGAGTTCTTTTTGTCTACAAGGATGGAGCATGGGGTTGTTTTGTGTAATGTAGGATGAGCAAACTTTTCTTTCTCTTAGAAAGCCTTCTTAGAATCATATCGTTGGGCTGTATACTTGTGCTAGCATTCCTGATGGAAACACAGAGATGTGGAAAACTCAGTTTTCCATATCTGGAAGTCCTCTCTCCTCAACATGCAAGAAAAATGAACTGTACGTCCAAGACGTTTTTGGCCAAAGCTGAATCTTTTGATACCATAATTGTTGAGAATTTCAATGTTATGGCTGCTATGGTCTGAAGAATCAACATAAACTGATCAGATATTCTATACAGGATTTTTGCTTCCATGGTGAAAGGGGATTATCAATCACATGGCTTTGTTGTCAAGATCTGCCATCTGCTTGAACACCACAAGATTGAGCTTGTTAATGTCAAGTCAATGCATTCGATCAAGTTGTTGAATGCATACGTTGCGGAAGTGTTCAAGAAGAACAATATGCCAACTGGTGCTGAGTTATTGGACATCAAGCAAGAGTGAGGGGAGGAACTGTTAGAGTAGATGCCCTACAAGCTAACGGTTGGCTAGGGAATTTATTGACTCAAGTGAAATAAACAATCTTCATTTTAATATAATTTAACTTTTAATGGTTTCGTAATACTTTATCTGTATACCCATGCAAGCAGCATAGATAAAGTCCTTGATTATGCTTTAATACAAATGAATCGTAATTCGATGTTGAAACTCATTTGTAAACACTGCATATTCTAAATTCGTTCCTAGTCGATTTAGCCGCCTAAAACATGGATAAAGGTCGCTTGAGCTCGAGACTAGCATCTGTGATGTTGTGTATTGAGTTTCTTGGTAAGGGCATAGAGATGTCCAAACATACAGATGGGTAGTCATATGATGATTATACCGAACAATCCTCCCTCGGACTTTCCAAGTGGTTATCACTCATCGAGAGGATAAGTCCGTGGTTATGATTGTACACCATTAGTCCTTACGACCCGGGACAACACTGAGGCTCTATATGCTAGGGCTGTGCTTTGACTCGTTTACCGGCTCCAAGAGAGTCATCAGGTGGCGAGGTTGGGTACAGTTGCGACACATATAGGAGCCAGTGCATTGTAGTCGGGGATTCACCGCCCACCTACGGGTGTGGATATCCTATGTGATCTAATGAAATAATAGTGCATGGAATCTCTGGCCAGAGTACGAGATGTACATTGGAGAAGGAGTTCTCCAAATAGTACACGCGATGCCACTATTATAGTTATCACATAGTTATCGAATTAATATGCAACCCTCGATGAACCAATGGTTGCAGATTCGATCGGGATATATGAGATGAAGGGACCGTACTATACGTTAATCATAATCGACTGGTTCTTGCAGCACTATCAGTGATACCTAGGGGATCATGGGGCGATGCTACTAGACGCTCTTACCATGATCCGATGGGTGCAATCAGAAATGAGTTCTGACATTCTTGATCAAGGTGTTGATAGAAAGAATGGGGCTAACTAGGGTAAGCCCGAATAAAGGATTCTGTCCTGAATCACAAAGAGTTGTGAACCCACGGCTAGATGTATCCCTGAATCATTGAGGGTCACACAAGTACTGGATTGTTTGTTCCCGTTGAGAGAATAAATTCAAAAAGTTGAATTTATATTATATAGTAAATTCAAGGAGTTGAATTTATGATAATTAAATTTTGAGAGAATAAATTCAAGGAGTTGAATTTATAAAATTTGAGAATTTAATTTATTAAACTCAAATGTTGGGTTTATTAAATATTAAATTTTGGAGGTGATGTAAATTCAAGTAGTTGAATTTATAATTTAAATAATAAATTCAAATGTTGAATTTATAATGTATTTAATTTATTAAGCTTAAAAGTTGAGTTGATTAATTAATAAATTAAAAATGGTGGATATATGTTTAATGGGCTTGTAGGGGTACAAATCCAACATATTAAATAATTAAAGTTTTAATGGACTTTGATTAAATTAATTAAACTAGTTAGACTAGCTCAATTAATTAAATCAAACCCATTAATGTTAATTATGTAATTAGCTTATTATTTTATTATAAATAATATCTTGAAACCACTAAACCTAACCCCCACCACATGAATTTTCGAGAACCCACTTCCAAAAGAAAAAGGAATTCGGCCACTTCCTCTTGAAGGAAATATTTTAGCCGTCTCTCAATTAATTTCTCTCCTACGCAAAACTTCTTCCAAATTTTCTAGTGCAATTTGGAAGAGGATCAAACGATTCAGTCGTGGACCTAATTAGAAGGAAAGAAAGAAGTTCATTGAAGAAAGTTCGTTGGGATTCATGAAGAGCTAGATCTGTTATACCGGATCAGTTGGTGTCCAGTGATTTAATCACCAAAGGTATAACATTCTTTACACCCTATGAATGTTTATGATAAAATCATACGAGCGTCCAAACACATCTTGAATGTCAAGATCTAAAATTTCTAAAACTTCCGCTTCGTTTGATCGTGTAGAAAACCGAGATTCAACAGGAACAAGCTGCCGAAAGGTAGACCAAGAGAGCCAAGACACCAGAGAAAGACAAAAAGAGGAAGATGATATATATTGTCTTCAGAATCTGACTCTGAAGATGATGATGATGATGCAAAGGAGCAAGTCCATTTGACTCAAGTTTTGTTGTCCCGAAGATAAAAACTGCAAAGAAAAGAAGAAGAAGCCTGAAGAGGCGAAGAAACCAATGAAGAAGAAGACCAAGCTGGTCAAGCATGTGGCAGAAACAATTCGACCAGCCCCAGTTCCTGCTATACCAATTTCTAGCTTGATGAGTGGAGTGTAGATTGTCGAACCTAATGTTGCAACTACAACATCCGGGCTACTCAAAATTGACCCTAAGGGAAAGGAAATTTGGAGTAGGAATAACTCCAGCTGTCTAGCGTACAAACTGCTATCAAAACATGAAATTACTTAACAATATTTTTCCTTTTTTTAGTGATGTCGAAATTCCACAGAAGATGAGATCAATTGCAAAATTTTTGAAACTAAGTAGATGTCGAATTCAAAAATTAACTAAGTAGATGACGAATTCAAAAATTGACGGAAATCTAACTCGAATATCGTATACGATTATCGAATAAATTCATACTTTGATTTATGATTTTTGTAGTTGATTTACTAACTTTCTTCGATGATATTAATACGCTTCGATGGTCTGACGCCGATCCAGAACATAAGAGAGTCGATTTTCACAAACCAAATGCATAAAACAATGGTGATATATTTCTTTTGCTTTGCTAGCAAGTCTTCGGCCCCTCTCTTTGGTTATAGATGATTATTTTTTAGTCAAGCAGGATTAAGGAAGTTATATCTAGAAAATAACCACTCCTTCAAATTACTAATTTGAATTGTTTGGGTTGGGTCGGCCCTCATGGGCAATCCCTTAACCCACTTTAATTTTTTTTCTTACATCTCTTGGTCGCCTGTGAGGGCTAGACATCTTGTTTTAATTGATGATAATCATATACCACCAATTTCATACAAGCAAATGGATTGTGTGACAAACGAGCATATTAAATTAGAGCTCATAGCCATACACCCGTTAAGGATATATAGCATCTCATTTCAAAGTATTTATGAGGACATTATACTCGCTATAACCCAGATTTATTTTACTACACTAATCAACGTATCTCTTTGTCCCAAAAAAATAATAATAATAAAAGCATACTTGATTCAAAAATTATTTGTATATTCTTATATTCACAATTATGTTCTAACAAGTAAGTTAAACATAATTAGTCGACCTGTGAATACAAAATAAGTGTCAAAATAAATTTTCATTTCCCACTAGAATCGTTATAACTATATTTTTAGCTGCTTTCTTAGACATGTACCGTATTACCGAATCATCCATAACTATTGGTATCATGCTAAAATAGCAACACCAAAATAAAATAAAAGAAACAGTTGAAAGTCTTAAGGATATAAGATTTGGTTTGTATCTAAACCTACAGATCTCATACAATGAGTTGGACTCAACTATTCATTATCCATATGGTCACTTTAGCACACATGGCATGAAACACGTGTAACACATCATACATAGCTTAGTTCAAGTATATCTCAATACTTAACTTGAGTTTTGTCTTTATATACCCTCCAATAAACATCAATATAAAGAAAAACTCTAATCTGGATATCAGACAAGTTTAACGGATTGTGGGAAAATCCATTTCGATTACAAAAAAAAATGCAGTAATCTCATATTGGTAATTCGTTACCTGATATGTCATATTTACGTATTTTATTGCATCGTGTGAGCCTTATTTTGCATCATTTTGGTTGCTTGAAGTCTGCATTTAGTTTATTTTATTTTAAATTATTGCATATGATCACAGGTCACTGAGTTGTACAAATGTGCAGAAGAACGACGCAAAAGAAGAAAATGTAACCAGAAATGAGCTAAGGACAGGGTACCTCTCGCTAGGATGGAAAAACTTGACCGCCCCAGCGCGAGAGGCTGAAGAATCAACAGAAGACCTCGCGCTAGGGGCGGTGAAATTTGACCGCCCCAATGCGAGAGACATGTGAAGCAAAATATTGCAGAAGACCTCGCACTTGAGCGGTAAAACTTGACCGAGTAAAAAATAAGGCAAATTTCCTAATTTGCTGGTATTCAACTTGGAAGGTGGTGGCTGCACAAAAACAACCCTAGGTACAATTTTCAAGGATTATTCAGCAGCCAAGGAGCTTGGGTGTAATGCCCGAGATTTTATGTCGTGTTGAATTACGATTATAGATTTTAATCGAGACGATTATGAAAGGGCTAACCGAGACACAAAATGAGATCGCGTGTGAATTGATAATGTGCCAAGACAGTAGTATTGGCGCACAGGCGCGATGATATGCGCGCACATGCGCGAGGACTCCTGCGCGGATTGAGCACGCGCACATGCGCGCAGAGTCCAGAAGAGTTGGCGCACATGCGCCGAGTAAGTCGCGCACATGCGCGCAGCATCCAGAGGAGTTGGCGCACATGCGCCGAGGAATTCGCGCACATGCGCGAGCCTGCCGAGAGTGATGTGCGATGACCAGTAGGTCTCGCGCATATGCGCCGGTAGTGTCGCGCATATGCGCGAGACATGCAGAAGGAAAAATCGACATTTGGCGTTTTCATGTACGTTGGTATATATATATATATATATATATATATATATATATATATATATATATATTTATATATATATATATACATGCAAACCGTACTCAGAAGAAAGAAAATCGAAAATCGAGAGAAACTTTTGATCTTGAATTTGGAATTCGATTTGTGAGAAATCCGTCCGTTAGAATTTAAATCCGACTTCGGTACCGTGCTCCTAGCGACGTAGGCTACAACTGGGCGTAAGTTTTACTACGTTTTAACATGTTTTGAAATTATGATGTTGTTAGAATTGAATACGCGTCATATATGTTGTTCTGGACATGTTAGACAGCGTAGAATCGAAGTCAGATTAAGAAACGGACTGAATACGGAATTGTTATGATTTTCAGAGTTGAATTGACTGAGAAGTGATATCAGATTTGTACGGTGGTTGATTGTAAATGTCTGGAATTGATATAGACTGATATAGTATTATCAGTATCGCAAGATTGTACGGTTGTACCGTCAGAATTTGATAAAACAGAGATGTTATGATTTGATTAGATTATTGATACAGAATATTGATATTGTCATTGCCAGATTGAACAGTGACAGATTGTGAATCGAGACTTCGATTGTATCAGAAAGACAGCAAGAAATGTATAAATAAATGTTGATTCGGGATTGCACAACTCGAGTTAGGTTTGACTTGAGTTTCCCTAAATCACATACTTTATTTTATTGCATTGATATTTGCAGATTATCAGATTGATATGTTACTGTATTGACTTAGAACAGAGTCAGAGTCCGAGTCTAGGGCAGACAGCCTAGCTAGGGCAGAACCGCCGAGTCTTTCTCAGAACCGATAAGACTCTAGACTTACGGTGTATCGACGAGCTTCAGATGTAGATCGACGTCTATCTCAGACACTCGATACAGCATACCAAAGTCTAAATTAGATTGGGATCCCTAGAATTGAGATAAGATAAGATTAGATCACAAGTCATTGATTCATGTAGTCAGATTAGATACATGCTTCGATGTTTGTTTATGCTTTTATATATGTTTTATATGATTGCATTTAATACATTGTTTATACTGGATATTTATATCTCACCGGGGTTATCCGGCTGTTGTCTTGTTTGTATGTGTGCATGACAACAGGTGGGACAGGTACAGGGTCACAGAGATGAAGACAAACTGAGATTAGAGTGGTGATACCGGACTTGGACTAGAGCTAGGGTTTGAACACTTGATAGTAGTTGTTGAACCTAAGTATGTATGATTGTATATTTTATCAGATTTATACTTTTATACTGATATGTATAGGAGTTTGATTCCATTACCTTCCGCATTTTAAAAAAAAAAATAAAATTTAGACCCTGTTTATTATAATTGATTAATTAGTCTCAATCACGATTAAAGAAGATGATTAGCGTCCGGGTCCCCACAACAGGTGGTATCAGAGCGATAGATCCTTTAGATTGAGATAGAAGAGGCTAGTGAGCGGGGTAGATTGAGGTTTTCTTTCCTGTTTTTGAATGCTAGCATGTCTTATTGCTTTAGTACATGTTACTTGTGTATCTGATTTGATATAGTAATATGTTTTATTGAGATTGGATCAGTACTGATTCTAGATCAGCAGTAAGATGATCAGAGGAGGATTGCAACAGAATTGATGTACTTGTTACTAATCTATTTGATTATTAGATATGCCTCCGAGACGAGTAACAGAACAGGGAAGTACATCCAATCCTCCAATGGATGTTACACCGACTCCAATGGAAACCTTGCTGAAGAGGGTTCAATCATTTCATCCGCCGACCTTGAAAGGCACAGAGAACGCTGTAGAGTGCGAGAGTTGGCTCGATGATATAGAGATGTTGTTCGAATCCTTGGAGTATACGGATGAGAAGAGGGTGAAATTAATTGGACATCAGCTGCACGATGTTGCCAAGGACTGGTGGATCACAAGAAAGAGAGCCATGGAGCATAGAGGTACGATGATTACCTGGAATATATTTAGAACTGAATTCTATCAACGATTCTTTCCAGTGTCGTACCGGAAGGACAAGGGGGTGGAATTTGCCAATCTAAAGCAAGAACCGATGAACATAGAAGAATACGTGTCCAAGTTCTCCTCCTTGTTGAAATTTGCTCCACATGTGGCTGACAGCGAAGAAGCTACTGCTGATCAGTTCATCAATGGCCTGAACCCCGACATTTTCACATTGGTGAACACAGGGCGACCCGATAACTTTACTGATGCCCTGAACAGAGCTAAGGGAGCAGAAGCCGGTCTGATGAGACAGAAAGGGGCTTCATTTGTGCCTCCAGCACCGAGACCACAGCAACCACCTCCCAGATTTGAGAGTGGCAGCAGTAGTGGAGGGAAGAAAGAATTTTTGAAAGCCAGGGGAAAACAATTCAAGAAATCTGGCAGTAGTTCTTCCAGCTCCGGTGGTTCCAGATTGAGCCAGAGTTACACTGGAGTTTACTGCAAGACTTGCGGAGGAAGACATGCAACCGAGCAATGCCAGGGAGTGACTGGTAGTTGCAATTTCTGTAAACGGCCGGGACACTTTGCTAAAGTGTGTCCACAGAGAGGTTCGCAGAGAACTCAGGGGGCTGAGTCATCGGGATCAGCAGCACAGACTGAGAGACGATCAGCTGCTGTTCACACATTTCAGCCAGCGCCAGCTCAGTCACAGCAGAGGCCAGGAGGAAGCCAGACAGTTGGTCAGCCTCCTAGACAGCAGGCCAGAGTATTCGCTTTGACAGAGGAGCAGGCCCAGGAAGCACCAGATGACGTGGTGGCAGGTAACTGTTCTTTATGTGGTTACTCTGCTTACGTATTAATTGATACCGGTGCTTCACACACATTTATTTCTGAACGATTTGCATTGAGTCATGCATTGCCTGTAGAGTCGTTAGCTACTGTAGTGTCGGTATCTTCGCCTGTGGGGATAGGTTTGATATCAGTAAATTCTATTAAGCGTTGTATGCTACAGTATGACGGGCATGAGATTGAGTTAGATTGCATCGTACTTGGGTTGTCAGATTTTGATTGTATTATCGGTGTGGATATGCTAACCAAGTACAGAGCAATAGTTGATTGTTTCCACAAGATAGTGAGATTCAGACCAGATATGGCTGAAGAGTGGAAATTTTACGGTAAGGGTTCTAGATCGAGAATTCCTTTGATATCCGTATTATCTATGACTCGATTATTACAGAAAGGAGCAGAAGGGTTCCTTGTATATTCAGTAGATTTACTGAAGTCGAGTCCAGCATTGGCAGATATGCCAGTGGTACGTGAGTTTGCTGACGTCTTCCCAGATGAGATCCCGGGATTACCTCCAGTTAGAGAGATAGATTTCAGCATTGAACTGATGCCAGGTACAGTACCGATTTCTAGAGCTCCGTACAGAATGGCACCAGTTGAACTGAAAGAATTCAAAGACCAGCTTGAAAACTTACTGGCCAAGGGGTACATCAGACCGAGTGTGTCTCCTTGGGGTGCTCCAGTACTATTCGTAAGAAAGAAAGATAGTTCGATAAGACTCTGCATCGACTATCGGCAACTGAACAAGGCAACGGTAAAGAATAAATATCCTTTGCCTCGTATAGATGACTTATTCGATCAGTTGCAGGATTCTTCAGTATATTCCAAGACTGATTTAAGATCGGGATATCATCAGCTGAGAGTCAGAGATTCTGATATCTCAAAGACAGCATTCAGAACCAGGTATGGACACTATGAATTTATTGTCATGCCGTTTGGTTTGACGAATGCTCCAGCTGTATTCATGGGATTGATGAACCGTATCTTCCAAAAATATCTCGATGATTTTGTGATTATTTTCATCGATGATATTTTGATTTATTCAAAGAATATGAGTGAGCATGCTGAGCATTTAAGAATTGTGTTGCGAATTTTAAGGGCTGAGAAGTTATATGCTAAACTGTCGAAATGTGAGTTTTGGCTAAGAGAGGTAGTATTTCTGGGTCATATTATATCGGGAGATGGTATATCAGTTGATCCCAGCAAAGTAGAAGCCGTGATTTCTTGGCCAAGACCAACGTCAGTACCCGAAATTCACAGTTTCATGGGTTTAGTAGGATACTACCGTCGTTTCATTAAAGATTTCTCGAGTATAGCTAAACCAATTACTCAGCTGACTCAGAAGAATGCTCCATTTGTTTGGTCTGAAGAATGTGAGACCAGTTTTCTGGAATTGAAGAAGAGATTGACCAGTGCACCGGTGTTGACTATTCCCTCCGGTAATGGTGATTTTGTGGTTTATTGCGACGCTTCTCACAGAGGGTTGGGATGTGTGCTGATGCAACGAGGGCATGTTATTGCCTATGCCTCAAGACAGCTTAAATCACATGAGACTCGTTATCCAATTCACGATCTAGAATTGGCAGCCATTGTCTTTGCATTAAAGATATGGCGACATTACCTTTACGGTGAAAAGTTTGAGATATATTCTGATCATAAGAGTTTGAAATATCTGTTTTCACAATCTGAATTGAATATGAGACAGCGAAGATGGCTTGATTTGCTTAAAGATTTTGATTGTGAAATCAAATATTATCCAGGAAAGTCTAATGCAGCAGCGGATGCACTAAGTCGAAAGGTATGTTCTTTATCCTTATCGACGATTGGTGTTTCAAATCTGATAGAAGACTGCTGTTTGTCTGGATTAGAATTTGAAACAGATTATAGACCGTTGAGACTTTGTACGGTGCAAGTAGAACCAGAGCTGATTATGAGAATTAAGGCAGCTCAGCGAGGTGATCAGAATATACAGAAATCAGTATCGATGGTTAGAACAGGACATCGATCAGAATATCAGGTACGTGATAACGTCTTGTATGTGAATAATCGTCTGGTTGTGCCGAATGTTTCAGATTTAAGACGGCAGATATTGTCAGAAGCGCACAACAGTCGATTCAGTATTCACCCTAGTGGCAGAAAGATGTATAACGATTTGAAAGGACAGTTCTGGTGGAAACAAATGAAGACTGACATTGCCGAATTTGTTTCGAGATGTTTGAATTGCCAACAGGTGAAAGCAGAAAGAAAGAAACCAGGAGGATTATTACAGAGCTTGTCCATTCCTGAATGGAAATGGGATCATATTTCCATAGACTTTGTGACGCAGTTGCCGCGTTCCTCCAAAGGTTGTGATGCGATTTGGGTCGTGATTGACAGATTAACCAAATCCGCATGTTTTATACCGTACAAAATGACGTACAGATTTGACCAGATGGCAGAGATCTATGTCAGAGAAGTGGTCAGATTGCATGGAGTGCCGAAGTCGATTGTATCAGATCGTGATCCTCGATTTACTTCGCACTTCTGGCAGAGTTTGCAGCAGGCTCTCGGTACGAAGTTACATCTGAGTACCGCATATCATCCACAGACCGACGGACAGTCAGAGCGGACTATCCAGACCCTGGAGGATATGCTGAGAGCAGTAGTGCTAGAATTTAGCACTAATTGGCAAGATGCATTGCCGCTTTGTGAGTTTTCGTACAACAACAGCTATCAGACGAGTATTGAGATGGCACCATTTGAAGCGTTGTACGGAAAGAAGTGTAGATCCCCTTTGTATTGGGATGATATCTGTAGTGACCCGTTCCAGAATCACCTACTAGTTGAGAACTAAACATGCAATTAACTTAATTAATAAAAATCAGAGATAACAGCGGAAATACCAACAAATGATAGTTATACAACCCAATCGAAATCAGAAGAACTCAAAATATATTCGGTACAACCATATCGAAATAGAATAGTACTGAAAACTAAACCAACCAGATACTCACTGTCCTCCTCCTGCTCTTCCCGAGCTGTCCAACCTGAGGCCTGCCCCGTGGGGATGGGGTGTCCAAGATAAACAAAACCGAGGACGTGAGCGATAAGAACGCCCAGTACAAAAGCATGAGTATACAAACCTATATGAAATGCACATGCTATGATATGATACCAGGGTAGTCAAGAAACAGGAGTCACAAAAGATCTCAAAATGCTCAGTCTAGAGGCGCCAAGTGGATAGTGCCGCGCGGTCCAACCTCTGGGTCACTGCATCCACTGCAAGAACAGACGTGGACCTAAAATGTCCCGGATCACCGAAGCCCTCCCGACCCGTCGGCCACTGTGTACTCTCGGTGTCCATGCGTCCACAAGACAAGACAGGGCTGAGCGGCCCCACAAGATATAGCTTATCTCGAAAGAGATACAGCTCAACAGTAAAGGCTATCTCGAAGAAGATACGGCTCAACATGAAATGCAACGTGCAGTAATAAACGTGACATAATAGCATGCATCATATGACATATATCAATGCACCACATAATCATGCAACACATATAAGAATGTATACTCAACCAGGATATCTCGGATAGTACTTTCGTACCTCTATCACAGCAAGCCTAGCCTTACGCAACACCGCTAATCAGGTCTAGAACAAGCCTTCGTCCGTCGACAGCCCTTTGATGTCGATTGCCTCGTAACTCAGGCGTCGCTACACTACCAATCCTGGCAGCTCTTGACTATCGCTCGACCGGCAACTAACCCTAGAAACCTTCCAAATCTCTCAAATATGAGACACAACTCAAGGATTGTCAATACAAAATGAGGAAATCCGAGCACTATTTATAGGCTATGTTCGGATCCACCGAACCTACTTCGGAACGTCCGAACTCCCACGTGTCCATCAGCTCTTGACACCTCACGATCGGATCCACCGAACCTACACTTCGGAACGTCCGAACTCCCACGTGTCGATCGGCTCTTGACACCTCATGATCGGATCCACCGAACCCACTTCGGATCGTCCGAACTCTTCGGTGCTACCGAACCATCTTCGGTCCGTCCGATTATGACCACGGTCAAAATTACACATTAAACCTTCTTAATCACCATTAATCCGTTAATTACCCAATCTGGAATTCGGGCTACTACATTCTCCCCCCCTTAAAAAAATTTCGTCCTCGAAATCAGGCTTAGAGGATGAACAAAACGAAATAACAACATCGTTACCCTCAAAATCTAAGGGACAACCCATCACTAGACGCTTGGCTAAAACCGAATGACCCATCGGAGTAGAAACGGAAAGAATGACATCAAGAGAAACATACAGTAACTTATGACGCTTAACAAATCGTGCAGAAATTAATGAATGCGATGCTCCGGTATCAATAAGAACAAAAGCAGGAATACCGCATAAACGAAAAGTACCTGCTATGACTCTCTCAGTCATCTGCAGCCTGATCCTGGTTCAGCGCAAATACCTGACCTTGGGCACGAGGTCGAAGATTCGAACTACCCACTGCCTGACCCTGCCTCCTCTGCTGAACAGTCGTCTATGATCCGGAACCAGATCCTGCTCCACCTCGCAACTGAGGACAATACTTCTTAATATGCCCCATCTCTCCGCACTGAAAACAAGCTCCCGCGACTGATCGGCATTGCTCCGAGGGATGGTTCTTTCCACAATGCACACAAGCATCCTTCTTATCACCAAAGCGGAAAACACCGCTAGACCGTGATCCAGATCCAGAAGAAGAAGAACCAGATTTCTTGAACGACTGAGACCTAGGGCTCAAAGTACTCGGAGGTCTAGAAGAAAAAAATAGCCCTACCACGCTGGAGACTGATCTCTGCCTGGCGACACCGGTTCACTAACCCATCGTAAGAAGTAGGATTATCACAGACAGTGACTCGATCAAAGATCTCCTGGTTAAGACCCTGGAGGAAATGGTCATACTTGGCCTCAGAACTGCCACTGATATGAGGAGCGAAGGGTAACAACTCGAAGAATTTCTGCTGATACTCATCAACAGACATACTCCCCTGCTTAAGGTTCAGGAGCTCAATCGTCTTCGCCTGGCGAAGGGCTGGAGGAAAATACAGCTGCATGAAAGCTGCACGGAAATCGGCCCAAGTCACCCTACCCTGGGACTGGACTATCGGCGCAGAAGTCGATCGCCACCACTTGCGCGCACGGCCCTCGAGAAGAAAACTAAGGGTCTCTATCTTCTGCTCCTCGGTGCACTGGAATGCACGGAAACAACTCTCCATGCGCTCTAACCAATCCTCAGCTTCATCGGGAGTCTCACCACCAACTAAAGGCTTAGGCCCCATCTGAATAAAACGATGCAAATCAAAACGCCTAGGACCATCCCGACGATGACGATGTTCACGGTAACGCCTACGATCGTCCTGATTACCCCAACGACCTACACTCCCCTGACTACTCTCATCACCAAAGTGGTCAGCCATCGCTACAAGATAGAATAGGGAAAATGGTCAACGAAAATCCCAAAACAGAAATCTATATCCCAAAATCGTAAGCATGCTCTGATACCATAAATGTAGTGACCCGTTCCAGAATCACCTACTAGTTGAGAACTAAACATGCAATTAACTTAATTAATAAAAATCAGAGATAACAGCGGAAATACCAACAAATGATAGTTATACAACCCAATCGAAATCAGAAGAACTCAAAATATATTCGGTACAACCATATCGAAATAGAATAGTACTGAAAACTAAACCAACCAGATACTCACTGTCCTCCTCCTGCTCTTCCCGAGCTGTCCAACCTGAGGCCTGCCCCGTGGGGATGGGGTGTCCAAGATAAACAAAACCGAGGACGTGAGCGATAAGAACGCCCAGTACAAAAGCATGAGTATACAAACCTATATGAAATGCACATGCTATGATATGATACCAGGGTAGTCAAGAAACAGGAGTCACAAAAGATCTCAAAATGCTCAGTCTAGAGGCGCCAAGTGGATAGTGCCGCGCGGTCCAACCTCTGGGTCACTGCATCCACTGCAAGAACAGACGTGGACCTAAAATGTCCCGGATCACCGAAGCCCTCCCGACCCGTCGGCCACTGTGTACTCTCGGTGTCCATGCGTCCACAAGACAAGACAGGGCTGAGCGGCCCCACAAGATATAGCTTATCTCGAAAGAGATACAGCTCAACAGTAAAGGCTATCTCGAAGAAGATACGGCTCAACATGAAATGCAACGTGCAGTAATAAACGTGACATAATAGCATGCATCATATGACATATATCAATGCACCACATAATCATGCAACACATATAAGAATGTATACTCAACCAGGATATCTCGGATAGTACTTTCGTACCTCTATCACAGCAAGCCTAGCCTTACGCAACACCGCTAATCAGGTCTAGAACAAGCCTTCGTCCGTCGACAGCCCTTTGATGTCGATTGCCTCGTAACTCAGGCGTCGCTACACTACCAATCCTGGCAGCTCTTGGCTATCGCTCGACCGGCAACTAACCCTAGAAACCTTCCAAATCTCTCAAATATGAGACACAACTCAAGGATTGTCAATACAAAATGAGGAAATCCGAGCACTATTTATAGGCTATGTTCGGATCCACCGAACCTACTTCGGAACGTCCGAACTCCCACGTGTCCATCAGCTCTTGACACCTCACGATCGGATCCACCGAACCTACACTTCGGAACGTCCGAACTCCCACGTGTCGATCGGCTCTTGACACCTCATGATCGGATCCACCGAACCCACTTCGGATCGTCCGAACTCTTCGGTACTACCGAACCATCTTCGGTCCGTCCGATTATGACCACGGTCAAAATTACACATTAAACCTTCTTAATCACCATTAATCCGTTAATTACCCAATCTGGAATTCGGGCTACTACAATATCTCTGAAGTGCCTGAGATTGGACCAGATATGATCAGAGATATGACAGAAAAAGTGAAGCTAATTCGAAAGAAAATGAAGGCAGCACAAGACAGACAGGCCAAATATGCCAATGTTCGACGTAGACCGTTGATATTTGAGGCAGGAGACCGAGTTTTCTTAAAGATTTCACCTTTCAGAGGAGTTGTCAGATTTGGCAAGAAAGGGAAACTGTCTCCAAGATACATTGGGCCTTATGAAATACTCGAGAAGATAGGGGATCGTGCCTATCGACTCGCTTTACCGTCTTCATTATCTGGGATACATGATGTCTTTCATGTATCGTTATTAAGGAAGTATCTTCCTGATGCTTCACATGCTATTCAACCAGACGAGGCCGAGCTGGATGAATCATTGAGCTATGTCGAAAAACCGATCCAGATTATTGATCGTAAAGAAAAACAGCTCAGAACGAAGACAATTCCACTGGTAAAAGTTCAATAGACTCGTCATGGGGTAGAAGAAGCAACCTGGGAAACGGAATCAGATATGAGACAAGAATTCCCAGAGCTGTTTCGATGATGTAAATTTGTATACAATTTTGTATATGTATATACTCCTTGTTGATACGAATGAAATGCTTGTGATTTCGAGGAGGAAATCGTATCTTAGGGGGGAGAAATGTAATGCCCGAGATTTTATGTCGCATTGAATTACGAGTATAGATTTTAATCGAGACGATTATGAAAGGGCTAACCGATACACAAAATGAGATCGCGTGTGAATTGATAATGTGCCAAGACAGTAGTATTGGCGCACAGGCACGATGATATGCGCGCACATGCGCGAGGACTCCAGGAAGGGTGGCGCACATGCGCGGATTGAGCACGCGCACATGCGCGTAGAGTCCAGAAGAGTTGGCGCACATGCGCCGAGTAAGTCGCGCACATGCGCGCAGCATCCAGAGGAGTTGGCGCACATGCGCCGAGGAATTCGCGCACATGCGCGAGCCTGCCGAGGAGTGATGGGCGATGACCAGTAGGTCTCGCGCATATGCGCCGGTAGTGTCGCGCACATGATCTTGAATTTAGAATTCGATTTGTGAGAAATCCGTCCTTTAGAATTTAAATCCGACTTCGGTACCGTGCTCCTAGCGACGTAGGCTACAACTGGGCGTAAGTTTTACTACGTTTTAACATGTTTTCAAATTATGATGTTGTTAGAATTGAATACGCGTCATATATGTTGTTCTGGACATGTTAGACAGTGTAGAATCGAAGTCAGATTAAGAAACGGACTGAATACGGAATTGTTATGATTTTCAGAGTTGAATTGACTGAGAAGTGATATCAGATTTGTACGGTGGTTGATTGTAAATGTCTGGAATTGATATAGACTGATATAGTATTATCAGTATCGCAAGATTGTACGGTTGTACCGTCAGAATTTGATAAAACAGAGATGTTATGATTTGATTAGATTATTGATACAGAATATTGATATTGTCATTGTCAGATTGAACAGTGACAGACTGTGAATCGAGACTTCGATTGTATCAGAAAGACAGCAAGAAAGGTATAAATAAATGTTGATTCGGGATTGCACAACTCGAGTTAGGTTTGACTTGAGTTTCCCTAAATCACATACTTTATTTTATTGCATTGATATTTGCAGATTATCAAATTGATATGTTACTGTATTGACTTAGAACAGAGTCAGAGTCTGAGTCTAGGGCAGACAGCCTAGCTAGGGCAGAACCGCCGAGTCTTTCTCAGAACCGATAAGACTCTAGACTTACGGTGTATCGACGAGCTTCAGATGTAGATCGACGTCTATCTCAGACACTCGATACAGCATACCAAAGTCTAAATTAGATTGGGATCCCTAGAATTGAGATAAGATAAGATTAGATCACAAGTCATTGATTCATGTAGTCAGATTAGATACATGCTTCGATGTTTGTTTATGCTTTTATATATGTTTTATATGATTGCATTTAATACATTGTTTATACTGGATATTTATATCTCACCGGAGTTATCCGGCTGTTGTCTTGTTTGTATGTGTGCATGACAACAGGTGGGACAGGTACAGGGTCACAGAGATGAAGACAGACTGAGATTAGAGTGGTGATACCAGACTTGGACTAGAGCTAGGGTTTGAACACTTGATAGTAGTTGTTGAACCTGAGTATGTATGATTGTATATTTTATCAGATTTATACTTTTATACTGATATGTATAGGAGTTTGATTCCATTACCTTCCGCATTTTAAAAAAAAAAAATTTAGACCCTGTTTATTATAATTGATTAATTAGTCCCAATCACGATTAAAGAAGATGATTAGCGTCCGGGTCCCCACATTGGGAAAAGAGAAAAAGCTTGGAGCAAGGCTTGGAGTGAAGATTTGAAAATTTTCGGGCTCAGTTATTCGCATTTCCATCATGACTCGTATTTCTAGTTTAATTTCTTCTTGTTTAAACATTGTTTGCTTATTTTAATCTTGACATCGAGTAGCTAAGTTTCATTATTTGTTGTAATTTAAGGGGATCCTACCCCAAAACCGAGTTTAATTAGTTCATATATCGATTTTTTATTTATCCTTGATTGTGCTATTATTTTTATTGCGTTGTTGAAGTGTAACTAACTTTAATAATGATATCACATTGCGAGTGAGTTCGAGAGAATAGCCCGTGATAGGAACGAGTAGCATAATCAATGGATTTACAATTTACATAGAAATATGAAGTCGGATACACATTGATAGTCATAGTTTGGTAGGGCGAAAGCTAGGGGATTTCATAGAATGAGATGCAATTCACCTTTGATAAATAATTAAAGAGATTTAGTTACTTCAATGAGTAGAATTAGTTTGGCATAACTTGAGAGGACGTGTTCAATTGGATAGGAAATCTTGTCGGAAGCGTAGAACACTGTCGAACGAATTAAGTAAATGAAAATGGGTAAGTGAATCGGGATTACCAACAAATTCATTTATAATTGAATATTTAATCAACCATTTAGCTTATTTCTTTAATAATTTAATTTGTGAATCATTTCGTTGATTTTTTATTTAATCGTAGTAGTAGTAGTAGTAGTAGTAGTAGTAGTAGTAGTAGTAGTAGTAGTAGTAAACAATCATCCAAATTAGCGTTGCTAAAGATTTTAATAACTGAGAATAACAATTGCGAAATACAATCTCTAATGGAACGATACTCGTACTCTGGTATGCTATATTATTACTTGACATAGTGCACTTGCGATTATTTTGAGCTTGAACATTATTAATTTTGACCAAGGCTTTTACAGTGCAAGTTTTACTCGATCAAGTTTTTGGAGTCGTTGCCATTAATCCACAATTTTATTCTTTGTTATATAGTTAAATTTAAATTTTATTAAATGCAAAAGTGTAATTAAATTTCAATGATAACTATAATCACACCCTCACTCTGCGAAACTAAATATATATGATTTATAATGGTCAAAAGTTAACATGTAATTTGTCAATTAAATATGTAATTTTTAATACCAATTTTAATAATCAAACCAACATATAAAATTATCTAGAAATAAAATTAAATATGTTTGAATTCTTAGTTCTGAACACTAATTATTGGAAGCTGACAATGATACAAATGAGTTTTTTCTTTTTTGTGTGATATGAACCATAAAATAAAAATAACAATTTGTTGCATAAGAGTTTTCATAAAGATTTGAAGTCGACTATGAATAAACACTTTCATTGTCATGAATGCTACTTTTTTTCATGAATGACCCAAACATTAAATATAATATCCTACATCTTATTTATCCTTAACTTATCCTTATATTATATATCACATGTTTATCCTATCATGTGTACCAAACTATACCTAAATATATTGATAGTTTGTTTAATCATTTGATGTTGAAAACAAATCTTTTTCACCGGCTGAAAGATGAATTTTTGGTCTAATTGAAAATAACATGGTCGATTTCTTCATAAAATCATTACTTACATCAACTTTTGGAAAATTTAGTACGAGATCATAATACAACAAATAAATAATGTTTTCAAGTAATGTTGCAACAAAGGGAGTGGTACAAGTTCTACATTTTTCCTTTATCTATTATTTTTCCAATGTGATTTTTCATAACAAGTTTTTTTATGACAATATTAAAAAGTAAGAGAACCGAAAGATTTCACATCTTTTTCTATTAAATTTATAACATTCATATATATATGTGTGTGTTTACATATATTAGACAAGAGATTATTTGTATACAATTTAAAAAAATTTAATTTTTTTTTATAAAATATATATGCTAGGATTGATATGATATTTTTTTTTTTGAATCAAGACATTCAAGCTTCATTAATTCAAATCAGAGTTTCTACAATCTTGGAGTAGAATATCCGAGATAAAAGCAGGACTATCATAAGAAATAAAAAGACTAGCAGAAGAATTGGCCGCCCTTGCGAGGGTGTGAGCAGCCATATTCGCTTGTCTTCTGGCAAAGCGAACTTCGTACGAAGGTTCTTGATAGAGAAGGGAGCAACACGCCGCAACAATCGATCCAAATTCACTACGATCCGCTAGATTTGAGGCTATAGCATCGACCACCAGTTTGGAGTCTGTTTCGAATAAAACGTTTTGTAGATCCAAGGAGACAACCCAAAGAATGGCATCAAGCAGTGCTTTCGCTTCAGCTTCTCGTACCTCAAGTATCCCATAACAATTATGCATCCTAGAGATCATGAAATCTCCATTGGAGTCCCGAATTATTGCTGCTACCCCAGTCTTGCGTGCTTCCTTAAAAATGGCTGCATCAATGTTGCACTTCATAAAGCCCGAAGGCGGTTTGTGCCAGCGCATTTCTTCAGGGGAGGGCATCATCTGTGCAGGTGGAACTTGGTCCATTTTTCGAGCATAATTCCATTGCTGGAGGAGGTCCGATGCAAGTGAGATATTAACTCTAGCTGGTCTATCCACAGAGTTCCATAACTTATCATTCCGATATCTCCATATGCTCCACAAAATCATGGCTAAGGTGGGCTTTTCTTGAGGTTGGCACCGTTCCAAGCATTGAGAGAACCATTGCGAAAAAGATTCTGAAGCATTAGCACATTCGTCAACAAGGTGTGTCAAGCTTGCAAGATTCCAACAGTTCTGAGCATAGGGGCAGTCTATGAAGAGGTGCCAATTATTCTCGATACCCGATCCACATAAAACACAACGTATGGGAACATTCAGTCCTCGGTTTTGTAGGTTATTGCGACAAGGAAAGCAATTTTTCACAACCCGCCAAAGGAAGAACTTGATCTTTGGTGGTACTTCGAGCTGCCACAGTTTAGCCCAAGTCCCAGATGCAATGCACGAATAGCTTGGTTGAGTATATGTATTCATAAGAAGTTTATACCCGGATTTGACTGAGTATATACCGTCACGGCTGAAGTGCCAAATTCTCAAATCTGCTGAATTCGGTGATACAAGAGGAATTTTTGTTATTTCCTCGATATCTCGTGGTTGAAAGGAATCCTGTAACACATCGAAATTCCATTGACTAGTAACAGGATCGATCAAATCAGAAACTGTCACTAGATGTTGCCCCTCATCAAGCTGGGTTTGTATATAGAAGTTTCCTGGATCTCGCAACCAAGGATCATGTAGGATGTTAACAGATCGGCCGTCCCCTATTTTCCAGCGTATACCTTGTGCCAAGATAGCTTGAGAGCTCCAGATGCTTCGCCATATGAAGCTAGGATTAGGTCCTAGTCTTGCATTTACAAAATCGTTTCTCGGAAAATATTTCGCTTTGAGTAGCCGAGAAGATAGAGCATCGGGGGCTGAAATACACTTCCAACCTTGTTTCGTAAGCATGGCAAGGTTATATCCTTCTAGGTTTCGATAGCCTAAGCCTCCCATTTCTTTTTGCACACATAGTCTATCCCAGGTCATCCAATGTATACCTCTTGCTCCATTTGATTTCGAACCCCACCAGAAAGAGTTCATCATTTTCTGGAGTTCATCTAGCAATGAACTCGGCAATAAGAAGCAGTTCATACAATAAGTTGGAAGAGCATGTGCAACAGATTTAATGAGTACATCTCGCCCTGCCGCTGATAGGGAGCTTTTCTTCCAATTTTGGATCCGTGTCCAAAGCCTATCCCGAAGATAGCCAAATACAGCCCTCTTTTTGCTACCCACAAGCGACGGTAGCCCCAAATATCTGCCGGTGTCCAGTGGGTTTGACACACCCAAAATATTTGACAGTTCATCCTTCAGTTCATGATCAATGTTATTACTATAAAAAATTCCAGATTTTTGCAAATTGATAGCTTGTCCACTGGCATGTTCATACGTCAAGAGGAGTTGCTTCATCGTGTTGCATTCATCTTGGGAGGCTCTAAAGAAAAAGAAACTGTCATCAGCAAAGAGTAAATGAGATATAATCGGAGCACCACGACAGATTCTGATTCCATGTAGTGTACCACGCGCAACAGCCTTGTCAATTAGCGCAGATAATCCTTGCGCACAAATAATAAACAGATAGGGTGATAACGGACACCCTTGACGCAGGCCACGCTCTGGGATTATCGGTCCAACTAGCTTATCATTTACCCGTATTGAGTATTTCACTGTAGTAACACACATCTTCATCATTTGGACCCATTCCTGAAGAAATCCCAGCCGCAGTAGCATTTGCTCTAAAAAGCCCCAATCAATGCGATCATATGCTTTGCTGATATCAATTTTTAAAGCCACATCTCCTCTTTTGCCTCTGGTCTTTCGTTTCATGTGGTGGATGATTTCAAATGCTGCTATGACTTATCATCTGTAATAGAGCGCTCCGGCACAAAAGCCACTTGTGAATTAGATATCAGTGGGGAAAGTACTTTTTTGAGACGGTTTGCCAAAACCTTCGAGGTGATGCGATAAATGACGTTGCAGAGGGAGATTGGTCGTAGGTCCTTCATCGTCGTTGGGTTGGGGCCTTTTGGTATCAACGTAATTATTGTGTCATTGAGAGACTCTGGGAACACCCCATTCTTTAACCATTCTATGCTATTTCGAAATACGTCTTCCCCCACAATATGCCAGAAACGTTGGAAAAAAGCTGGGTTGTATCCGTCAGGTCCTGGGGACTTATCCGGATGCATTTGAAATAAAGCTGTTCGAAACTCATCCCTGGTGAATGGCTCTTTTAGGCGTTGATTATCCTCCTCTGTAACCATCGGATTAATGTGCCTTACCACTGGTTCGTAGTGAGTTTCACTCGCTTTAAATAGATTATCAAAGTAGTCATGTGCAATGTGATTCAAGTCTGGAGTCTCATCATATGTTACACCACCTTCATCAGTTAGTTTCCTGATACAATTTCTTTCCTTTCGTCTAGTGGCCATGCTGTGAAAGAATTTTGTATTCATATCACCATCTTTCAACCAGAATTGTTTTGCCCGCTGTTTCCAAAACGCCTCATATTGTGTCAATAAGTGAGACAATTTTTCCTTTAGCTCAGCTACCCGTGCGATGGAGATTGGGTCACTTTTTTCACGAAGCTTTTCGATCTGCTCTTTCGTTTTTTCAATATCGGCGCGAGACTCTTTGTTCAGCTTACGACTCCACTTGGATAAGTTGCTGGAGAGATTTTGTAAATTTGTAATCACATCTCCATTCCCATAAGAATTCCAATTACCTGACACTACCCCCGGGAGTTCACTTTCTTTTAACCACCGATTTTCAAATCGAAACTTCCAGGTTGATGTGTGAACATTTCGAGGCTCAGTATCAAGCAAAATAGGTGAGTGATCCGATTGATATGATATTTTTAAAATTCAAAATTATAGGTAAATATAAAAATATTTATTAGAGAGAAATTAAAGTAATTTAATAAATACATAACATCAAAATTACATCAAAGATATTATGCAAGAGTAAAATAGTAAAAAAAATTATTGTCACATTTATAATAATATACTATATATAATTTTGATATATTGTTTATTTACTGTGGATAACTAGGCGAATTTCGCTAAAATGACGTCTTGCACATCAACTGTAAGTATTTATATGAACATCGATGATATGACATCTACATATTAAATATGACATATCATATCGAAACTGTATATCTAATATATAAATGTCATTTTAACGATGCTCGTATGAGGAGCTGCCATGTGTGTACAGTACTGTTAGTATGTATATTCAACTAATAATGAAATTAGAAATTAGAAGTAACTCCAAACCCGACCCTTTTATCCAATCCAAAGCATAAATGGCCCATCATCCATTTTCTTCCTTTCTGTATTGCTCACTCAATTTCTCTCTCTAGTTTCAGTCTTTTTGCTCATCTCTCTCTGTATCTACACCTATATCTCTTCATCGCGTCGCCTCATTTCTCGATCCAATCATCTTCTGTAAGTCTTGGAATATCCAATCTGAATTCCTTTCCCCGATCCCTAATTTTATGCAAGAGATGGAAAATTGAAAATTTAGTAGTTTCGATTGGGTTTTTGCTTGATTTGATTGTTGGTTTAAGTTGAGTTGCTTTTAATAAGTGCTTGTTTGGATTTTGATTTCAATATTTTTAGGATTTCGGTGCTTGATTTATTTTTTTATATATAGATTTGTTCTGGATTTAACTGAAATTTTACATCGGTACAATTCTTGGTCGATTTGTTTTGGATTTTTGAGTGGAGAGGTTGGTGAAATGGATTTGGGAGAGGTGGATGCCCCTGGTCGTTGACGAAGATTCTTATGTTTGACTTTGGATGGGTTTGGTGAAATTGAATTTTATTCTTAGTTGAATTAGTTCGCTGGTTAATTTTTAGGTTTTATTTTTAAAATTATTTGCTGGGCTTTTGGTCATGTTTATGTCTTGTCCATTGTTTAGAGTACTATGTGTGGAAACACTTCCAATTTAGCAGCTATGCTTGGTAAATATTTTTCTGATTCTCGAGAAATATGTAAATATACTAGTGCGACAGTTGGGTATTATCTCGTTAAACTTTACATATGTTTTCAGGCAACCATGAGTGAAGGAGGAGAAAGGATGTGTCCCCTCTGTGCTGAGGAGATGGATTTAACTGATCAGCACTTGAAGCCATGCAAGTGCGGCTATGAGGTACATCCCCTCGTGCATAATAAAGTGGAACTAAGAGATAAATATTTCTTTCCATCAATGGAATCTGTTTTAGAATTTTGAAAACCTTGTGCTTGTATTCTGGGCCAGAATACCAAGTGTTTTAAGTTTAATATTTCCTGTGCTTTTTACCTTGTATTAAATATTAAATATTAGTAATTTGAGTTTCACATTCTTAGCAAATGATTCTCCTGTCGGGCATGTTTGTAAACATATCAAGCAAGTTCCCCGTGTATTAATAAAGAGAGAAGAATTAAGGAATTGGGGATAGACAGTGTGAGATGATTTTGTTGTTTGATATTTACTAAGGCAAGAATACTGTCATTTATTTTCCGTTGTTTGCATGTTTCTTACAGTTTTTGAAGCAATACTTTTTTCGCAAGTCTCTTGCATGTTTGTCTGATTCACGTGCACACAATCTCTGAAGAAGTGCAATTGACCTGTTAAGTTCCTGGAGATATATCCTACTGTCCAAGAACTCATTTTAAAGTCATGCATTGTCCATTTGATTTTCTATACTGTTACAACTAAAATATAAATTTGACTGTCCAAATGTCCTTGAGCTGTACAAGGTAGATATCTCTCATTTTGTATTCACATTTATGGTTGTATTTTTACTGCAAAAAGTTTCATTTTGTCATGCCCTTGCTCTTGAAGACCACACTAGAAGTCAAGGTGGCACCCAACTTCAAATTATTGTATCTGAAGGGTGAATGAGATTATTTTACTTTGAAAATAGGGAGAATTGTTATCGGCTGTGTGAGTATGAAGGTTCTTAATTCATGTTTACTCTAATTGTAGTCAATGTCACCGGTTGCCTTTTCTTGTATGAAACACACCGGTTGCCTTTTCATGAAAACTAATATATGCTTTAAAGTTTAAACGCAGTTACAATGTTTGGGGAAAAATTTGCGGATGGATTTTTTTGTAGTTTAAATTATATTATAGCTATTAAAGTGACCGCTGCTAGAGCTATTGTTCCAGTAACTTGTTATGTGAAAATTTGAACAGTATTCATGATTTGTTGTCTCTTTTCTATCCATTTCTGGTGGGTGTTCTTTTTCACCATCTCAACTGTTTTATTTTCTAATGTGAATGACAAGGAAACAATTGCTGACTTTAACTAGCTAATGAAAATTTTAGTGGAAAATCTATAACATGAGGTTTGGGAATTTCATAATTGTCTAGAACTTCTTTTTCTGGCCTTCTTGGGAATGGATTTTACGGTTTTATCGACAGATTTTGGGTGTGAATGCTTATCTTATTGTTTCTTACCACATTTTTGCTATTCAACTTTTTTATATGCTATTTAATGCGCCTTTTGGGGGAAAATAATGGTTTTCTGATTTGGTGCCATGAATGTTTTCTATGTTTCAGATTTGTGTTTGGTGCTGGCATCAAATAATAGATATGGCTGAGAAAGATGAGACAGAAGGACGCTGTCCAGCATGTCGTACTCCTTATAACAAGGAAAAAATTGTTGGAATGACGTCAAATTGTGAAAAGTAAATGAGTTGATGCTGATGATGATACCTTTCACGTGTTTAAATTTAGATTATGGTGATCTATGCTTAATTTTATATTTTGATGGTTATGACAGGTTGGTTTCAGAGATGAGCGTGGAGAAGAAGCTCAAGTCGCATAAGGGGAAGAGCAAAACCTCTGAGGGAAGGAAGCAACTGGGCAGTGTACGAGTTATCCAAAGGAATCTCGTCTATGTAGTGGGGTTGCAACTTAATTTTGCAGATGAGGATGTTAGTTTTCCTGTGCTTATTTTATATTGCGAGTCTTCTTCAGGTTTCATTTCTTTTGTTTACCTATTGGTATTTTGTGTTGTTATCGATATTGATATTCATGTTAGCAGCTTCTTCAGCGGAAAGAATATTTTGGTCAGTATGGAAAGGTGCTGAAGGTTTCTATATCACGAACCGCGACTGGCGCCATACAACATTTTGCAAATAGTACATGCAGTGTGTAAGTTCTAAATAACCATGCTAAGCCCAAAATTGTAATGTTTGTTTGTTTTTAGAAGTTTTAAAATATTTTGGCGTTTTGTGCAATTTTATGTTCAGAGCAGCTTCTTTCTGTGTTTTGAAGGATTTGGGATGAGTTTGTGTCTGATATCGTTGCTCTCAAGTGCTGGTGAAAATGATGTCTTTTTTATTTTTTTTAAAATAATGTTTATATACTTTTTCTGTAAAGGAAGTCAATCATCTTAATATTGTTCCCAGGAAATCATTAACTATATCTCGTGGTCTAATTAGTTCTGAACTTGGATAATTTTAACTCCATACTGTTTATATGTTTGGAAGCACCAACCTCATATGGTGCCAGGTCTCTTGCCATATTTGGTTTGAGTAAGAACCCATATTATTTTCTCTTTTCTGTGTCTTGCCCTGAATACATTTACTTTTTTCTGGCCTAGATATATAACATATTCAAAGGAGGAAGAAGCCATTCGGTGTATCCAGTCAGTAAATGGTTTTACTTTGGATGGTAGACCTTTGAAGTAAGTGTTATTCTTTAATTGTATATTTATTGCTTCGTGTGATCCAATAGCTTTTGAAAGCCATTACTGCAGGGCATGCTTTGGAACCACTAAATATTGTCATGCATGGCTGAGGAATATGGTAAATATATTTACCTTTTCAAGTCAAATCAGGAAAAAAATCACTAAGACTTCTGAATTGTCCATTGAAGATATTATCAGAATATGTGCCCATTGCATATTGGTGAATCCATTGGTTTTCCTAATGAAAAATTATACCTTTTTTCCAGCCCTGCAGCAATCCTGATTGTTTATATTTGCATGAAATTGGTTCACAAGAGGATAGCTTTACTAAAGATGAAGTAATATCAGCCTACACAAGGTATTTCCATGTCAGATGCTCTCTGTTCCTTTTTTTTCCCATTGCATATTTATTTGATCCATTTACTTATGTTTTTGTGCACATGCGTGAATCTCGTGTTATGTTAGTGCGAAATAAAAGTCTCTGTTTTTAAACATACGAACTATTTGAGCAGTTTCTATATTTTGGTACTTTTTTTACACATTCCAGTGGCAGCCATGTCGGTTTATTGATTCATTTTAAACTAGTGATGATGTGGTGTTCTCCCAGCTGTATGTGCCTATTACAGTCATTTTCGGGCTCTATGTGTGAAGATTAAATATTGCACAAATAATCAGTCGAGTAAATACTTGTATTGCGGAGAACTTATTGAAGTGATTGTAAATTTTTTTCTGTATGGTGAAATGTTTGCTCTGCCAAGTAGCTGACATTTGTTTCAAAATAATTTCTTAACTGACCCTGTGTGGAACAAGATTTCATTTATGAACGACATATTCCTCATTGAGGCTCAAGGCTGATTTTGAAAAGTATTTTTTGTTTATGTTTCACCAGTTTTAAATTAGCGTTATGTCTTTATCTCTGCTAATTTTTGTTGTGCATCAGAGCTAATTCGAAAACTATGATTATTCTCTATTTTTCACGTGTTATGTATAAAAAAATATTTTCTGCTTTTTTATGATTTTCTGTGAGTTTCATCATTGTTTATGTTGTAGTTAAATTGACTTAACACTATTATTTTAAAGGAGTAGAGTTCAACAAATTACTGGTGCCACAAATAGTAGTCGTTCAGGAAATGTGTTGCCACCACCGGCAGATGAGAACTGCAATAACAGCCCTGCCCTTTCAGGGAAGCTTATCAACAAAACTGCTGCAAATACAAATGTAAGAACTCCTTTTCTTCAATCTTCACAAAAGCACTTGCCTTCCAGCTGATGGTGCTTACTGGCTCAGTTTATGGTATTTCAACTTTTATTTATTTTTTAGTCCGTGGAATATATCATGGCTGCTGCATTCAGTCCATGAAGACAAAATTTTTGGTTTTAATATTGGCGAGTACGGTCTGTCAAGTAATTGACTTTATTATCTATAACCTATTTAGTCGATAATTTTGATGGTAGATTGATGGTGGCTGTTAGGGTTCCTGTTGTAATTATAATTGAAATATATTGTTTAAAACACCTCTATGCTATATTTCCAACTGATTTATGTTTGGTCACCCTGGTCAGCACAATTCAGCTAGTGGTGCTGTAGTATCTCCACCACATAGTAGCTCAGGTAGATCTGCTGCTCTTCCAGCTGGAGCATTGTGGTATGTCATTCTTTGGCTATACTTACTTTATCTAATTTTCACTGTCTCTCAGTGTTCTATTATGTTTCCAGGGGAACTCGTTCTTTCAATAATCAGCCAATTTCTACGTTTACACCCTGTTCCAATGGGCCACTTAAACCTGATGCTTGTAACAGTCTGGTGGCATCTTCTGCTAAAGTTGCAAGCCTGATTCAGGTTTCTTCATTGCAAACCAATACTGGAAAAAATTTGGTTCCTATTGAAGAAAACTCCATATCTCCAGATAAAATAAAGCTGGAAAATTTAGTGCCTGCTAAAAAAGAATCAAAACCAGATAGCATTGCAGTGCTTAAGAGTTCGTCTACTTCCGCACATCCCCCAACATCCCCATTAAACCAGCAGCTGCATGGCGCTGATACAACTAAGTCAGCCCATAATCTTTCTAAGATGGTCGGTTCTTCCTTAAAGTCTTTTGGGCCTTCTTTAAACAACAATTATATGGATGCCACTGATGAAATTATTGAGAACACATGCTCTGATTTTATGTCCTTGGGCATCCATAACTATGCTAAGCAAATTAAAGAGGCAGCGACTTCTGAGGCACCTGCAAGATCTGAAAATATGACTAATGCTCTCTGTGTCACAGATAGCCTATCTGACTTTGGTTTGGGAATTCCCTCTCAGCCGACACAAGTTAACATATGTGAGACAGAAGATGACTTGTTGTCTTTTGACAACCAAAGGCTCAAGGATCCTGAGCTTACTGCCAGCATAAATCATCTACCAGATATTTTCAGTTCGTTTCATGTGACAAAGCTTTCCACTATTCCTTCTGTGTTAAATATCGCTGATGGTCCTACCAGCATTGATTTTTGTGGGCCAGTTGTAGATAAGAAAGATAACTTGATAGTTTCTGCTTCTAATTTTCCTTTAAAGTCTGGTGGGCATCCTTATAACAGGCTCAACAGTCTCGATTCTAATGATGTTGAATTTTCTAATTTATTTCCGAGCGAGGATAAAAGGTCACTGTTAGGGAGATATGAAGGTGAAGTGGCCATTGGTGCTGGTAATATGGGGGAGAACAGCATTATATCGAATATTTTGTCCATGGACTTTGATTCATTGGACGAATCTTTAACATCACCTCAAAACCTTGCCAAACTGTGGGGTGAAACTGATAAACCCCAAGGGTCTTTTGGAGTATCAGGTTCATGGAAAGTACAGAACAGCAACCAATCAAGGTTTTCATTTGCTCGAGAGGACACGAACCAAGTAACAAATTTTGGACGGTCTAGTAATTTTTTGGAAAAAGAATTCAAGCAGCGTCCTTTTGGCAATGATGTCCCTTATAGCAACATCATGCATCTTGACAATGATAAGATTGCTCCTCGCAATAATTTTCCATTTTTAGGCAGAAGTGAATCTGATGTTTTTACTGACAGTCATTCTAATATCTCCAATAATAAGCTTTCTGGTAAGTTCTCTCTGATTCTTATTCCCTTATTCATTAATGAGTTTACTTGGCTTTCATTTTAAATGCAGTTTTTATATCATGAAATTTCATTGCTTACGGAATGACTGTGAGCATGTGTAGTTCACGTTTCATGTGTAGTTCATGTTTGATTGTCATCTAATTAAGCAAGTACCAAGACATTTAGCTATATACTCTTTTTGTAAGTTGTTCCCAAGAATAGCATAACAATATCTTGGATTGTCTCAAGGAATAGATTTTGGTAAATGCTATTTGTTATAATATAGGATAGATAGAGAAGTGTATACACTGATTTTACATCGACGAGGGTAGATGCCTACTGAATTTTCCGTATTCTGTCACATGTTAATTGAAGAACCTGATTTGTGATGTCGAGTGAATTAAGAGAATGATGGGATGATTGTTTATCTCATTTCAGTCCTTTCGCCGTCTCATCCAGTTCTTTCTTTTGCCAATTCTTTTAACAGTTTCAAGATCTCAGATATCCGCCCCTCCAGGATTTTCAGCGTCTAGTAGAATCCCACCTCCAGGTTTCTCATCATATGAAAGGGCAGATCAGATTTCGGGCACATTATCTGGTAACAAGTTTTTTAGGCTGAGCATATATATGTAATGATTATATTTTTGCTCATAACTTACCTTTTTTTTTGTTTTTCTGTTCCTTTTAAATCGTGCAGGAAATCATATACATGATGCCTCCTCTTTTTCAAGAAATCAGTGGCAGACACCTCCTAGTAGCAATACTTTTATTAACTGTGATATTGAATTCATGGATCCTGCAATTTTGGAAGTTCGCCACGGTACATTTCCAGGTGGCATCAACAGTCCAGTCCTAGATGTAAAGTCCTGTTATTCTCCACAGTTGAATACATTCGAGGAGGCAAGGCTCCAATCATTTTTGCAAAGATCTCTTCCTCCACACACAAACCAGAGAATTAACGAACTTGGGGATGGTTTTTCCTCCATCTCCGATGTTTATGGAGTTCGTTCAAGGGTTATGGAGCAAACCCTATCCAACAATTTCTCTCCATTCTCTCAGTTTACCCACCCTCAGCCTAGAAATGCAATAACTTCTAATGGCCAATGGAATGGGTGGAATGAGGGCCCTGGTGCAAATAATTTGGGTATGGCAGAACTTCTCAGAAGCGAGAGATTGGGATTTAATAAATTATATGGTGGTTATGAAGATTCAAAGATCCACATGCCCGGTTCTGGAAATATGTACAACGGGAGTTATGGGATTTAAGTGTCTTATTTTCCTTGGCTGGTAACTGTATGGGTGATGAAATAGGATTATCGTGTGTGATGTAGATGAATTCACGTGAAGGATAAAATACAAATGACCCATTAACTAGCTCTCATCCCATCTCATAAACGCACCGGAAAGTTCCAAGAATGTTACGGTTCAAGGAGATGAGATTGGTGATTAGTCTTACTTGGCAACTTTCAGGTTGGTGAAAGATCAAACCTTCCCAAACAATGTCTGGAAACCAACAGGTAATTTTTGACCTGTTTATTCTTTCTGCTCCTTTCGACTTTATTAAATTGTAAGTTTAGCCAGTGATCCTCTGGTTGCATACGTATGATTTGTGGGCATCGAATAGTCTCATACCTCTCGTTGATAAATTAGTAAATTATATGATTCTTGTCCAAGGTGGGGAAAAAAACATTTTTAGCAAAATTTGATAAAGTTATATCTTTTTCCAGCTAAGTGTTATTTTCACTCGACTTATTTTACTTGAGTTCGAGGATTATCAATGCTTTTTTTTTCCTCTTTGTGTGTAAATACTGAACAACTTTGTACATAACCCATTTTAGGGGTTACAAAATCAGACACGACCCACCAACCCGACACAGTTCAACCCCAAAAAAATAATGTTTGAGTTTGGGGTTTTCGGGTTTGGGTTGGACCCAATAGCTGACCCGAAAAAATTATCGGGTTGGGTTCGGGTCAACTCGGATTGAATCGAAAATTTAATTTTATTAATAAATATTGCCAACATTTTTATATATTGTATGTATGAAAAAATATTTATTGTATATTTAGATCGTAAATTTTCATAATTTAATATTTATTTTGAACAATTTTTATTTGATTTAGTAAATATACTTTATTTTTTCAATTAAACTTTCAAATTTAAATCATATAGTATTATGTATTTATATTAATTTTTTTTGAATTTGATTTAACTTTCTTTAAAAAAATACAAAACCGGGTTGATTCGGGTTCGGGTCGAGAGTTTTCGGGTTAGGTTCGAGTTGAGCAATTTTTGAATAGTATTATTGTTCAACCCACCCAACCTATGCGAATTGACACCCTTAACCCATTTCCATTATAAAAAAATTAAATTAAAATCTTCCAACTTTTTGTAGCAAGGAGATCTCGTTCTTAGTTTTACGACTAATTTGCAGATGAAAGGAGCTTAAGATTGAGGCACGAAGTAAGGGGCTGCACGCCAAATGATATACATTGTGATCCTTCAGTTTTTGAGCGTCTGTTTCCGTTGTACTGAAGAATCAGATCAGTTATTTCAGATAAGGTGAGAGCTTTTACTAGTATATGCTGCTTGTATATATATATTACTTAATTATGACCAGAAGACTGTTGATGTTTCACATATACTCGAAAACCTTTTTCTTTTACAACGTTATGAAGTGGGAGAGTTGCAAGCGATGCACTATTTATCTCGAAAGTGTTATAATGTTTGTTAGTACAAGAAACTGGCCATTTGGTCATCTGTCTTTGTCCTGTAATGGCCTTGTTTTGTAGATGTAATTTTCATCCTTTCTAAATATATGAAATCATCCCATTCTGTCTTCAATATTATGTTTATCAATGCACAGAGAATATGTTGGTAAGGATATATCATATTTCTCAACCGAAGATGTGCATCACCAGTTGCACGCTATAACAAGCCAATTGGCACTCGTACGGGCATTTGTTTTCTTAGCCTAGATTCTAACGAAAACGAATTTTGCAAGCGAAGGTTTCTCATTTAACATACTAGACTAGATATGTTGGACATGTGAGCTGAAAAATGTTGTGTTTATTTGGTTCACGTGGATTGAATAGTGATGGTGATCGATCATCTTTATTATTATTATTATTTAGGATATGTGGGATATGTAGTTAACCATATATGTATGTGTGTTCATATAATTATAATATAGTTCTATGAATTCAACAAGCAAACAAACATTACATGATTTTAAATTAATGATGAAACAAAATTTCAAAATTAAAATCCGTCATTTTAAATATAATTTGAAATTTATATCAAGGCATAAAAGGAATAGTAAAAAGAGTAATTTTTTCTTGCCTTTCATCGACAATAGTTGAACGATAAACGTTACACAGAGTCATTGTTTTGCTCAATTATTGGAGAGGATTGGATGCCAAAAATATGTGACTTCCACTGACATACATGACGTGAGCTGGGTGGATCTCCAATTAATATGGCTGATGCTATTGGGGAAATTCATGACGACCGTCGACAACGATTCAACGTGGTTGAAATGTCAAAATAGTGAGAAAAAAATTTATAAAATTAAATTTCATATTTTATATCTTATTATAAGTTATTAAAATATTCAACAATGTTAATCTGTATTATCCTCAATATATAAATTTTTTACATGATTTCTCGTAATCTGTTATCCACAATACTCGATCAAAACTAACTCATTGTTCCTAATATTCAAATTGGATAATAAGTTTTAGAGATTGTTCTAGCTTTATATAAGACACGTACAATTTCCAAAGCTCCTCCAATGGCTACTAATTAGATTGAGATATATGAGATAAATGGACTGTAATGTACACGTAGCGTACCATGCTTTTGAACATATTTAAAATTTGCGAAAAATATAATTCGTTAAAATCAGAGTAAATGAAATAACATGCGTAAAAATCCTTAAACTTAAGCGGTCCTCGGGTTAGTCTTCCGGCTAGTCCGAGCCATCTCACTAGTCTCCGCCTCTCGTCTCCTCAAACTCATCCTCACTCTGCATCGATCAAGTCTAGTGAGTCTAAAGACTCAACATGTATAAACTGGAAATATAAAGTAACGTATAATAAAACCATATGCATTTTAAAGTAACACATACATAACTTAACTTTGAACATACCTACATAACCATAGACGTCCCATCGATTTATAAACATTTTCATAAACATAATTGCAACATACATACTTAAACATGCATATCATCATCTTTTTGCGTAAAGATATGTTTCAAAGCAAGTGAACCATAACAGTGCACCTGATCAGACTAAACCACAGTACTGGGCTGGCAGAGATGTCCACTACCACATACATAAGATCCCCGGTCATACTTTACCCCGTGGATTGCTCTCTGGTCATACTTTACCGCTTTCCCGCTTTCCAATCCTGATCAAAATCCGGTCATACTTTACCAGGGTGGAAAGGTCCCGAACACGTTCTCCGACTTCCAAACCCTTTCATATTTGGTCACAAGACAAGTAGCAAACATAAAAACATAAAATATTTTCTTTGCACGTCGAACATACTAATATATTATGCATGTCTGTCCAAGATAAAAAAAAAGTTTAAATTTTTTTTTCCAGATAGCTTGGCGCTCGGGCGGTAAAATCTTACCGCTCGGGCGCCGCCCACTCGGTTGGGCTTTAAAATCCTAAAAAAAAAACATTTTTTTACACCGTTCGAGTAATCACACGAAAATGATCATAACTCACTCGTTTCTTGTCTGAAAATTACGAATTTACTATCAAATCGAAGGTATCAAAAAGTACTACGTTTTATATGTTGAAAGTTTTCCAGAAAATAGATAAAAAAATTCGCATGATTCGAAATGACAGCAGATTCGGTTTTTGAGATCTAAAAATCGTTCCAAATATCGTTTCAAACAATTTTGCTCAAAGTTTGCATAACATAAATGGATTTTTACACACAATATACATTAAAATATTTACTATGACAAGATCGATGCAAAAATGAAAGATTATACATTTCTTTGCTTCTAAACCCTCGAAGATAATGAATCCCGATGCGGTGAACTACAGGAGATGACCGGGAGACGATTGATGCACGTTTTATTGCTCAAAAATGAGTGAAAATCTTTATAAATTTGCAAGGGGAAGGGGTGGCTGCTACTAAAACTGTAAGAACCCTAGTTCTATCAAAAAGAGAGAAAATGCAAGTGTGCGTGTGAGTGTGTGTGGCATGTGTGTGCGTGTATGTATATAGGTTAGGGAGTTAATTAGGGGGTAATTTGATTAATTAAAAATACTAATAGCCAATTAACATGCTAAATAAAATATTAATTCCCCACTAATTTATTATCACCCCTAAATTTAAATAAAATACACATTTGATATACTTTCACGAATTAAAAAATCTCCAACTATTCAAATTAGTATTTTTGAAAAATTTAAAAATCTTAAAGTCATCTAATAAATTAAATTAGGCTTTAAAATGCTTAAAATTCCACAAATCATTTAAAATAACAATTTTTTGACTTGAAATAAAATACCACATTTTCATAAATCGCCTAAATCGTCACCGGTCTCTTTTCTCGATCTCGCATCGAATATTCGCCTGAAACACAAAACTGAAGAAAACAATTTTAACGTACATCAAATAAACATATAAAAATTTAAAAATAATGTGAATCGTAAATCATGCATGGTTAAAAATCATTTTAAAAATTAAATAATAATTTTAACTATTTAATAAATGCAAGGGTTTACGTGTACTGATTTTGGGCTCTACAATACGCTGACCATAATCTATTGGTTTTTTCATGCACTATCATTAATATCTAGGGAATCATGAGACGATACTAATAGGCGCTCTTACCTTGATTTGATGGGTTCTATTAGAAATGAGTTCTAACATTTATATGATCAATGAGTAGATGCATAGAATATGGCTAATTATGGTAAGCTCTTATAAGAGACACATGTTTTCTCGAACCACATGTTTTGTGGACCTACTGTTAGTTGTATCCCCGAATTATTGAAGGTCGCATAAGTATTGGTTTCTGTATTCTCATTGAGAGAGCAAATTCAAAGATTTGAATTTTGTTATTAAGTTTGATGTAGATCAAAATTTTGGTTTGTAAAATATTTTATAATCGAATTCCATATTTGAAAATTTTGAAAGTTAGCACTGCGGTAAATAGTGAGTTCATTTTCTTGAATTTTATGAAGGTGTTCCAAAATTGTTGGCTGTCAAATTTTGAGTCAGTAGTTAAATGCCTTCGACTAGTTGACTATGACTAAGTTGATTCTTTTTACTAGTTGACTTTGATAGAGTGGACTTTGAACGTTTGAATTCGACCAAATTGACATTGAAAAGTTGATTTGACTTAGTGGTTTTCGAAAAATTTGATTTTACATCATTATACCGATGTTTGCACTCGCCACAAGGATGCTATCTGATTGTGGATCGAGATTATGATAAAATCACGATCATGGATGGTTTGATTATTAGGCTTGGAATATCCTATTGAAACACTAACTAGTAGGTGTCCTAGTTTGGAAAAATACTCAATAGAAGTTTTTACTCATTGAACTGGAGTGCCCTAATCAAACTCTAACTACTAGAAGTTTTGACATGTTGATTCGGAGTGTCCCAACAAAACACCAAATATTAGGTGTCCTAGTTATTCAAAACACATGAAATAATCCTATAAGGATTCTAAAATATACATGCTATCTTTAAATAGAAGATCACACATCAAAGTTTGACAACCAAAACTCTCTCCTCTCCAACTCATATTCAGCCTCCTTGTTCTTGAACAACCTCTTGGCCGACCACCTCTCTCCACCACCGACTGTCGCTGCACCGTCGTGCTACCACCATGCCCCCGCCAGTCATTTCCCTTTCTCAGCTCAAAGAATTTTATAGATTTTCTAGAGCGATCTAGAAGAATAACAATGGAATTAGTAGTTTACTCTATATGGCGATTGAAGAAAGGTAACTTCAAGTTGATTGTTCGTAGGGATTGATAACAAGAACTATATCTGCTTAACATTCATAGTAGTTGGAGCTAAGGGTTTAGACAATAAACGTAAACAATCGATAAACACCATATGTTGGATTGAAACATACAAGTGCCAAGTCACGATTTTGCATGTCAAAATAAAAATTTAGAACTTTATTGATTCTTGAATATGAGAAAATGATACACCAACATTAATTGCAAAGGTGGTTTGATGGATTCGTAAATTCTTTCAACATCTACATGCATTTTCAAGAGTTGTAGGGTGTACAAACTCGTTCTATTAGTCACTTCATAGTCAAAGAGCTCATACAAGATGGGACTTCGGTGCATGAGCAGTTTGTGGGTCTGGACTTGGTATCTAAAACGAGCTATTGACATACAACTTTTGTTGTTGCTCCTTTTCTTGTTTAACTGTTGGTGGTGAATTTTAATATGAACAAGCTTGAAACAACCTTTGATGAGTTGGTCAATGTTCTTACTACATATTAAGCATTCATGCAGCAAGAAAAGCCTATTTCTCTAGAAGGATCATCCTTTGAGCTAAATCAGGGCCCAATAACATCATCATAGCACATTACTGCTAGTTGCGGGGTTTGCTACATGAATATCAATTTTCCAAACTACGCGATTTACGCACATATAATATCTTAAACCAATATCTAAGATATACGGCCTTTCCTCTTTAAAGTAATAAAATTAGGGACTAATATCAGTAGACCATGAAAAATAGATGAATCTCAGTGCCTAGTCCAAGATATGCTTATGTTGATGATATGATTCATGTTATGCAAGGTATGTTTTATTCGAAAATCATGTATATTTGTTATGTATATGCTCGAACAGCCCACACTTGCTGAGTGACGATCATATCACTCACCTCTCACTCCCCCTCTCCAGATAAGCCTGAAGATCCGATAAAGGAAAAGGAACATGACCAGTTTTGGGGCTGGTGATCAAAGAATTTAATTCAAATTTATGTTTGTTTTAGCTTTTTATTTGTTTTTCCGTTGTAAACGCTTCCGCATAGTTTTTATCATATTTCCAAATAATAATGAACAAGCTAGTGTGAGAAGACATGCTTGACTTGTCAGACATATACTCTCTACCTACTTGTGAATCCTGACTGAAAGGAAAGATGACCAAGACTCCTTTTAAATGGAATGTAGGACATGAACATGACTCATTAGATTTAATTCATACGGATGTATTTAGTCTGCTAAGTGTTACCCTGAAATATCATCATCCCTACTTCGTTACCTTTACTCATGACAACTCTAAGTATGAGTATTTAATGAAATACAATCTGAAGCATTTGAACTGTTTAAATAATTTAGAGCTGAAATTAAAAAAAAAAACCTAGGAAATCGTATTAAATAACTATGTTTTGATTGAGGTAGAGAATACGTAAGTATTGAGTTCCAAGACTATCAAAAATAAAATGAGATTCTCTCACAGTTGACTCTTCCAGCAACACCACGATTGAATGGTTTAGCATAACGTCGAGGTCGAAAATTTTCAAACTCAGTATTTTAAATACTCAAAATCACTAGAAAAAAATTCAAGTTTGTATGGGATTGAGTCCAAGAAATTCGAAATATTAACCTGATAAATATACGAATTTCGAAATTGGTGTACATTTAGCAAGATGTATATTTCAAGATAGAATATGTACAAGATAAGTCGATTATAATCATTATCTATCCGCAATCGAGAATAAAATTTTAATATCTGGATCACGATTATTATGATATTTCAAAATTTCAAGATGAAGACAGCGCATCTATCTCGATTGCCCCAACATCTAAAAATAAGACCTCAATACATTCGAAAATCACAATGCTCCTAGACTCATATCTTTAAAAAATTAGATAAAGAGCTTAGGCAAAACACTGCAGATTTTCTCTCAGAGGAAGAATATTTGGAAAATCACCTTGTATTCATATTTATTTTTCTGAAGAATAATCGGTGAGGGAATTATTATTATTTTTTAAAATCTATGTATAAGTTTTTGAAAGATCTGATCTTGAATGATTCATTTGTTCTATGTTTTTATAAGAAATAATTCCAAGAGCTACTATGATTCAATTCTGATATGGAAACGAATTCTTGAATTATGATATGACCCATACACGGTGAGTATAAAAACGTTATATGGCTCCCACACGGTAGGTATAAATATGTTGCCTCACCTTTTAGATTATTAATAATTAAGAACTCATAAGTAAATCATGGAAAATAAGATGAAATATTAGTGATTTACATTTGTGATTCATTATGATATGTCTTGTCTCGATATTCTTGATATTCAAAAAGTTAAGTACTCATATGTATTATACATCGATCATTTCGTGATTGCTGAGTATTTTACCAAATGTTCACCTCTTACTCTTCTTTTTCAGATAAAAAAAGAACAAATTGAGATTGATGAGCAAAATATGTTTTGGGTTTGGTGACGAAGATTATAGAATTTAGTCTTGTTTTAGATTCTATTTTTATTTTATTTGATTTAAGTTGTAAAGCTCTTTCACATATTTTGGTTTATTCTTTTGGGAGTTTTTCGGCTGTAAAGACAAGTTTATTTTGAGTTATTTATGTAATAGAATGGTTTTGACTACTAGACTTGTTGATTTTGATTATGTGATTGTTAAACAACGTCGGCGCCAAAAACACCTCTGTCTCGGGACATGACATTTAAGTGGTATTAGAGCATCTAGATTCATAAATCTTGTAGGGAAAGTGTAAAAAAAATCGTGTCGTATGTTTTTGGTCATGTTAGACAAATCGAGCCGCACACCCGCGCTCTGTTGCAATTCACTAACCCTGTCGTGCTTGTGTTTTTCCCCCCAGATAGTGAGTGTCGAGTCCCTGCACCTTGTTGAATCTCCTTTACGCTTTATACAATTTTCTTTGCTCCACACAAAATTACTCACGCATCTGCGCTGTTTTGAGGCGGCCCCGTGCTCTGATGTTGCCATTTTCAGAAATTTTTGTACGATCCATAACTTTATGTAGAAAACTCAGAATTTGATTCCCTAACCTCCCCTGTACCACGTCCAGACCAAGCCCAGACCAACCCAAGCCCCTGGACGCGAGCAGCAACCCACTGAAGCTTGACAGCAACCTCTCGCCTACTTGCTGTCATGAGCTTCAATCTCACGTTTTTGATGCTAGGCTTCTAACCATCGAGCCACCCCTTCAACCATACCCTCAATCACCCTCTTAGGACCCTAAGGACCTAACCTATCCCAGCCCAGACCCCCTGGCCGAGCCCCTCTCTTCCCTGCACCAGCAACAAACCTGCACTGCTACCCTTGCAACTCACGGGTTGGAGTCCTAGCTTGCTAGGACTCCTTCCCAGCCCTGGTGTTCGAGTCCTAGCGTGCTAGGACTCTACCCCTGGCTCATATAAGACCCTATCTAGCCCTGCACAAGCCGAGACCAAGCCCAGCCCTCTTAACCCATGAAATCGAGCCTCTCAAACTTCATATCAGAAAGATGGTTCCAGCTTGTTATTTTCCTAGTGTGCTGCCTTTTCGTGTGTGTTCTAGGGCTATGTAACTTGTGTAAAACCATCCCCGTTCAACTCCTAATCATGGCATCCCCTTATGTACAAGTAATTCATGATTTTTGGAACAAAACTCATGTTTTAAAATCACCCTTGATGCATAAACGAAAATACAATAAGGTGCAACTTGTTTTTCATGCAAAACACAATAAAATAAATACTATGGTGTAAAGGATGAATAAAGAAGAATTATGGCGTGCCTTTGCGTTTTATACGCACGAAAAATCGTTGACGACGAAGAACGGAGTGAAACCTTTGGCTTGAATTCCCTTGAACCTTCGAAAATTCCTTCTACTATGTGGTGTGCAAGTTGTATCGTGTAAAAGGGGGTGGTGGGGAGAGTTTCTGAATTTTAAAAGTGTGTGGCCGTGTATTTGAGGTGCAAGGTGTAGGGTTTGAAGTGGTTTAAACAGATTATATGATAATTAAATTACTAACTAGGCTTTAGGCCTATTAAGCCACTAAATTAGGCCCATTAATCTTAATTAGGATTTAATAAAATATTAACAAAGTTTTTGTTTAAATAAATTTGTGAATTTATTAGTCGGGTTGTCAAAAAGCTCGTATTTTAGTTGAAAACCCAACATCGATAAAATTTACGTCCCGGCGTATAAAATCACCTCAAAAACCATTTATTTTCAAAAATAAGAAAAACCACCACCCTTATTTTAAATAATTAAAAATAATTACCCAATAAAAACATTTTCTATTTTTCAGCCATCGGTCTCCGTTCCTCGATCGCAACTCGAATAACCTTTAAAATACATTTTAATGCAATCATGTAAAAAAATATATTTTAAACATGTAATTATGCACAACATAATTAATTAATGCAATTAAACATTTAATTAAAATACAAGAGAATTTAATAATTGCATGCATGTGGTAATTTGCATGGATCTTTAAATTTTCGGGGCGTTACAAATTCACTTGGCTCCAACTACGCCGGTGTTAGTGAATGTAGCTTTTGTTGTAAATCTCACGTACGTTCTTCAAATCTCCTTTCTTAAATCTTCGAATCAGGTCCACGGTCGGATTACTCGTTCCTCTTCCAAATAGCACTAGAATATTTGGAAGAACTTTTAACGTTGAAGATCAAAATTCGAGAAACGGCTCAACCCTTAAAAATCTTCAAGGTGGCTGAAAAATTTGAGAGAAAACGGAAAGGAATTTTCGAAAGCTTTCAAGGAAAGTGGAGGCTTGCTTGGAGGCTAGGGATATGGCTTCTCTAATGTCTTTTATAATCAAACCATGACCTAATTTCTATAATTAACATTAATGGGTTTGATTAATTAATTGGACTAGCTCAACTAGTTTAATTAATTAATCAAAGTCCATTAACAACTTTAATTATTTAGTATGTTGGACTTGTACTCCTACAAGTCCATCAAACATTATTCCCACTATATTTAATTTAATATTTAATAAACTCAACTTTTGAGTATAATAAATTAAATTATCATATTCCACATATTCAACTATTTGAATTTATTCTCTCCAAATTTTAAATATCATAAATTCAACTCCTTGAATTTAAAATCTCATAAATTCAACTCCTTGAATTTATTTTTCTCAAAATTTAATTATCATAAATTCATCTCCTTGAATTTACTATTTTATATAAATTCAACTCCTTGAATTTATTTTTCTCTCAACTATTTTATATAAATTCAACTCCTTCAATTTATTTTTCTCTCAATGGGAACAAATGATCCAGTACTTGCGTGACCCTCAATGGTTCAGGGATACAGCTAGCCGTGAGTTCACAACTCTTTGTGATTCAGGAAATTTTTCTTTATTCGGGGTTACCCCGATTTGCCCCATTTCATACACCAACATTTGGTCAAGAGAATGTCTGAAATTATTTTCTGATTAAACCCATCGAATCATGGTAAGAGCGTCTAGTAGCATCACCCCATGATTCCCTAGGTATCACTGATAGTGACTGCAAGAACCAGTCGGTTATGATTAGCATAAAGTAAGGTTCCTTCATCTCATATATCCCGATCGAATATGCAACCATTGGTTGAGAGTTCTGAGTATTGTTTCTAACCTTCATGCCAAGATTGTTGTGTTATTTGCCTTGAGCAGTCCTAAATATGATCAGAAGCACAACATAGTGACTTTTAGTTTCCGAATCTTCTCACAACACATAGTAGGAAAAATCAGTTCTTTATGATATTTTTTGCTGACATCTTTGTTATGTTATTTGCCTTACCATCTGCTCTGTCTTGTGACTTTAGAGTCTGCCATTTTTTACCATACATTTAAAGATGAATTATTCAGATATTTTTTCAATCCCCATCTTTCGTTTATGCTCCCTTTCTTCTGATGAGGATGAGTGTATGCAGAAGCACTTGGCTTGATAAATGCTTTAGTAAGCCGGGCCTTTTCAAATGATTTTGGGGGGAAAAATCAGAAGCAAACGCTTAAGAAATCATATTTTATACCTTCTTTGCTTCGAAGAAAACCGCATGTGGTAATCCCGCGCGAACACCCATTGCGTAAGTGCCTAGCACCGGTGCAAAGGTGGCCGCAAGACGTTAAATATCTAATTTTTCTTGTTTATTTTTATATTTTATTCAAAATTAATGGCATTAAATCGTTATATTATATAAATTGATTGTAAAATATGTAGAACAATTTTTTTAAAAAAATTTAAAATAAAATATTTACTACATTAGACGATCACCTAAATAGATCTAAAAATAATAGCAGTGAGGGAACTAGGCGCCACTGGTTATATTTGTCCATCCTCGTGTCATATTCAGTTGACATAGAATCCAATTTAATTTACAGTTGGCTTGAAGTTGAGTTTTTGACTTTATGTGACTAACTTTGCTGGTGATTTGACCTTTTACCCATATGACCAAATTGCCCTTGAAAATGTGAGGTCCTGGTGTTCTGTCAAACTGATGGCTCCACAAATTTATGCAAACAATACTGCAAAAACCCAGCAATACCCCCGATTATTATATATAAAAATTGAATTATTTTTTTAAAAAAATTTAGAAGGGAAATTATTTCCATCTCATCTCAATGGTAAATTTATTTCTTGATGTTATCCAATATTTCAAATAATTCATTTTAATTTAATTATTGGTATAAAATAATAATGAATATATATAGAGTAATCAACGAATATCATTATATATATATATATAGATAACTCGTAATGAAGGTGAAATCAGATGATATTCAGAACAAAAAATCATTTATAATATAATATTATTTGAAACTTTTAGCAATCCATTTTGAATGTGCATATAGCACTTATAAAAATTGGGTTAACTGAATTTGCAACACAAAATATACTTGGAATTGTTCTCCCTCACAATATTTAGCATAGCATAAGTAAGGATGCATGGATCAAAAAAATCCAATAAAAGGAAGGAGAGGGGATCGAAGACATAAAATATTGTTTTTTTATATATAAAATTGTAATTTTGATCCACCATGTTAGTCTTTTTATATTTTTATGTTCGATGTTGTCTATTCTCAGTTTTAGTCTTTTCATCTTTTATTTTTATTTTTGTAATTTTAGTCATTTTTCAAAGTGATACTAGTGTGACACCGATGAGATATTGACGTGGAGATGACGTAGCTTTGAAATTCTCGATACGATAATCTCAATATATTGTATAATTCGATATTTTTTCCCACTCCTAAATAGGATACAATAACAACATATAGGTATATATATATATATATATATATATATATATATATATATATATATATATATATAGCCATGCAAGCTCTGATTAGTATCTAAGATCCAATCAAACTATATATGTATGTACTCGAGTCTTCACAAGTTTTATGTCGGTAGGACCAAGTTAAAATTCCCATTTTGCCCCTCCAAGAAGATTTTATATTAATAAATTTCTGAAAAATTGTCATCCACCTTATCTTGACCTCACATACTAATTTATCCGAAGTTAGTACACAACAAAGTGCCATTTTCATGCACAGACATGGAATCATCCGAACAAAGTTCACGCCACAAGACACCATCCTTGATACCCCCTTTGCCCAGGGATTCCAGAGGATCCCTCGAGGTCTTCAATCCCTCTTCTTATCCTTCCAGGACCACCAATCCTCCCCGCCAATCCTGGACCACTCGGACTAACAATCCCGACGACGACGCCGCTGCCCATACTGAAGGAATCACATCATGGTTGGCCCTCAAGGAGACTAGTGTTACTCCTCCACCGCTGCCTCAACACCACATACATGCCCCTCCGGTGGCTTCCAAGACTATAGCGGAGATATTCAGTGACTACGACAGTGTTAAGTCTCCGGCGAAGTCCCCCGGAGAGGTTGGTGCGGCGGCGCAAAGAGCAGCGGAGTGGGGGTTGGTGCTGAAGACTGATGAGGAAACTGGTAAGCCGCAAGGAGTTAAGGTTAGGACCTCAGGTGAGGAGCCGAACAGCAAATCCGGGAATCCAAGGAGGGATTCCGGCAACTCTATCCGGACCTCCGGAGATTCCACAGATGACGGAGCAGGTTCGATTCCATTCTATGAAATTTGTTTTCTGGTGTGTGTGTGTCCCGAAAAATGTTTCAAATCTGATTCTCAGATTCATCAAAATAGTTTGTCCAAAAAAAAAAAACCAAGTGAGTAAGAATTTGATGGATAAATATATTTCTTGAATAACATGAATCGAGACGTTCTTGATCACCACAGTTGAGTACGTAATATTGTGGTCGAAGCACAAAATCTCATTCATATGATCATATGGATTCAGTTTTAATTTACATATATACTCATTACGTATATTGTTATTATAATTTTTTAAGACGGAGTAATTTATTTTATCGATTTTTGAACTCGAGAAATCGTTTCAAACTTAATTTACAATATTTTTTCCTCTAATAAATAAGTAAACAATATTTTGTTTGTATTTAATTTGATTGCATGAATAGTTATTTGTGTTTTAAATTTTTTTTGTTTGAAACATTTGTTTCTATTTTTAAAAAAAATTGTGCTTTTTTTTTTGAAGGTATACTTTTGTGTAAACAAAATTATGAAACATCCGAAGCAGAGATAGATCCAGAAAATGGAGGTTGGTGGGGAATTATTATTTTTTTTTTTACAAATTTTTAAGAGAGCAAGAGCGAATATGAAGAGGAAAGTGAAAAAAATATAATTATTTTTAGATCTCTAGTCGATAAAATCAAAAAATTGAGAGCCGTCGCATTTACACACCTCCGTTGGCTCCGTCACGGGTCCAGAAGTTAATTAATATAGATACATGCACATAGGAAAAAGGATAAAATATATTGGCGAACCTTTCATTGGTCCCATCCTTTGCTAGCACGTTCTTAGATAGTAACATTTAGGAATTCAAGCATTATTGTCATCAGTCATATGCTCTTCAAAAACTTTTTAAAATAAAGTTTTTCTATAATGGAAATAAAATTTTATAGGGTAAAATTAAATCAGACTTCAGATATATTTAGTTAAACAAATTTCTAATTCATCGTCTATCAAATTATTACTATTTAAGATTGCACGATATCAGTGTCATTTGAAACCCTTCTTCCAAATATTCATTGTCCAAATCAATGATTTGTCTGACATCATGATCTCAACAAGATCTTGCGTTCGACACTCAATTGTAACAAACTCTCGCGCAATATTGTTTGATCACGTGGACCTCATATGATCATTTTTCTTAAAAAAAAAAAAAAAAACTCCGTAACTCGGTAAATATTAATGAATTATCAACGCCCTCGTAGAAATTTGTTTTCCATAAATGATTGTGTAAGCGAAAGAAGAATTATTTTAGGGAAAGAGAGGGGTTTCCCAAGAGTATCCGAGGACATTAAGGATGCATTGTCGACATTTCAACAAACATTTGTGGTGTCTGATGCGACCAAACCAGATTACCCAATAATGTATGCAAGCGCTGGATTTTTCAAGATGACAGGCTACACTGCTAAGGAGGTTATTGGTAGGAATTGGTAAGTATATATTTTAATGCTTATACAATATTCTTTTCTTTTCTTTTCTTTTCTTTTTGGAATTTTATTAGGTTTTTTTTTTCCCTTCTTTTTTCTATGACCAAAGATGACATTTTTTTTTACTCGAATTATTCATTTTTTTGGTCCATGGAAAAATGACGAGGTAATTATAATTTGCGACCCTATTATTTAACTCGTTTTAGGGATAGTTTGTCACGCTGCGAGCTCAGGCTCAGGCTCGCGTCTGCGTGACTGCACAATAGGCCCGCCCCTATAGCAACTACTTCGTATCCGTCTTCGCTTTACGAAAATGATTAACACAAGTTGCTATAGAAGTTCATTGTAGCCCATTATAAACTCATTTTAAATCTTTAATTTTTAAGATGTAGGACAAGGGTATCACGTAGTTAGCAAAGTAAACATTTTTTAAAACTAAATTCTTATAATTTGATGTTGAAAACATGATTTTGTGAAGAAATTGTAAAGGTTCTTACTAATAATGAATGTTGAGTGGTCACATCTAGGACATTCTTCTACTAATAATGTCATTCATAATTCAACAAGAAAAGCCCCATATGTTTATCATATACTTGTTCACAATTGTGACACATCAAGTAGCACAAAGCCACTTGAATTAATTCATTACTTTTGAATCTCGAACCAATAAATTTTTTTTTTCCATTACAAGATTTTTTGGATTGTGTTTGTACAAATTAACCTTCAATATATGATTAAAAAATAATATTATATGTCGAAATCTTGGTAAAAAAAATACTGATACACATCACAACAATGAATCGGATACAATATTTATCGATGTATTTCATAGAAATTGACGGATACTTAGTGGTCGATAGGGGCATTTACGACATTTTGGTTGCGGGTCTAGTCGATTTTTGCAGGGGAAGGATACAGATCCAGATGATGTTGCAAAGATAAGGGAGGCATTACAAAGGGGATCAAGTTGGTGTGGTAGATTGCTTAATTACAAGAAGGATGGGACTTCCTTTTGGAATTTGCTAACTATTTCACCAATCAAGGATGAAACTGGAAAAGTCCTCAAATACATTGGGTAATAACTTGTTTCTTTCAATTCTTTTCACATTATAAAGTTACCAAAAATTTTCTTGAAAATATCAGATCGAACCCGAGATAAATAGTTAAAATATTATATATTGGATGAAACACAATTAACCAATATAAAATCATAGTTGGATACAATATGTTTCACATTATCTAACATAAATTTAGCCAAAATACACTAATTTATTCCATTATTTTTTTAGAAATTACTCGATACCGGGATTGATTTATAATGATACATTATCCTGTCGCGATATAATTAATTTCCAAAAGTTTTTGGTGAAGTGAAGAGTCGAATTGAAATTGATGGTTATGTTACAAAATATAGAAAGACTAAAAATTAGATGATAGTGTTATTTTTTAAAAAAAAAATTAAAATATTTTTAAAATATAAAAAAAACAAGAAAAAATAAGTGAAAAGATAGCCTAGCTAAGTTCTACTAAAGGTGAAATCGACAGTTTTAAATGCATAGACTTTTTACTAAAATCAGCATAATAGTTAGCGGAAAGGGAAACCCAATAATTTCAATTTCTAAGCAAAATTTTATATTATGGTTTAAAAATTGAGATTTATATATAGTATTTGATATTTGGAAATTATGAGTTTAGTTTGGAGGGTTCCAATTAAATATGGGAATTGTTCACCATCATTTAGAAATATTTTGTACAAATTGGATCGAGTAAAACCTGACTCATACCTATCATGAAAAATAATACTTTTACAATAAAAAATAATATTTTTTCATAAATTGGATCGGGTAAAAAGATATTTCTTATAAAATTAACTCGTGAGACAGTCTCACAAGAGCTTTTGAGAGGGAGTATGAAGTTATTATTATTTTGGGATGAGGTTTAACGTGAGTCTCGAACTGAAGACCTTATTCTAAATTCGAACTCTGGGTGTCATTGGGCTAAGAGATCGGTGGCAAAATTAGGTAAACAAAACTCTTGTGAGATGATATCATGAGTCAATTTTGTAAGACAAATCTTCGATTTGGTCACCCTTGAAAAATTATTATTTTATGTTAAAATATAATTTTTTATTGTAAATATGTACATGGTTGAACTGTCTCACAAATAAATATCCGTAAGAACGTCTCACAAGATGTCTACTCATATTGTATTATTTAGAAGTATATATGTGTTTTATATTGAAGCAATAAATTATGTTAGGTTTCTGAAAATTAAATATGTAGTGGATATATGGTCCCTGGTAACATGCCTCAGTGGCTATCAGAATAAATGTACCTGCAGAACATACATTCTCTCCTCATGTGAGAGACATTATCACGGATTTTAATCTATGAGACGGGTCAATCCTACCGATATTTACAATAAAAAGTAATACGCTTAGCATATAAAATAATATTTTTTCATGGATGACCCAAATAAGATATCTGTCTCAAAAATACGACCCGTGAGACCGTCTCACACAAGTTTTTGCCATTATTAAACACGCTATGCTTGCTCTTAATTATTGAAATTGGTAGCATGAAAACATACACCTCTATGGTAGCAGAAGGAAAAAGTAATAGAATTGAGGAAATAACAATGTTTGATTGTCTTCCGAATGACTGAGTTTATCTGATGAGGATCAAAAGATTATCCATAGAACCACATACCGCGCTCTCCTATATATATGAGAGTGAGTCTCATGTGAGACCGTCTCACGGATCATAATCTGTGAGACGGGTCAACCCTACTCATATTCACAATAAAAAATAATACTCTTAGCATAAAAAGTGATACTTTTTCATGGGTGACCCAAATAAGAGATCCGTCTCACACATAATACCCGTGAGACCGTCTCACACAAGTTTTTGCCTATATATGAATACCGAAAACGACTCCAAAAATTCTAAATTTTATTTTACAAGAAATTGCAATTTTCGTCGTGGATCTTTGTCGCTCTTTGCAAGTTTAATATTTTATGTTGTCGAAATTAGGACATAAACCTTTATTTTTTCTATTTTTGAATTTTTAGTTCTTTTTTTTTTTTTTTCTGTGAGTGTTGATTTGACATTGCACAATTGAGCATAATGTCGGCGGCGTTAGGTTAGTGTCACCTCCACATCATGTAAAGAAAAAAGAATTAAAATTACAAATAATAATTATGGGTTGAGAATAAATTTTGATAATATAAAAGATCAGAATTATAATTTTTCCTATTTTATGACTAGGGATGCAATTTCATCACTAGCCCTTTTAATCTAATGTCAATAATTGCGGAAAATTCTTGTTCGGAATAGGTGTATATTTTATATGAAATACTTGAGATATCCCTAATTAATATTTAGCATTTAATTTTTTATTTCTAATAAAATTCCAACTACTAAATGCTGATCCATATGTCCAATTTCATGGTTAAGAGTTGTTTAAAAATATTATTTTTTCTCATTAATAAATTCAAATTTCTTTCTAAAAATTGAATTTGAACTTGTTTCAAATAGAAAATCTATACATCAAAGTATGATCATATAATTTTCAATAAATATATTATATAGTTATTGTTGCATAATTTTTTTTCCTATTTTTAATTTGATTATGGCAGAATGCAAGTGGAAGTAAGCAAGCACACAGAAGGAGCCAAGGAGAAAATGACCAGACCCAATGGCCTTCCCGAGTCATTGATCCGCTATGATGGTAATATTTGTATTACATATTTGATTCATCGACGAAAGTTTCTTGCTTTAAATATAATACAAACATATAATTTATTTTTTGAAAATATTTGTGAAGCCCGACAGAAGGATTTGGCCTCGAATTCGGTAACCGAGCTGGTGGATGCAATGAACAAGAAACCAAGAGTAAGGGCACTAAGCGAATCGAGTAATCGTCCTTTCATTAGAAAATCAGGCGGCGGCCGGAGCGACATGGAAATCTTTGAGGCTCCGGGGAAGAAAAGTTATGACTACCCTATACACCCCCGACGACATTCTCATACCAGTTCAAGACCTTCCATGCAAAAAATTGTTGAAGTCATTGAGGATCCTCAGAAAAAAAATCGTCGCAACTCTTTCATAGAGTAAGAGTTCGACTCTTGTCTTTCTATAGCCATTGCATGAATTTTCATCCATGCATTGTGTATAAATGCGAACGAACACGCCCTCGATTTTGTTCAAAGTTAATGCATGGATTGCATGTATCTTGATCATGGTTATTAGAATTGCAAGCACATTTTAGACTACAAGTATGTTACAGTCTAGTCCAGAGGAGAGGTTTACACGTTGTTGAATAGTTAGATATTTTTCCTTGCATGAGTATGAACTTTTTTATTGTGACCAAATATTGTACTTAGGATTTTAAAGAAAGGGCGGCTATCTACTCCTGCTGAAGACCATATCGAGCCCACTTTCGACCTGGTAGATGATGATGATAACGACGACTATGACTCTTCTTCTGAGAGTGATGGTGATGGAAGGCCTCAAAGTGTTGATGACAAAGTGAGAAAGAAGGAAATGAGAAAGGGTATCGATTTAGCCACCACCCTCGAACGTATCGAGAAAAATTTTGTTATTACTGATCCACGATTGCCTGACAATCCTATTGTAAGCGCACAAATATTGGAAACTCGTGTTTATGTAATCCTGGAAATTTGATGCTAATGATAATTTTATACATGTTGTTTGTTAGATTTTTGCGTCTGATAGTTTCTTGGAGTTGACAGAGTATAGTAGAGAAGAAATCTTGGGGAAAAACTGCAGGTAAACATTTAAAGTAAAACTGGATTCTTCATTTGTCAGAGTTTTTTGTATAATTGCTTTGCTGTGTATTCTTTACAGATTTCTTCAGGGCCCTGAAACCGATCCAGCAACGGTCAGGAAAATCAGGGAAGCCATTGATAATCAAACAGAAGTAACCGTTCAGCTGATCAACTATACGAAAACTGGCAAAAAGTTTTGGAATCTGTTCCACTTGCAGCCTATGCGAGATCAAAAGGTGATAATTTACCAGATCTTTTTCTGATTTTCGCGATATTTCAATTGATTTACAGCTTGTGAGTTCGAATCTTGAATCTTTTGGTGTAAGTAGGGAGAGGTACAGTACTTTATCGGGGTGCAGCTCGATGGAAGTGAACACGTAGAGCCTCTTCATAACTGTATCCCTGAAACAACAGCCAAAGAAAGTGCGAAATTGGTATATATATTTCAACTCTCTTTTTGCTTTCCATTTTATGTCATATAATCTCAGTGGTGCTTAAAAATAAGGTAAATGTAAGTGCATTGTCTTATTTTGATGCAAAGACGATGACATTTCTTGTTTGTTGTCTGGTTGTTAGGTGAAAGAAACAGCAGAAAATGTTGATGATGCCGTGAGAGAGCTTCCAGATGCCAATACGGTAGAGCGAAATTTATGCTTGGATTATGTTTTTTGAAAAATGTTTTTGACATCGGATCAATGATGGAACTTCCTATTTTTATCCTGCGTGCAGAAACCAGAGGATTTGTGGGTAAATCATTCGAAAACCGTTCATCCAAAGCCCCATAGGAGGGATAGTCCTTCTTGGAAAGCATTTCAAAAGGTAATAACAAAATTTTTATGTAAAAAAATGAAAAAAAAGTCCAATTTCCCCAAGTTTCTCGATCTTTTAATAATGATTTGATCCCTCGAGTGTGTCGTTTTTGCTTACTCAGATTTTGGAAAATGGAGAAGAGATTGGCTTGAAACACTTCAAGCCTATAAGACCACTAGGTTCTGGTGATACCGGGAGGTGCGTTTAGCTATAAAACGAGGCTTATTGCCTCCCCATTTCCTTCTTGAGCAACATTTATAATGATCGAAATAAAATTTGTTAAACCTGCTTCAGTGTGCATCTGGTAGAACTATGTGAAACTGGGCTATACTTCGCCATGAAAGCAATGGATAAGGGTGTAATGCTCAACCGAAACAAGGTACTTTTCCGATGTTCATGCATTCTAGACTGTTGTACAGTCCAATATTATCCATTATTGTCTTCAAATTTCTCGGGCTCGTTTTCGTATACTTCAGGTGCACAGGGCTTGTGCAGAAAGGGAAATATTAGATTTGTTGGATCATCCTTTTCTTCCAGCATTGTATGCTTCATTTCAGGTTGGATAAAATGAAAAGATCACCATAACAAGAACTAAAAATTTCTGTTCTAGTTTTTCTTCGAATTTTCCCGGTATTTTGTGAATCTTTGAAGCATTTTGCAGACCAAAACTCATGTATGTTTGATAACCGATTATTGCCCCGGTGGAGAGCTCTTCCTTATTCTTGACAAACAGCCCACCAAAGTATTGAAAGAAGATGCAGTAAGGTGCATTTGATCATACTTTTATTCGAAAACAACGTAAAATATCAAACAGCAAACTTTATACCAACTCATTCAAATATAACATCTACTCGCCTATGATCAAATAATGTAACTAATATATATCTGTTGTAGATTTTACGCTGCAGAAGTGGTCATAGCGCTCGAGTATCTTCACTGTCAAGGTAAAACTATATTCATATATCAAAATGGAACACATAAAACATAGAAATTCCATCAATATTCTAATATGACTGAATAAACATCCATTGTTTTCAGGTATAATCTACCGGGATTTAAAGCCGGAAAACATATTACTTCAGAACAACGGCCACGTTCTTTTGACAGACTTCGATCTGTCCTGTTTAACATTTTGCAAGCCACAGGTTAATAATTCTCATCCTTGCTTTGAATATCAAACATCATTTTACGCCGTACATATTTATATGATCGATCAGTATAAAGATATTCGGTGAACTGTGACTTGTACAGCTTCTGATTCCGGAGTCTAAGGAAAAGAAGAAGAGTAAGAAAATAAAACAGGATCCAATCTTTGTAGCCGAACCGATGAGGGCATCAAATTCTTTTGTTGGTACCGAAGAATACATAGCTCCGGTTAGTATGTTTCATGATGGAGATTTTACACTGTTTCTTGGCCAAATATTCTAGGAGATTCACTGGATTGGCTGCGGAAACTCTTTGGATATATGTGATCTATATATATTGGAATAGATCATGGTAGTATATTTTCGAAAACAATAGTGAGTTATAAATAAACATAATTAAAGATTAATCACCAGAAAGGCAGAAATCCATGGGAGGTCAATCTGCATTATCAACAAACACATTCATTCATTCACCAAAGCCACCTACACACCCTTTCTACTCAGAAAACTAATCAGTGCAGCTATTAATTAAAAAAATCCACTCTTATGTTTGAATTTTGAATTCGATTTTTCGACAATGCAAATGCTTAAATTCGAAATCAAGAGATTTCTAGTTTTAAATAACCAAGAGGCCTACAAATATTTTGTAACCCGTAGAGTTCGAGATTTATAGTGCTAGTGTACCTTGATCGAGATAGAAAAATGCAGTGATCAAGCATCATATTATGGTTATAATACTGACTTGTGATCAAAAAGTTCCACTCTTGTCTATATCAAATGAATTATGAATTTTCACTGATAAAATTTTCTGTAACTTTTTTTTAATTTTTATTTCTTATGATGTTTGTGCTATACCTGGCTTCTTCTAAACAGGAAATTATTACTGGAGCAGGCCATACTAGTGCAGTAGACTGGTGGGCTCTTGGTAATTTTATTCTTTCATCATCTTTTTATACTTTAAACAGTATTTAACAGATCACTCAGTTTTCAAAGTTTTCACAACTTTTTGCATAAATATATGTCTAAAATTTATAGTATCAGAAATTTCAAATATTCATTGTTTTAGCCTTTAGGGCGGGCTATATTATTTAGGAAGCCTCGTTATATATGTTGGACGTGAGAATTGCCTCGAAATTCGTTGTTTTATCTACATAGCGACCCGTTGAGGAATTTATTCATATAAGCCCTTTTAACTCAGTTGTAGAGTAACGTGTAGTAGTGCCTTCGATAAAGCTTCTAGTCAAGAATGTATATAAAAAGAATTTCTTTTTTTATACTTCGTACTATTAGATAATTTTTTCCTAACTCTTCTTTTAAAACAAGGCAAGCCTCCAAACCTGCGCCTCTTCAAATAGCCCATAAGTGAGTAGTTGGCATATTTTTTTAACTTTCAGCCTTTCTAGTAGAGATTTCTTTCCTATTTGATCCTTTGAATTCCATATTCGAAGTTGCGATCCAATAACATATCTTGTCACTACCCAAAATCGAGATGTGTTATCATCGTCGTTTAACAATTTAAAATTATGAAACAACAAGCCACGTAATACATAAAATAGCTAAAAGGTCTATTATATAAATTGGGACTGTTTTTACAGTACATAACACAAATGCGGAATCGATAACGTAAAGGAAAATAAAACTAAATCGATAATTGAAACTTCATATCTCGAACTTGATCACCAACCCCAAAACATATGTTGTTCATCCTCTTCCAATTGATCTTCACCCTTATCTCGGAGAAAACTAAATGGGTGTGTGTTGGTGAAACACTCGGAATGTGGGGGTCAATCGTACATAAGAATATCAAAATGTACATATAAATTACTTCAAGGTGACATGTCGTAGAACAGGTCGAAACATAAATCAAGACATGAGACAAACATAACTCGAAACAAGGAATCAGATCATAACTGAAACATGAACTCATGCAAGGCACTGCTAATTATCTCTTTATTCATGGTATACTAATCAGTTCCTAATTGTTTATCTTCTAAGGGGGCGATGTCATATATCCGTTATTATAACCCATCATATCAAGGTCTTACTTATCTTATCAAAATTTGGAAATTTCCTTACCACTTTTAATTCGAATCTTAACAGTGCATTTTCAAGATTTCATAGCATAGCAAAAGAATCATGCAAAACCAAACATATACAAAATCAAAGGACATGAAACGCGCAGTGTACGATCGAGTTTCAAAAACAAGAATATCATTATTTTAAAACATATATATAAGCTCACTTACAAAATTTAAGTGTGTAAATTTTATAAAAAGAATATAAATACCCAAAGCCCACTTACCTTTGGATCACACAAAAAATGAGTGAAAATATTGAATTCTTGGATCAAATTCTTGCTTGAAGACGGGCAGCACCTCGGTAGCACATTGATTCGACTAGACAGGACTTCAGGCAGCACTTCCTTGCTTGACTTCTCGTTTGAGTGGCACAACCTTTTGCTTGAAAATGTGGCAGAATTTCGACACCTAAACAGCTACTGAATCTCGAATTCTGCAGCACCTAATTTATCTCTCTCACTCAAAAATTGTGGAATGTTTTTTGTCTTTGTCACAACTTTGGAGGGGTTTATATAGCGGATGGAGACAGCTGAATGAAATGTTTATCAGCCATAAAAGAGCCATTAAATTTGGTCTCCTTAATCAGCCTCCTAATGGCTTATCATGATGGTAAGAGTGTTGCACAATATGTCGAACGATAAAGTACAGTAAACTTTTGTAAAAACCAGTTAACTAAATGGTGAAGAAAACACAGTAGAGCAAAGTTTAAAGTAAACCAAACCGAGGCCTCTACGAAGTACAATGTCCTTAAAACAGATTTGTCCCCTCCTGTATGTGCTTCGAGGATCATCTTGGACGTCTGTTTCCCAGGATACAATGGAACAACCAGCAGTGACTTAGCACGAGACACTACGACGGCGAATTGAAAACGTACTTTCGCTTTATCACCAAAATTTAGTGGAGGCCAAATGGAAAGCTAGCAATATGAAATGCAAGAGAATGCTTGAAAGCTAAAAGATTTTCATATGTTTGAAATGAGGAAATGAAAACACTATTTATGAACTCCAAAATGCACATCAAAAGTCATACAAGATTAATTAACTCAATTAATCTTCTAATTAACCCAATAATATGAAGAGTCAAAACTCTTTAATTAACTCAAGAATATGGAAAGTCAAAAGACACTTCCACAATAATGAGCCACAACTAACTCAAAAATATAGAGAGCCAAAAGACACCCCCAGATTCATGGGAAACAGACCAACAAAAAGGATGAGGTTATAAAATGGCTTTCTATCTCCCTAAACTTTTGAATTTGGATTGCTTGGTTGCTACATGCATTTCAGAAGTTTTATGGGAGTTACAAAGCTTTAATTTTCGAATTTTACAAGGTTTGGATGGCTTGGTCAAAAGTTCTTTAATTGTGTAGAAGAGTGATTACAAATTGCATGCTCATGTCTTCAAATTTTCGAAATATATGTTTGCGTTTAGATGCACTTGTCTTGCATGCTTACAAACTTTCGTGGTCTTCACACATCTCGTACTCCCCGGCTGTGAAAAGCTAGAACTACCCGTAGGGGGAGTTCATAGATGTCGCTGATATTCAAATTCAAACTAAGAGATTTGTATACTTCACTTAGCGAAAGCTATAGTTTTCATTCGCGATTAAATTTGTAGACGTTTTTTTGTTACGCATGTTCGATTTGTTATTTCTTTTTGTAGGAATTTTGCTGTATGAAATGTTGTATGGATACACACCATTCAGGGGAAAGACAAGGCAGAAGACGTTTGCAAACGTTCTGCACAAGGATTTAAGGTTTCCAAGAAGTAAAGAGGTGATGCTTCATCTGTTTTGAGTAAACAATTTTCATGTACCAGCATGGATACAAAGTAGTCACTAGGAATGGGGGAGAAGCTAGGATTCAAAAATAGCTAGAGCTGGTAGGTTCGTTTGGTTTAACCAAACCTAATTCTAAAATCGAATTAAACGAACTTTTTTCGACAAACCGAACTGACTAAACTTTACTACGAAAATTGAAGAAACCAAACCGAAAGAAGTTATATCGATCGGTAACATAATTAATTTTAAACTTTTTTTAAAAAAAATTTTTTTAAATAAAAAAAATGTAATATAAAAATTGATTAAATAAATTAAAACAAATATTTTTAACTCTAGTTCTATTGTTCAATAAATTTTATTAGAAATTTGTAATATTTATATTTTTATAAACTTTATTAAAAAATTTGATAATATTAATTTTTTTTGTAAAATTCGGTTTGTTCAGTTAACTCGGTTTGTTCAGTTAACCGAAGTTTTATATTAAAACTGGAATCGAACCAAACTAACCGATATCTTAAAAATTTTAAACCGAACTATTTTATAAAGTAATCAAGTTCGGTTTGTTATTTTGGTTGAAACCGATATTTTGTTAACTCATAGACTGTAATTGATGTTTGCCCATTATTTGTTGATGTTTGCTCTTTTCGTTTAAAAATAACTTTATAGCTTTTCTTTTCTTCATTCTCTGAGTCATAATTATTCAATTTTCGGTTATTCTAAATAGAAAAATCACAATATAAGCTCAATAATAATCACACATCAATAATCATCAAACATTTCAACCAACTGATTATTATGCCAAAAATGTGCAACAATAAATTTTTTTAGAATAAAAATTCAAACTCCAAAATTCATATATCACAAGTCAATATTATTGCAACTCAAATAATCGTAACTAAATATTTGATATAATTTGAGAGTTGTCAAATTTTTACCTCAGAAGCGCATAATTTCAAAACATACGACAATAAACCAATCAATAGACAGTAATGAAGTATGATTTGTAGGAGTTGTTCCGTTTTAAATTTTTAAACATGAGGCTGAAAAAAAAAATTAAAACTCATAAAAAAAATTATTCTATTTTCAACATGAAATGAAAAAAATTTAAAATTAAAACTACTGGTGGAGCTAGAGCCCACCCAACCCAAGGGTTGATCCACCCCTGGTGAGGAAGCCCCTTGTATCATAGTCTCGTCTCTTGGGCATGATCACCTTGTATTTTGTGCTATATTTCTACTATTTTTTAAAGGTCGAACCTATTACAGTACGTAACTATTTTGGTACGTCAAAAAATTCTCTCATGTTGTCCTAATTAATGTTATTCATAATATTTGAAAATTTAATTTGATTTTAATTCATCAGATTTGAAAATTTAATTTTCCTCCTTCAATATTGTTTTGGCCGGGTAAACCACTTTTCATTCCATTTGTCTGCCATTGTACATCTATTTCATATAAATTTTATGTAATCCGAGTTAGAAAAATGATATAATCTTGAAACCATCGATCACATACAACATGTGTGTTTCTCTTACTGGTATATATATATATACATATATATAAATTTGATGTAATCCGAGTTTTAAAAAAAAAGATATAATCTTGAGACTATCGATCACATAGAATGTGGATGCTTCTCTTACTAGTGTGTGTGTGTATATATATATATATATATACAGACGAAATTAGTGAAGCAAACAAGCAAATTTTAATTAACAAATTTTTTCTATGAATGCATGCATGCAACAGGTTAGTCTCCAAGTAAAACAGTTGATGTATCGATTATTGCACAGAGATTCCAAAAACAGGTTAGGATCAAGAGAAGGGGCTAATGAAGTCAAGCAACATCCATTCTTCCGCGGGATCAATTGGCCTCTTATTCGTTGCACGGTAATAACTCCTCCATCCCCACCCCCATATATATATATATATATATATATATATATATATATATATATGTCAAAATGCATGAATTGGTAAATTGAAATAATAATATCAAGAGGTTTTGGTAGACCCAACCTTGGTTTCTTGAAACTACAAACGATCGAAACCGGAACTGTCTCTCAAAAACCTTTTTACCGAAACGGAACTGAGGTTTTATGGTTAGGTTCTGGTTAATATAGTGTTAAACTTTTAAGGTCTTTGTCATATATATAGACAATATAATTTATATAACTAAAATTCATAATTTGTGTAAATTAAAATATGAACTTATAACTTTAATTAATGTTTAGTGAAAATTAAATATTCGTAATATTTTATGAAACAATTAACTTCAATTAGTTTGATTAAATCACCATTTATATCATTAATTTTTTCTTGCCTATTAAAATTTAATTGTTTAAAGTGAAACTGCCATGAACGGGAACTATACTTAAGCAGTTTTTTTTATAATTCCAACACTACAAAACAAACGGTTGGATTAGTGATGGTTATAGGATAAACCGTCGCTATACCTAAGCAGTTTTGTCAAAAACCATCGCTTAATATAACGACGGTTAAGTTAAACCGTCGCTAATACTTAAATTAGCGACGGTTTGTATGTAACCGTTATTAATATAAGTGACGGTTTTACTAAACAGTCGCTAATTAATTAGCGACGGTTTAGCTAAACCGTCATTAAATTGGCGACGGTATTTATCAACAAAACCGTCGCTAATTTGTAACGGTTATTGAGAAAACGTTGTTGATAGAAGGCGACGTGACCTCCGGTTACGGACTACCAAACCGTCGCTAAAACTGTCGCCTAACCGTTAAGGCGACGGTTTAAGGCGACGGTTAAACCGTCGCCATCACTTTTTTTTTTTATTGCGACTTTTATTCAGGAACTATACCTAAGCAGTTTTTTTTACAATTTCAACTTTATTGGAATCCAAACCGCCGATTTTGGAACCATGGTCATGCCTAAATTTCAAGTTCGAACTCAGCGACGGTAGTTAAAGAAGACCTTCACTAAATTTTGCGACGATTCAGTTAATTGTTGTTGAACTCAGCGACAGTCTTTAAAGACTAAACGGTTTTCGTTCCTAGTCATAGGGACCTAGTTAAGAAACTTCCACGGAGGGTAAAACCATAGGAGTGAGTCACATGTGAGACCGTCTCACGGATCATAATTTTTGAGACGGGTCAACCATACCCATATTCACAATAAAAAGTAATACTCTTAGCATAAAAAGTATTTTGTTTTCATGGGTGACCCAAATAAAAGATCCGTCTCACAAATACGACCCGTGAGACCGTCTCGCACAAGTTTTTGTCAAACCATAGTTGATAAGTAATTAGTGACTAGCATTTTTGTAGTGGCTTGAACACTTTATGAATTGGTTTAATTCTTTGAATGTAGGTGTTTTTTTGGTTGTGCTATGATCTTAGAAATCGATAATTCTTTAATATTTTAATGTATTAGATATATTTAACGACAAAGAAATATTATATGATAATTTTTATCTAACATTTTTCTGATTAAATTTTTCAGAATCCTCCTACTCTGGATGTTCCCCTATTCGAGGAGGAACAAAAAGATGTCGATCCTGGGTTAGATGATTTGCAAAAAAATGTGTTTTGAAAGGTAATTCCTCTTAATTCATCTAATTTAAAAGTTAAGTGTTGCATGCAACTTTGTCTGGTAATATTTTTTATTTAAGTTGTCTCCTTGTCCTCTTGGACCTTTTCTTGGACATCAAATAAACTGGGAAAATAATTTTGTTGACCTTGGATTTTGATCCATTCTGTTTTCTAACTTTGATTTTGATATACGAAATTTTAATTTTTGGTTATTTTAGTCTAATTTTTAACGTATCTTGGACAAGTAGACAGTCATGTTAGAATTTTCAATATCACGTCATATTTTTTGGAGCCATGTTGGTACTCTGACGACATAGGACATAAAGTCAAAGAAATAAAACTCAGTGTACCACCATAATTTGAAAACTTGGTGAACTAAAGAGTTATTTTCCCTATTAAATTCAAATCTAAAAAGAGCGTTGGATCCAAATCTTAGATTTGGAAATTTTCTACTTCAAATCTGATTTTCAAATCGTTCGATCCAAATACACCTTATTTCAATTTGACATGTGAGAAATTGAGTATTAATTATATTCTCAAATCTTTTGAAATCCATATATACTTTCAAATTACTTGCCAAATCAAATTTTTCATCCAAACTTTATGTTTTAAAAAACTAATTTTGTAATTTTTGACCAGCTAAACTAAAACTAAATGCATGTTATCATTAGGATTGAAATTCAATGGACTCAACACATGCAAATCAATAAATCCGCAACGGCTTCCCTGGAGAAATCGAAGCTTCTGCCACCTTCAATAGTTGTAGTAGTGTGAATTTATGTATCATATGGTTTTATCAATAATACTATTGTAAAAATTGTGAATTAATTTGTATGTTTAGAATATTTTATTATTACTAGAGTAATTAGGTTGCGTCTGGATTGAGTGATTTGGAATACGGGGATATTAATAAATCAATAGATTTCAAATGACTATATTTTTGGAGAATTTGTAATCCACTACATCGATACATTTAAAAGTTCAAAATAAGATGAAGTTATTTCAAATCCATTGAATCCAAAAGCATATAAAATATGATATACTTAGATAACGAATTTCAAATATTTTAACCTAAACGCACCTTTAAAGTTTACTTTTGTTGAACAATGAAATATGTAATTGATTTGTTTTTTTTTTAATGAAGTAATTCTATTAAAAGAGGTCAAAAGAGTTACAAACATAAGTACATGGGACATCCCCAGGAGATACTCATGAAATCGAAACACTGCAATCTATCTACGTCCAACTAGAAAACAAATCAGAGGAAGAAGGTAAACATCTGTAAGTGTGAATCTGAATCTTCCTTATTATCCCTTCAACCTAAGGTTTTTCAGTTTCAAACATTACTTTATTACGCAAATTCCAGACATGGTAAATTATCGCTGCAAGAGCCGTGACTCTCATTCTATTCATTGTAGACTTCCCTCTGTATGTCTCTCGAAAAGCTTTCAAAATCGATGTTGGGGTACCCATAATCTTCTTCATGCCTAACCACTCCCACACACCATCCCAAATCAGTTTTGAGATCCTGCACTTGAAGAATAGGTGTGTGTTCGATTCCTCGAATTCCTGGCAAAGCACACATTTTTGTCTTCGACAAACCCAAGTCTATCATGTGTTAGCAACTTGTGAGGAGCAAGCAATCATAGCACAATGCGGTGCTTCGAAAGAATGCATCATCGGGACAATATGTTATTCCAAGGCCACTTACCTTTATCTTTTACAAAATAATCATATGTGCTAGGCATTCCATTTGGTGCATCGAACCATGATTGAAGCTTCGTTATTACCGAATCCACCAAACCCAATCCACTAAGGAGATGATCACGAACATTCAGTATTTTCTTAACAAGCGGTGAGTCATCTTTCTCCATTCTCCAATTCCACACATCACCATAGCAACTGTAGATGTGGTTTACCCACCGAATCCAGTGTGTCTTTTTTCAAATGAATCATCCATAAAGTCTTTGCAATTAGCGCCTTATTCCACGCTTTGAGGTCTTTGAGCCCCAGACCTCCATCAGCTAGAGGTTTTCATACCGTACTCCAAGCAATCGGTGGGGTGCTTCGTCGGCCACACAAACTTGCGACAGATTGAATGGATGGAGTCAATCACACCAAGCAATCGGTGGGGTGCTTCGTCGGCCACACAAACTTTGACAGATTGAATGGATGGAGTCAATCACACAAGAAGGTACCAGCAGTATAGAAAGCCAGAAGCATTCAATCCCTTGGACAACTGATCAAATCAATTCCAATTTTCCTGCATACGATAAAGAATGTCTGGCCAAGAATTAACCTTCCTCGCAATGGAATCAACAAGTAAGCTGTAATCCGCTGCTTTCAACCGAGAGGCTGCTAAAGGAACCCCTAAGTATCTGAACGAAAGTGTACCACTGACAAAACCTTTAATCCCCAAGATATCCTGCTTCACAACATCATCCACACTAGCCAGAAATATGTTAGATTTATGTACATTAATTCGAAGCCCTGCCATATCTCCAAAGTCAAGCATACACTACATAATCATAGAAACACTACGCACATCTCCACGGGACAAGAGTAGCAAATCATCGGCATAAGCTAAATGAGTGATCTTAAGATTACCACATTTCGAGTGAAAACCGAAGGAAGGAGACGTGGACATAAGCTTCAGGGATCTAGATAGTACCTCAAGGCATATTGTGAACAACAACAGTGAAAGTGGATCCTCCTGTCTCAACCCATGCTTACCATTAAAGAAACCATGCATTTGGCCATTAACATCCACCGAATAAGATGCAGTTGTCACACACTCCAGAATCCAATCACTGAATAAGCTAGGGAAGTTAAGAGAATAAAGTACCACGAAGGAAGTCCCATTCAACTGTGTCATAAGCTTTCTGAATGTCTATCTTCAGCATACATCTAGGCATCCCACGCTTCCTAGCGTACTTCCTCAACAACTCTTGTGCCAGATTAATATTATCCACAATTGAGCGCTCTTTATTGAAGGCAGCTTGTGCTCCATCAACTAAGCCTCCCATCAGCCCACATAACATGTTAACAAGAATTTTGGAGATAAGTTTGTAAAATACCGTACAACAAGAAATCGGTTGGTGATCATTAACAGATGTTGCATTCATTATTTTCGGCACTAGAGCAATTGTGGAGTGGTTCCACTGTCGGAGCATGCGTCTTGTCTCAAACAATTCAGAGATTGCTGCACACATATCTGTTTTGATGATGCTCCAAGTGATTTTAAAGAAAAATGCTCCAAACCCATCTGACCCCGGTGCTTTGTCATTGTCTATATCGTGTAGAGCTCTCTCAATCTCCACAACTGAAACTCTCTCAGTCAGGGCAGGCCAATCACTCTCTAAGATACACGGTCCCTTCCTAATTAAATATTGATCACATGAAACTGTTTCAAGCTTGTTACCCAATAAGTCTTCATAGAACTCAACAAAACAGTTTGCTATATCCCCTGAATCAGTCACTGTCACTGTCACACCAGCTGTGTTTGTAATAGTGATGATAGCCTTCCGCTTGTTGTTTCATTTAATCAAATTGTGAAAGATTTAGTACACATGTCCCTTTGCTTGAGAAAACTAATCTGCGTCTTTTGAGCAATGAATAACCTCTCTGCTTCCATTAACAATTTGGTATGCCTCTTTACCGTTTTGTATTCATCTATCATACTACCAGAATCCATCATTATCCGCTATACATCTTCCGGTTGCCTCTTATCATTTGCCGCTCTAGTCGAGATTGCTAAACTGCTGCCTATTGAGAGACTGAAGTGGCCTTTTCATGCCCGTAAGAAGCTACTTGAGTCTGTATTGGTAAGTCCCATGGCCATTAAATCTCCATTTTTCCATAACCAAGTCCAAAAACCCATCACTCAGTGCCCACATGTTAAGAAACTTAAATGGCTTAACCTTGCGTTTTTGTGTCTCAAGTAACGACACAATGGAATGTGTGTGATCCGACAAACACCCAGGTGGCTGGAAATTAGCATAGCCGTTGAGATTAGAAACCAACCAAGCCTGATTAACAAGAACATGATCAAGTTTGCTACAAACCGTCGGGCTCATCCAAGTAAAGAAGTAGCATGTGTGCTATAAATCCATCAGATCCAAGATCGTACCACAATCAACAAAGCCCTTAGTTTCATAGTTTTTCACTCTCAATCCCCCATGTTTTTCATCAGGTGAAATTACATTGTTGAAGTCTCCCAATAGTATCCATGGAAAAGAGCAGCTCGACCCAAACAACATTAAATCATTCCACATATCTCTCTTTTGCACAATAGAGTTGAAGTCATAAATAAATGAGATACAAAATTCTTTCTTAGTCACCAAACAACAAACCCGAGCATGCACAGATTGTGCAGTCATATTAATAACAGTGAGGTCCACGTTAGGGGTGTACAACGGCCGGTTTGGTTCGGTTTTAATAAACTTCGGTTTGGTTTTTCGGTTTACGGTTTTTCGAATGTCTAATCCTAAACCAAACCATTTTAATTCGGTCCGGTTTGGTTTTTTTGTATTACGGTTTGGTTATTACGGTCGGTTATTACGGTTTGTGTAATAAATTTAGTTATAAATAAAGATGTACGTTATAAATTTTGAAAAAATATAATAAAAACCCACAATCAAATTAGTTTTGATTATCTTACAAAAATCAAAATAAAGTAATAAAAAACATGCATAGCTATAATTCTTGTAACCAATTTGTTATGTATCTCGTAAACATCAAAATAAAATAATAAAAAATATAGCAATGCCAATTGTAAGCAATTTGAAATTTGGATATGTTGATAGTGAATATTTCCAGCATTGGATCCATCAACTCCTACAACAAAAATCCTCATGTGTAGGAAAATTAAAATATCAACCCATTATGAAAAAAATAAGTTCATATAAATTAGATCAACTTAATAAACCTGATTGCAAGTCAAAACTATATATCAATAAGACGGTAAAATAGTAAACATAATGAAATTACTTATATTAATTATTTTATTAGTTATTAAATTACTTATATTAATTATTTTATTATTTATTATATTTTAAATGGTCGGTTCGGTTTTTTCGGTTTTAAAATTTCAAAAACAGTTAACCGAACCGAAAAACCGAAATTACAAAAAATCAAAACCATAACCAACCGAAAAAACCGTTTAAACCGAACCAAAAAAACCGAAATTTATGGTCCGGTCGGTTTTTTCGGTTTAAACCGTTTAATGAACACCCCTAGTCCACGTTATCCGGATTCCACATAACAAAAATGCGTCCTTTATTGCTAAGATGTAGGGGTGTCAAAATGCGACACGACCCGTCAACCCGACACGACCCCACACGAAAAAAATCATGTTCGGGTTGGGGTTTTTCGGGTTTGGGTTGGGTTCGGGTTGGGTGGAATCGAGTTAGTGCCATGTTATGCGGGTTTCGGGTTGGGTCACGGGTTGACCCGCGAACTTTTTTTTTGAAAATATTACCTATATTTTTATATATTGTATGTTTGAACAAAATTTATTGTATATTTATATGATAAATTTTCATCATTTAATAATTATTTTGCATATTTTTATTTTTTTAACAATTTTTTATTTGATTTAATAAATATACTTTTAATATTCTATGATTAAACTTTCAAATTTAAATCGAAAATTTTGTTATTATGTGTTTAGATTAAAATATTATTATTATTTTTTATTTTTTTGAATTTTTTTCATTAATTTTTTTTAAAAAAATTTAAAAAAATTAATAAAATTCGGGTTATGCGGGTTAGACGGGTTGAGTCGGGTTATACGAGTTCGTGTTCGGGTTGGGGGTTTTCGGGTTGCTTCGGGTTCGAGTTCGGTTCGGGTTGAAAAAAAATAAAAAAAATTTCGCGGGTTGACCCGAAACCCGACCCAACCCACCCGATTGACACCCCTACTAAGATGGAAATTATTCATAGTTTTCATACCTTGGAATCGAACACGCATCAGATTTTGAAGAGCTTTCTCATCAAACTTAGATTCTAGTAAACCAATGGCATCTATTCTTTGAGTGCCCATAAGATTTTGAACACCTTTTTGTTTTAGAGGTATGTGTAAACTTCTAATGTTTCAACAAGCCAACTTCATTGAGAACTGGAGGCAATTTCTGGTTGCTGCCCCTTATCTTGATTTTACATCTGGTGGATGATAGAATAACCTGTGTTGTGTGATGCGAATCCGGTTACCCAAGAAAAGCAATCACGAACTAGACCCAGTTGCACCCTCGATTCAATGACCAACATTATTTCTTTAATCCCTGATCTTTAATATTTGAAAACAAGTAACGTGTATTCGCCCCTAAATCACATGGTTTATTAACAAATAACACAGATAAAACAACCGATCTGTAGTTTGTAGATAAAATGGGTCCAATCATATAAAATAGAAAACAACGAGTACTGAGGTCGTTTTATGGCTCGAGTTGGACTTTTTTTTCTCCAAAAATTTCCCAAAATGGAGTTTGTAGATAAACATATGGATTTAAAGCATATGTCGAGAGGATTACTGAAAAATTGACGGAATCGAATTTGGAATTTCCTACGAAAAGTTATAGACTACACGAAATTTTCCTACAACGACAAAAACGCGATTTCGAAAGCCTAAACGAATTTTTTAAAAAAATTCCCCCAACTGAATTATGAACTTGGCGTCTCTGATGCCACTTAAATGTCACGCCCTGATCCTGGGATTAGTGGACACCAGTATTGTTTTGCAACCACTCAATTGAAAACAACAAGCACCGTGGTACAGTATAAACTAAAACCAGTTTATTACTTATAATCATTTATAAAATTATCTTTACAACGTAAATTCTTAAAATGATAAAAATATGCGGAAGTGTTTACAACGGGAAATCAAATAAACATTAAAATGAACATAAACTAAATTAACTTTTTTTTTCATCCATCACTAGGACCAAAATTGATCATGTTCCTCTTCCTCTATCCGATCTTCGGACTTATCTGAAAGGGAGGGTAAATGATAAGTGATATGGTCATAACTCAGCAAGTGGGGGCAGTTCGAGCAAATAGATATAAAATACACATGATTTTCGAAAACAACATATCATGCATAATATAATTCATATGACATATCATCACCATAAACATAGGTATATCTTGGTCTAGGCACTGAAATGCATCTACTTTCCATAGTTTACTGATATTAGTCCCTAATTTCTAATCTTCTAAGGGGGAGATACAATATAACTATTACAATCCAACCGTGTAAACGGCATAAACACATCTCATATTGGTATTCCCACCATATCCATTTGAATCCTCACAGTACCAAAACATAAAACATACGATAACCGTATCAAGAAAAGGTGGAAGAAGAATGGTGCTCTATCGAAAAGTTTCAAAAACGAAACAAGGAACAACTAAAATTATGCTTTTAAAACAAGCCCACGTACCTTAGATATGGATGTGAAGAACAATTTTCGGTGCTTGAATATTTGAATCCTCCTTAGATGTGGATTGTAACAGAGCTTCGATACTAGAACTTGCAGAGCAAATCTCGAAATTATTGAGAGCATTAGAGAGCAACTTTCGAAAATTTGGGGAAATTTTTAGGTGTGATTTTCAAATGGGAGGCTCCTCCTATCATGATCGTGTATTGTCTTCGTGTTTAAAATTTTGAATTAAATCTTGAATCTAGGATAATTCATCTTCTCTTATCTATCTCCTTAGACAGATTTTTGAAATCATACATTTGCTAGGCCTGGAAACTCAAATTCCAAGCCTAATTTTCAAGCATCTGGTAGATCTTTTATTCCACGGTATAACTTTTATGCTCTTAAATTTTCGAATTTTTTTCCCTTATATAATTTTTTATTTTTTCGATCATTTATCCTTAAGAAATGACTCTTGATTTTCTTGAAATCTTGGTAGGTGAACTTTTGAATTTTCATGCATCCATTTCCTTATCTTGTAGATTTTAATCTATATTCCCGATCTACCTCTATTTTCGAAAATTATATTTATATATATAATATACACATGAAAATTTCAAAAATTTAATATTGCATTATCCTCTTGTTCGATCTCCTTTTCATCTTGATCCATATATATATATATCAATAATCTTGTTTTTATTCCCAAATTTCGAAATTATATCCCACAACTTTCGAAATACACATTTTAATATCACATATCTCTTTATATTTAATTTTTGGATCTAGGCCTATATATTTATCCTAAAAAAACTCAAAATATAGGCTTATCATCAAGTTTCGAATTCCATGGATATTTGTACATAAGGATTTAATCATCACACAAAACTTTAGATAGTCTGGATAATCTCACTTACAGGGACGGATTTAGTGTAGGGCGAACGGGGGCCACGGCCCCCTCAAAAAATTTAAAAAAAAAATTTAGTGTATATTAATTTTTTTTAAACTAAATATATAAACAGATATATATATACATGGCCCCCCCAAAATGAATGATACGTCCATGTATCTCAGTGGCTAAAGCCAATTATAATGTTTGATCCGCCCGATTTCGAAACCTGGTCCCTCTTTTTTTTTGGCTTAGCGACGGTTGTGACGAAAACCGTCGGAGCAAAATCCGCGACGGTTTCTTATAACTGTCGCCATATACCGACGGTTTTTGAGAAAACCGTCGCAAAATAAACTAAGCGGCCCCCCAGTGTCTAAATCCTAGATCCGCCCCAGCTCACTTACAAGCGACACATGTTTATACCAAAAAAATTAGCATTCTTCCTTATTTAATAGAGTGGGTCTCATGTGAGACCGTCTAACGGATATTAATATGTGAGACGGGTCAACCCTATCCATATTCACAATAAAAAGTAATGCTGCTAGCATAAAAAGTAATACTTTTTCATGGATGACGCAAATAAGATATTCGTCTCACAAATACGACCCGTGAGACCGTCTCACACAAAGTTTTTGCCTATTTAATATATATATTAAGTATGAATTAGAGGTCCAGTACGTCACATAAAGCCCAACTCCATATTTATTCCACGCTATTTTTGTGGGCACTGTCCTGATCCCATTCAAATTTTGACATGTGTCAATATTTTTTTTTAAAGTTTTGACCAACCTAACTAACAGAAAATACTTGTGATGTGTCATCCATTGACTGGTTCAGAGCATTACCCTTGCTGCCAGGGTCGACCGAACCTATGATAAGAAAATGAATATTCGTCCTGATGCAAGAGTATCTCATAGGGCGGTGGACTTACTCGAATTAAGGGGATCGGTTCTCGATCTTGGGTGTCGATCCCCCTAGTTTTGTCGGTATTAAAATTATGCTCTCTCTATAAATATCAGGTTTGGTTTATGGTTAAAAAAACTAATGTATCTTGTATTCACTTCATCATATAATTTTCATTACCTAAATTGAGCGAGTTTGTTGTTATCGATATTATGGGTCTATTGTTTGAACTTATGATTTGATTATTATTATTTGATTGAATTCTTGAATTTATTTAAGTGCAAAAATTATTGTATTTAATGATTTCAAAGTTCGATCACTTTGAATGATTTTGTGTATTATAATTAAATTTTTAATAATAATTTTTATATTATATGTAATTTAAATTTTAAAAAGTAATTATAGATAAGATATGAATATACTAAATTAGCTTAGTGGATTTCTAAGAGATTTTTTCCATAAAATATATTAAAAACAATGGAAGGAATCCAACATTTTCACGTCACTTGATTGACCACACAATTTGATTTCGTCTTTATATATTTATCTGAACGATTTTACTTTTTAAATTCGATGAATATCATAAATCGATGCAATATTAATTTCTAAGTTATGAATTTTAAATAATACCACAATCCAAAATCTTGCGAAAGTGTTTTCTAGCCTATAATAAATACGATTATTAAGTTCGGACCTCAAATTGCTACAATTTTTCAATACAATTTTCCATAATTCTAGTTTGAGTGTTTGACTGACTTAAGAAAGGAATCAAACTCGTTATTTAAAAAATTATATTCCGATCTATATTATAAATATAGACATGAATGAACCATCTCCCGAATAAAAGTTCGTGAGACCGTCTTATAAAAAACATACTCTTTTAATAACACGGGGTTGGTTTTTTTTAAAAAAAAAAATTCAGACGAGAAGTTTGAAAAAGTATACTATATAGTAAACATTTTTCACAGATAACTACAGTTTACAGCTTATGTTCGAACATCATTCCAAAATCCAAAAGCCATTTGAAATAATAAAATTTTTCAAGAGCAACAAAAAATCATTATATCTTACATCGAAAACTGCTAAAAGTAATTTCTCATTAATTCTATCAACCAGAAAAATATGAAGCTCGTTCATCTGTTCATCACTAAAACATGAAATAATTATTAAAAATAACATTTTCCGTTCAATTAATCAAAGTTAACAATTTATCATTTCAATAGTAATTGATATCCGAACAAATTTATCGGCACATTATTTTTGTTCAAAAAGGGGAAAAAAATTATTCATTTTACAAACTAATAAAGCAGAATTAAAACATGAGTCGAACACGCAACAATCACAAGTTTCCCCTAGAACTACATATTTGTGATGTATACTCCAAATTTCTTGTGTGTTTGCCCTTTTCATTCAACCATGTTTACGTTCTGTTTATACTCAATGAAAACCATGTGTTACACCTGATACTCTTATCATCTGATATCTTAACTAATTATTCGTGCATTCTGCTAAAGACGAAAACCCAATGTAATAGAAGATACGAAACGGCAATGGCACATCAAGAGAAGAAATTGCATGACGAAAACATGTCAAGAGTAACAAGCTAACTAGACAACCAACAGTAACAAAAAACACATTTGATATATCACAAAACAAAAGGCACTACTCACTAGCGGATTCAAGACTGCATTTCCTGCAATGGTAAAGACTTGGCTTCAAGACCGTGAACCCTCAACCGGTAAATGCAAGTATGAGAAGGACTCCCATGGTTGGATTCAAAATCGAGCCTAACAGTATTGACAACCATGGACTTCACAGAGTCCAACACCTTAAAAGTTTGAGCATTGCTCTTCGCAAGATCATAAGTGAACTCAACCAGTAGGAACCTCTTTTTGGTATCAAATCCCATGTCAATCGATTCTTGATCTGCCAACCATCCAGATACCCTACAATTCTTTGGAGCACTGGACCTATCATAAGCTACACTCTTAGCAACATGTTCTAGTGTCACAGCCACAGGCACTATGGAAGTCCTAAGCCGAATCACGACAAATCCATTACCACCCTTGAGTGGAAAACATCGTCCAGGTTCTCCAAAGCTAGGCATAAGCATCTTCTGCGAACCCGTAGCTACCCTATTTCGATTTAACAACCCACCAACTTTTCCAACACCATATGCTTCAGAATGCTTTATTACTCTCCCCCCTCCTGACGCTAATGCATAATCCAACATCCCCAATCCATCGGCTGCATGCTTCTCAATCTCCTTTTCCACTATCTCCCTCGCATACTCCTTAATTTCATCCAAACCCACATCGCTACTTACCTCATTATCCTTGCTCTTCATGAACTCCTGAAAGAACTCATCAAACTCTTCCTTTGAAAGCAAGCTCTTCGATCGTAACCCATCAATAAACTTCTCGAAAGCATCACTTCTTACGTCCAAAGCCTTCAACTTCAACTCTATTTCTTCCTCATTCTTCTCCATTCTCTGGCCAAACTCCTTCCTCACCAAACCAACGCCATCCTCCATTTTCCGATCAATAGCATGCATCTGCACCTGCATTGCCTTCACGGCCGTCTTAACGAAGCTATGCACCTCCGCGAACCTCCCCTCAAAATCCCCTAAAACTACTTCAAAGCCCTCGGTGTTGTGGCCGGAATTCAAGACAGACCATCCAGACATCTGGATTAAACCCACCATAACAACCATCAATGCTGTTATTTTAGTGAGAATGCTTACCAGGGTTAGCCAACGTGGCTTTGATGACCTCCGCGTCAGGTTAGACTTTCGGGATTGGGTTTGTGGAATTTTTCTGCTGTCTGTCTGGATCGCGGGTTCCGTGTCTCCCAAATCGGTATTGGGCGTGAGTAAATCCTTCTCTAATGCTCGCCGGCGAGCAGTGGATACTTGATTCGAAGTGGAGACGGTGGATCCCGGCATTTGAATCGTTGGTATTGAATGATTGGAACCAATAACGTAGGAAACCTAGACCTAGAACCGCCTAGAACGAGGGAAAACGAAATTGAAATTTTAATCTATTTTTTTTAAAAAAAAAAAAAACACTACCACCGTCCAATATATATAAACTTATACAATGTTTTTTCATAAATTTAAAAAAAATTCATAAAAAAATAAATTTTACAAAAAAAATCATTTTACCTTAATTTAATTACTGTTTTAATAGGATAAAAAATTATTGAAAGAAATTAATATATTTAATTTAAGATTACATTTTTATAAGTTTTGACAAACGTATTAAAAAAGATAAAAATTTGTGTGAGACGATCTCACGGGTCGTATTTTGTGAGACAAATCTCTTATTTGGGTCATCAATGAAAAAACATTACTTTTTATGCTAAGATTATTACTTTATATTGTGAATATCGGTAGGGTTGACTCGCTCGTCTTACAGATAAAGATTTATGAGACCGTCTCACAAAAAACCTACTCATTAACAATTAATCACATATATGTGGATGGTTTAAAATTTCTTGTAATTTAGTCATCCCTACTTTAGGTCAATTTACATATTTTGATGCATATAAAAGAAACAAAATAGTGAATATATGAGGTACATATTGTCTTTCGTATATACTTTTCTCAAAGAGTTCTCATGCTTCATTCGTGGGGTCAATCATTTTTCCAATTTGATTTCAACCTATTCTGCGATTGCTTAGCGATGTCATCAATGTATCATGAGACTTTTCTGTCATTACATGAATTTTGAATTGATATGCATTCAGGAAGGTTCTTTTTCATGACATCTTCTGAAAAATTGAAATAACCAATTCGAAATTCATTCGCTCTCTTCCAACCGTGACTCATAGCTGCCTTCAAATGCTTGAAAGAGAATTTCTTCCTCTCTTGTTATCCACACCCGCCTAGTCTTCTCTATTTTTTTCCCTTGTAATGTCCTTTGTTGTTACTTGTTCTAAACTCCATTCCTACCACAAAAAGAAGGAAAAAAATGGTCACTATCTAAGCAAAATGATTTAACCCTAACAAAAATAATAATAAAACAAAGTAAAAAAAAAATGACAAATCACAAATAATAAAAAAATAATACATTCATGGAAAAATAATGGGAGACCGAAGATCCACATTCAAAGCCAAGAAAAAAAACATGTGTTTGAGGAATAAAATGTATGGCATCAACATTGCTAAATCAAAACATCTACATGTTCAAAGCAGTAGGCTTAATGTTAAGAAATTATTAGTGCCGTAATGTTTTGGTGATTGATAATATCGAAATAGCACTTAACTATTTTAGGAATCAACCGCAATCTTCTTTGTATGACAGGAATCATTTCAACCACTTGGTCTTTGACTGCTTGATCTTCAAACCCCCTACTCTTCAACCATCAGAAAGCATAAGAACATCAACAGCTAGAAGAATTCCAACCGGATGTTCCAGGGCATATTTCGACCGCTTCATTAAAGAGCTATTTATTGCTCACTCTGACCGGCTCAGGATATTCAATGGTTTTGCACTACTACAAGTCAATCATATCCCACACAAGTCTCAATAAAGATTTGCATTAATGTCACTATCCCAAAATAGAAAGATTGCTTATACATCCTTCAAGTTATGATGGAGATAACAATCACCACAAAAAGATGCTCAACAACAACTCTTCAAGGAACGAGATTCAAAGCTACACAAGAAAAGAGAACATTAAATGTTTGCTGAAGGACATCTATTATAGTTGCACCTGATAGTGACACATCATTCCAACGATACAGGTTTATGTTATTCATCTTTTTCCGACCATTGAAATGATATCTTATAAAAAAAAGAATTGAAGAATGCAGATACAATTTCGATCATTTTAAGCTTTTCAACCACGCGATTGACACACTACTGAAGCTTGTACACTCAAAGATCTGAGCGCTCTTAAAGTTTATATACTTCATCGCTCATTAAGCACGCACTCAGCAGAAAGATATCTGATCATTTAATGATCAATTTTGTGCTACTCAAAACATGCAATTTTATTTTATCGGTAACCTTTTTGTTATTTGATTGATTGTACGCGTTGTCTGGTGAACCAAAGGTTCTTAAAATCCAGAATTGTAAAGTGATCAATAAGAGTTTCAAAACAATCAATGTGATAAGTCCTGATTGGAGTGGGCTGTTGCAATAAGTTTTTAAAGTCAAAGTTTTTTAGTGTAATCCTTCTTAAAGAGGAAGAAAGAGTGACGTATGAGTTTTTATCTCCGAAGAAAGAGTGACGTAAGAGTTTTATCTACGCACATTTATATATGTTCCATTCCGAGGCTCTAAGACAGTTCTACGTACAATAGTTATATGTTACTTTCAAAAATATGTTTGTTATCACAGATTTACAATGATGTTCAAAATATGAATAAACATACCATTTTCACATTTCATTAGTACAATTTTCATCAACAAGGACAAGCCTCACGAGAAGTATTGGGTACAACTTTAAGACTAGTTTTAGAACTTCGTGAAAATGAGTACTGACAGTGTGTTCACTATGTATGTAGTCATGACTTATGATTCTAATTTTTTTTTTATGATGGACTGGTATGGACAAGAACATAACCACCTTCTCCTCAACCCTAACATACATTCTACAAGCCCTCCAACATGTGTAATCAAGCAACAAAGTGTTGCAAATGCGTTATGATCCATCCTCAAATTGACAATACATTGTGTATCTCTTAATTAAATAATAATATGCAAGTAATTTATTTGGGAATGAATTCTTCCTATAATATTGTAAAAAAAGTCCTCTAAACGAAGCCTAAGTTTCCGACATAGTACGTACTTTGTAAACACTCATATTAAAACAGTAAAAACACAAATGTATGCTTAAGTATTTGATGTAACACTAGCAACACTTGGATGTCCCGATCTTAATTATCCATGATGTAATAACTTCTGCCACACTATAGTAAATATTTTACAGCATGTTAATTGCATTGACAATGTAACAATAATCACCAAATCAGCATAATGAATAAACTTTGCTAGTGTTGCAATCTCAAAAATAGTCTATAATTGTTCTTAGATAAAAGAAACTATTTCAATCACAAACTAAGATAAAAAAAAAAATATTTTACAGCTTCACATTCTCTATAGATTTTTTATTTGTCTAGGAAAAGAGGAGGATAACTCAAAACAATTCAGGTTCAAAATTTTATAAAAAATCAAATACTTTAAAAAATTGGTACATGTTATCAATTTAAAACAATATATTATCTTCATCATACAACTAATAAACTATTAATTAGAAGAGACACGAAACCATAACTTTATATAATTATAGACAAAAATGATGACTTTAAGATGAACAAAACAAATGGGTGTTGTTAGTTTTTCATTGGTGAGAATTTTCTTTTGTTTATTTCCGTATTTCTCTAAAAATGTCTTTGTACCATATTCAAACTCAAAATCAATAATATATATTTTTTAAACGATATAAATTGATTGAAAAATATATCAAACAACCCGAGACAAGCTTCTAAAAATGGTACAAAAGCTTGGCAGCAGGGAGGTTGAACAAATACAATCTGACATTTGAACTGGCAATCAACATTTTAAGTTAATTTACCAAATTGGAATATTTTTGTCGATTTATTTATTTATAAGATGACAGCCAATTTAATTCAACATTGTTATTGGTGCGCATAATCGGCACCACTCATCGGACGGTGCGCATCTGTCAAATCCGTGTCGCCATCACCTGGTTACTCTCTCTCTACCCTTCGACAATCTTGCACATTCGTATTGTATACGTATAAAAATACGTAAAATTTGATCTCATTTTAAGGTTTTTTTGTGGTAATTTTTCGATTTTACTCATGCATAGTTGTTTCCAGTGGTATATTTAATTGATGTTTAGATGAATATTCAAGAGTTGTGAGAGATGAAGTTTTGAGAAAGGATTTTTTGCGACTTTACGGAATTTGATTTGCTGGGTTAATGGCCGCTACACCGGCGAGGGCTCGAGCAGATTATGATTGCCTCATTAAGCTTCTTCTCATAGGTGATAGCGGTTAGTGCTGTTGGTTCTTCAGTTTTACTTTTGGGATTTTTTTTCCAATGTTTGATAAGCTTATTTGTTCGGAAAAGGTTGTCTGTTTTCGGATCTGTAGCTAGTGATTTTATGGGATCTTGCTTCATGGTATTTTCGTTGTTACTGTGTTGAAAAATGTTGGAATAATGCGTTGAAAGTACTTCTATGGTAGAATTTTAAATTGATTTTGTAACAAGACCTTTGTTAGTTGGTTAAATCCTCCTTTACTGTGAAAATAAGATTTTTTTAACTTATGCTTGATTATCAGATAAATTTAAGGGTGGAACTTTTCTATCGTGTTAGGATTATGGTGGGTTGTTGGCAGAGTTTCTTGCCTTGAGCTTATTTATAGTTGATATAAATCCGATCAGAAAACTTGCGTAATCAGTTAAAATTGCTTTGTGAGGATATGTCGTGTGCTTGAACGCAAGAGCTGCAACAAGTGGTACTAAACGGAGTGTTCTTCTATTTTTTATCAGTTGTATTGGTTTAAATATAATTCATGGGGTGTTAAGAATCAGGTTGTATTTTTGCATTTGACGAGAGCAGAAATACTAAAGTGACAATTGTATTTGTGCTTGCATGTCAGCTTTCATCTTCGTATAATTGAATGACCTTTGTTATTGATCTGGCATCCTGTCAGGCAGCATCAGTTGGAAATAGCAATTTTAGAATTATCATGGTCGGAGAACATCATCCGGTTTTGATATGGTTTATGAACTAAGAGATCATTTGTCTTTACTAAATTGGAACTTAGAACAGGACTGTCTCAATTTAAATATGTATCGTGTTTGGTGAATTTCATAATTTAGTGTACGCAATGCTCATTGCCCAAGACATTTATTAACATGTAAACAAGAATTAGGGAAATAAATTCAAGGTCATGTTTCGCATATGTACCATTGATTGTGGAACAATGTATATCTTATGTCCCTTCCAGTTGTCAACCTTGTCATACTTGAGCACAAAGGACTACATGACCAGTATCTATGTATAATGTTATTTGCACGAGTTCACACTCTTATATCAAAAGAATATTTCGAATCTGTGCCAATTTTTTATTTACTGTTTTGCTCTATCTGGCAGGTGTGGGTAAGAGTTGTCTTCTTTTACGGTTCTCTGATGGTTCTTTTACAACTAGTTTCATCACCACCATTGGGTGAGTTCTTTGTTGCTGAACATACTATAACCTATTGTTTGTGGTTATAATCTAGTGTTCATAATTATTTCCACAGAATTGATTTTAAAATAAGAACTGTTGAACTTGATGGCAAGCGGATCAAGCTCCAAATTTGGGATACGGCGGGTCAAGAACGATTCCGTACAATCACTACAGGTAAGCTCATTTCTGGGCCTTATTTCACTTGAAAAACCTTAATGCATTTTCTTTATTTTTCAGGCAGTGGGATTAGAAGAAATTTAGAGACACTAAAATAAAACCATTTTATCCTCTATAATTACGTCTGAGGAAAAAAGATTTATTCTGTTTTAAGTGTCTCCTCACCTGTTATCTGCCATATTACTGTTTTCTTCACGATTAACAATAAAGTAAAGGCTGTATGCCTATCAACTGATTTTTAACATTAACGTTTAGAAAAAAAAAACAATTTCCTTTGGTTTGCATGTAGACCTATGTAAGGGATGAATCAGGACAACTGAGGCATTTTATTGACCAAGAAACTTCAGCTGGTCAGCATAGCATGCTATCAAAATTCTAAAGTGCATGCAGTACTCGAATGGAGTTACTTTATTTTCAGCTTCCAAAAACTTAGTAGAAATCATTCATTGAATCTGTGTTCATGTGAAATTTCAGCATTTTGTCAGTCTCATTATTATATTAAGTCATGCAGACATTTATTCATGTTTGTTATTCTCAATCCCAAACTAATAAGTCATGCAGACATTTATTCATGTTGTTGTTCTCAATCCCATTATTTTCTCCAGCTTACTATCGTGGAGCTATGGGCATATTGTTGGTTTACGATGTTACAGATGAATCATCCTTTAACAGTAAGGTTTTATTTTTATATTATCCATTTGACATGAGTTTCTATGCACTTCCCTCCTTCCCTATGGAAAATTTAAACATATCTTGGTACAAATGGTCTGTTTTAAGACATATCAACCTTATTCTCTTGTGAATTTTAGCTTTTAGTTGATATGGCTTAATCGAAATGATGTGATCTAACATAAAATATATCTGGCATTGTGTAGACAAGAATGACCTCCTTTCCCTGTTTCTTTCACGTTGCCTGCCATATTTTAATCAAACAACTTAAGTATTTGTATATCATCCCCCCTCCTCCTTGCCTTTTGTTCTCTAGGCCCAAGCGTAGCGACGCGAAGCGAAGCCCTATGGCTACAGGACGCTACGCGCACTGCACTTCGAAGTAGCGAGCGGTATCGTCGCTATGATCGCGATAGTGTTTGAGGCGATAGCCGTCGCTATCGTAAAACAAAACTAAATAACATTTTTTTTTAAATTAACGCATGTTTTGTAGGCCATTTTTATCAATTTTTAGGCCCAAATCTATTTCTATTCAACATTGCTTTTCCTCTTCTATATCAATCTTTTCCGCTTATCCCAATCAACCCTAACATAAACCTCACGTTTCTCTACTGCTTCTCCTCTTCTGTTGCTTGTGGTTCGCCAGACTTCGGGTTGTCCGCCGTCAGACTTATATAAATAATTGCATCTTCATTCCAAGAAAAGGAATAGATTGCAGCAAAAACGGCTGAATGATTTGGTGTTCATTAATACAACAAAGCTCTGAGGCGTAGGTACGATGGTCGTGATACCATCAATCCTATCTTATCAAGTGAAGTAGATGATGGCAATGAATTGTTGGAGTAGATGAAGCTCCTTATACATTGAGGAAATCCGAAGGGGCCTCGAAGGCGACCTCTACATCTATGCGGGCCTCAAAGGAGACCACATCTACACATACAGAAAGCTCGAAGGTGGCCATATCTAAGTCTAGAGGGAAAAGGCCAATAGGAACATCTACTGCACTTAATCTTGTAGATGAAAATGTTGAATTTGACTTTGATGAAGAAAGTGAAGAAGAGAGTGATGCCGAGCGGTATGCAATTTTAAATGAAGAAGATTGTCTCGATCTTGATGAAGAAGATGAAGATGAATTTTAGATTATGTTTTTCTATTTTTAGAATTGAGGATTTATATGCTTTGAACTTATATATTTTTTAATTAAGCATGAACTGTTGAATTGATTTTGCTATATGGTATATATTATATAGTTATATACTTGCGGCGCTTTACTTTCAAATAGCCTTCGCTACGCTATTCGCTATAGCCACGAGCAACCTTTGTGATACACGCAATTGACAACTATGGCCCACCGTGACTTGTCAAAACGGTAAATTTTCATGCTATCCTAAATATCTTGAAAGTAGTATTCTAATTCTCTAAACATTCCAGGTAATTGTGTATGGAATCACAGGAGGAATGCAAGGTCTCTCAAAAAAATATCATGTCACTCCTTTGTGTTTTGTTTTTCCTTCATGTCTATTTGTCGACATGACACAAATGATGTGCATACATGACAAATTGTATTTTCATATTTTTGTTATAAAGTTATTTAGTAGCTTCTTGTTGAATGCATAGTTGTCAAGGGTGCAAGGCGCACAAGGGCCATGGAGCCTGAGGCACGAGGCGTGCGTCTTACCGAAGCAAGGCGCACATTTTTTATTTTTTGTAAAAAATATATTTATCTTATAATAATATAATAAATATGAAATAATTAGGTAACAATGTCACACAAAACAAAAATTAATTAATAAGTTCATAGTAATATTAGTAACTTGATTAAGATTCTTCAATCATCTACATCAAGTTCATCTTCTTCCATCGAATCATCAAAGTCCCCAGAGCTTTCGGACTTTATTCTTCTTGGTCTTCGTCATTTTCTTGATCAACATCAATTTTTTCTTCCTCTTCATCCAAAAGATGTGACCCCGTTCTTCTGTTCAGAGTTCTCTTCTTCTGATTCTGGCGTTGGGGCGTTGGTTTGCTAGGTTTGGGTTTGAGCTTTTTGTTTTAATCAAGTAATTAAAAAAAAATTCACTCAGAAGCGCTTACTTCCAAGGCTTGTCCAGGCAAGCATCTGAGCTCGCTTTAATGAACGTTGCGCCTGGGACCCTAGGCACATGGTCCTTGCCTGGTGGTGCCTTCGCCTTAAGGCGAAAGAGGCGTGAGGCGCTCAACTTTGACAAATCTGATTGAATGAATTTTCTTGTGCATAATTAGATTTTTTGGAATAATACGTTTTATTATAAAGTTAATTGATAACTATTATAAAAAGCAATTTAAACTATGACTATATAAAATTAACTTACATGGATTTTGTGAACAGTCTAGACTGCTTATGTCTTTACCTTCACTTAGTTAATACTAATTTGCATTGTATACTTTTTTTTATATATAATAAGGACAGACAATAGATAGTTTTAGTAGAGGAATATTCTGTAAAACACATATTTCACATACAAAAATTTGTTCGTCTAATAATTAATAATTGATTTTTAATGTGTATCAAGAGCATTGAAGAGTAGTCTCTCTGGTGCGTCACCAAAAATGCAGCAATAAGGTGCTCTAACTTAGAATATAGTAGAGATATTATAGGTTTTACATTAATAGATTCAACATTATTTTACTCGTTGAAAATTTATTCCCAAATGATTATGTAGATTTTTTTGCTTGATTTGGTGGTTTCCTGGTTTCTTAACCCATGTTTGGTTCTGTCTTCAGACATTAGGAACTGGATAAGGAACATTGAACAACATGCTTCTGATAATGTCAACAAGATACTGGTAGGGAACAAAGCAGATATGGATGAAAGCAAAAGGGTAATTTTCCTTGTTCCCAATTTCAGTGTTTACTAATGATTCCGGTAATTTTCCTTGTTCTCAATGTCAGCTTTTACTTATGATTCCTTGTTTGTCGATACTACTGTATTACACAAAAGGGACATAAAAAAAACAATTTTGATGAATCCATTTGTCTGTGTAAAACAATCCTCCTCGCTAGGAATTAGAAAGGCGTATTAAAATCACCGATAAAGTGATTTACTGGTTTCTAAATCTCTCATATTTGAGAATGTTCTGACCTATTTTTCAAACACAAGGGACTTTTGCAGCTTTCTAGGCAAAAGTCTTTGGATATGACCACAATGAGCTTTAAAGTTTTAAGATATTTTTGGATATTTCAATGAAAAAATAAGAGACGTCACGATTACCTTGTACTACGAAACCGTATTAAAAGAGTGTCTAACATAAGTTTCTTATGCACTGAACTAATTTAGCCTGGATTTTGTATTTTACTAAATTGATTATTCTATGATTGAATATCTTTTAGGCTGTACCTACGTCCAAGGGCCAAGCACTCGCTGACGAATATGGGATCCAATTCTTCGAAACTGTAAGCATCCCTATGTCCTCTACATGAATGCTTTAAAAATGCAGTTAATGAAGATTTAAATGAAATTTGTATTGCATTGCTGCAGAGTGCGAAAACAAATCTCAACGTGGAACAAGTTTTCTTTTCGATAGCAAGAGATATAAAACAAAGGCTTTCAGACAATGATTCCAGAACTGAGGTGAATTTCTTTGCTTGGTTTGATTTAATTCTTAAAATCAAGAGTTAAGGAATGAACCTTAAATTCAGCAGATGGCTGATTTCATGTATTTTTGGAGCAAACTTTATATTTTTTTGAAAGATTGTTCAAATGTCATTGTTAAAACTTTTATATATTTTGATTACATGCTGCAGCCTACAGCAATCAAGATTAATCAGGCAGACCCTTCTGCTGGAGCTGGTCAACTAGCCCAGAGATCAGCTTGCTGTAGTTCTTGAAACGAATGAAAGAAGAAAAAAGAGAAGCTAGTTGTAGTGGAAAAGTGCAATTCTCTCCTCTGTAACGTGGCCTGCTCTGGAATGAATAGGTTCTTGTCCTCAGGAATTCGGAATTCAGTTTCTAGCTTTTGATTTCGTTTAAATGCTCATCCGCGCTGCGATTCAGTTAATCTGATAGTGCATGTTTTGTAAAGTTTCAAGGGACCGTTAAATGTGGTCTTCTTACTTTTAGTGTATTTTGGTACAATGTAACCCTTCAACTAAGTTTTAATTGACTTGGAAGACTCATATTTGTGAATATATATCGCATCTGACTGGTGATTCCCACGAAGTCAAAAGTAATAAAATAAATAAGCGTGGAAGACAAACGGACGCTTTAACTTCAACACCAAGGGAAGAAGTTTATATATATATATATATATATATATATATATATATATATATATATATATATATATATATATAATGAGATGCTACACTTTGTGTAACGTCACACAAGGAGTTATAACACATTCATTTAAATGTCCAACAATTTTCCCGTGGGTTGGAGATATGGAATTTCGTCTAAGTCTCACCTCTATCTTTCGGGATTTAACGTCATCAATGAAGTTTGTCCAACAATCTTAAGCTCATGCGGAATCGCTTTGATACTAAATTTAACGGTTCAACTCACTTGTGATATTGTCCACTTTGGCTCGTTACTTCAAAATTTTAAAACACGTCACAAGAGATTGTCACACGCCTATTTAAATGTCCAGTATATCTCACGTGATTTGACGACGTGAGATTTCGCTTAAGAACCCTCTCACTCCCTTTCGGGTTTCAGCGTCTTTGCTGTGAATTGTCCCACCATCCCAACCTCACGCGGAGTCATTTTGATACCAAATTTAACGACCCAACCCACCTATGATTTTGTCTATTCTGACCCGTGACCTCATGACTTCAAAACACGTTACAAGAATTTGTCACATGCTCATTTAAATGTTCATTATCTCTCCCGTTATTTGACAATGTGGACAATTATCACAAATGAGTTAGACCGTTACACTTAGCACAGTCTTAATGCTGAATTCAATGATGAACTTTTATCAATAAATGTGGAGTCCACATTTTTCTTAATGGATCCCAAATATGAGAATAAGGGCATCCGTATCCGTTCGAATTAATTCATGTTAATAACTCTCCATCTCATCAAAAATTATGGGATCCACGAGCCACATATTCATTACATTAACACTTTCCCATTATTAACACACATCCACATTCATTTAATATCAAGTTTCATTATTTATGGGTCCCACTGTCCACTTACTCATATTTTTTTATTTTACAACAAATATTACTAAAAATAAATAGTATTATTATTTTAAAATTAACTTAATTCCAATATTCATTAAAATATTATTAAGAAATGAAAAAAATGTTGGACTCTTTTATTTAAAATAATATACAACACAATTTTTTTTAAAAAAACACAAAATACATTGAAAACGAATTACGATAATTGAAAAGAGCTCTTTCCCATAACTAGCGACAGTTTTTGAAAAACCGTCGCAAATAGCGACGGTTTTTTAAAAATCGTCGCTTTTCAGTTTGCGACGGTTTACGAAAAACAGTCGCAAATTTCGAAATAATGCCGTTCATTCTGATGAATTTCTTGGCTGCTATGTCAGCCAAGATTATTAACACATGCACCCACATTAGTGCATGAAAATTAATGGGTGTTATTAACACCCATTATTAACCCACCAATGTGGGTGCCCTAAATGTCCACTTTTACAAAAATCATTCGTCTCCTTTGGATAAAATTTTCCACAGATATGAGATATTGCCAAATTTCGATTGTAATTTCTTAAAGATTTGACAATTTAAATAAAACTATATATTGAAATTATTGTATACATGCTTTTTGAAGAATAACTTAGAAATTGATAAAAATTCTAAAGTACTGGGGATTTTGAAGCCATGCAAGTGACGTGACAAATCTAGAATTCTTTTTGATTGATAATACCACCCGAAAATTCCCAGAAAGATCATCAATAATCTGCACTTTTGCACTTCAAATATTCATACAGCATAGGCCACCGCCCACCAAGAACATATACATTCTTCCACTTCGTGCATCAAAACAAAAATAAGAACATGAACTATTTCAAAAGTAATAACAAAACAAGACACAAATGTGGTCAGCTGATTGTTCATGCATCATATTCGTAGCCATCGGGAAAAAAATGTCTTACAATGGAGCAACACAAGTTTTGCACGAGACAATTCCCTACTTACCATAAATATGACCGTCAGACAACACAAAGACGTCACATTTTGGCTTCGAGCTATGGAAGGAAAGTCACTGGGATATAAATAAATGCAAGTTGGCAATCAATATAGAACAAATTCTATAATTTCCCCAACTTACCAAGGTTTAGTACTAACCTCTGCACACATGAATAACATATTACATCCCATCTTACATTTAGACCTACTTGCCATGCCAAAAGACAGTCATAGATTTAGCTCTTCCTTCCCATAAATACGCTGAAGCTCACGCGTTGCAGCTTGGAATGATTCTAGTGCCAGGAAGAAGGAATAAGCAATAAGGAAGGTGGATTGGGAAATGAGGAAGTTTTTCATAATATGACAGTGTCACTACCTTTCCAGATGCGGAAGGCTTTCTGATTGATAGGAGAGCCAGTCACAGTCTGAACAGCATCAAACAACATACTTTCTGGTGTGCTTCTCAACTCCTGAACTATCTGATAGATCGTCTTCCCATTTTCAAAGTATATATGGTTGTTTGGGTGCTTGGTTTTGCAATTTGCATGACGTTCGAATTCGTATGCATTAAGCGCCTTTGATGGAAGGAGGAAATATTGTAAACATGTTAGAAAATTGAAGATAGCTACTGTCTGTTTGGAAGGACAAATACATAGATGGTTACCTTACCTTGGAGAAATTACAAGATTTGCAGCCGCAAAGATAGCCCGAGCCTTTTATAGTTCCAGGAAGCTCCTTTTACATGGGAGAATACTTCCCATAAATCATCTAAAAATAATAATAAAATTTATGAAAATAAGAGAAGATCAAACTTAAGAAATACTCACCTCCCGAGAGACAGAAATGTACCGTACAGGCACACCATCAAGCATACCAGTCGCTATCAAACTTCGAACATTAGATGGAAAACTGTTTGGAGCTTCTTTCCTGCCAGGTCTTGTATCCATCTTGTTCTTAGATGTAGAGTCCAGACGAGATTTAAACAGCTGGGAAGTGGTCAGGGTAGGATCAATATTTGGGAAATTCACTTCCTTTTTGTTGTGTGTTTCTGATGTTAGAACTGAGGATTGTTCACATAATAAGCTATAACTACCAGTTGGCCTTGTCAGGGCTTCAATAATAGAATCATCTTGATAACCCCCAAAAGATATGGTATTAGTGTCCCCTTTACTATAGGAGTGATTCATGGATATGTTATTGTCGTCACCTTTACCAAAAATCGAACCCATCAATCTAATATTTGCATCACCTAGGTCAAAGGAATGGCGGATTAATGTGACATTTCCATCTTCTTTACCATATGGCTGCAACATGGATATGAAGGTGTCTTCATTTTGATGATTGTCAGTCTGGCCTGTGGACATCCCTATATCATGTTCCAAAGATCCATGCAATATATTAACAGGGTCCTTAACTTGATTAACTTTGACTTTTCTGATTCCTCCGTAACTTACTCCTGCTTCTTGATCTTCCATTACATAGGAAATTGATAATCCATCAGATGAATCATTCTCAAATTGTTCACTATCAATTTTATTCCTCATATTTACGGCATCCGTGCCAATATTAGAAACACTTCTCCTAGACAAGTCAACATGACTAGATATCTCAGACCCAAACAGCCGATCCATGAATTGGTTTGGTACTGACTGAAATTCAGTAGAATTTTCCCATGGAATTGCATTCGATATGGTGATTCCTGATTCTGGCTTACTAACTGGAGCTTCCACGGCCTGCTTTTTGATGGGAAAGAATGCTGGCTCGGTATCAAAGAAACATTGGAGAGATCGCTTGGGTTCCATTTTAGATGAGCTATCGAACATCACATCTTCATCATTCACATGCCCATCACCCTTGGAAGCCCATAAACCTTTCTCCTGGAAAGACTGGAAATCACATTAAAATATCCCCAGATCATCCACTCAATAAAACCACACTAGAAAGCAAGAACAAAAACTTTGAAGCAAGAAGAAGTTATCCAGGCACATTACGAACGCTAGCAAAAATACAAAAATCTGGGTTGATGGTATCTCGCATTTGTTATTAACATCATCAAAAAATCCTTCTTCTAATTTGCATACCATAAAGTCTATGGTAATTCATAACCAAAGAAAGGTCATGTTTGTTGTCATACTAATCTTTTACATTCACCAAACTACAAAAGTAACCTTGCAAATGCCAAAATACATTCAACTTAATCAGATTCCATGGTTGTTTCTATTTTTGGCCATTAGTAGAATCAAAGAATTGCATCAATTTTTCTAAAACCCGGTATATCCTAAAGGTGCCACAGATCAAGAATCATATGACATCATGAAATTCAAAACTGTCCAGTCCACTTCTGATGCTGAAGAAACAACCCCAACTCAACGGTGAAAATAATCGAGCCCCATTCACGCTTTCTCAAATGATCCACTTTATCAATGAAGCCAAGGTCAAATGTTTACAAACTAAATAGCTACTAAATGCATTTTGCATTTTGATGTCATATCAGAAAATTTAGTTCCTGCACTAAAAATCCGCAATTAAATAATGTAATAACATCCCACGTTCTAAAACAAAGGAAGGTCGAAAATTAAAGAAAAAATCAACCACGATCCACACACACTCTGCATTAAATATCACTAAAAATTCAAAGAAAAAAATAAACAAAAGCGTACCATCTGGTGGCTTCCTCTTGGCTAAGGGCTATGTCCCTACAATCGGAGAAGATAGTCAATAAAAAATTTAATTAAATTCATCATATGTAATTCATTAGTTACTTCCACTCCACAACAGGAGACTGAAACAAACTAACAAAAAAAAAAAACAAAATTCAACAAAGGAAACGTGATTCCTCAGATTCCAGTCGGTACAAAGCGATTGCCGCACCTGTGAAGCTACTGAAAATCTTGGTCAATGCTACAGCGATCTCTTCGGCAAGGATCATTAATCTATTTCTTTGTCAGTAATCTGTTAGGGTTTTTGTCTGATTGATTGAGGCGTAGATGACAAAAGGAGGTGATATGGGAGATGGAGCACATTATTTATTTATTTATATTATATAATTTTATTTAATTTAATTTTATAAGGTTTTTTTTAAGCCCAAACAAAATTAGAATTTCACTTTTACTATCACAATACCAAAATGAAGTAACACAAAATAAATCTTTGCTACTTATAAATGTCTCATTTTATGCCACTACACACAACATAAAATAGGGTTGTCTAGAGCATTAGATGGAACATATGTGAGTGTACATGATTGTAGGACCGAGTGCTTACCGCTTTATCAATAGCTATAACTAGTGGTAATGGTGCAACTCAAATCTTTTAAACCGCACAACAACTCAGGCACCACGGTTCGATCGCTCTACCAAGCAGGGACAATTATTGCACCCAACAATCTCCCTCCCAATAATTGCACTCCTTGCAATCAATGAGAATCGAACCCGTGACCTTGGCTCTGATACCAATTGTATGACCGAGTGCTTACCGCTTTACCAATAGTTATAACTAGTGGTAATGGTGCAACTCAAATCTTTTAAACCGCACAACAACTCAAGCACCACGGTTCGATCGCTCTACCAAGCAGGGACAATTATTGCACCCAACAATGTCCTAAACAAAAATAAACCAAAATTCGGAATCAGAAAGAGCACGATTTCGATAAATGTTTTAGGCGTCTGCGACCGTGATATGAATTTCATTTATGCCCTAACTTGCTGAGAAAGGATCTCTAGCTGATGATCGTGTTCTATGAGATGATGTGCATCAACATAATGGACTAAAGGTCCCTAGAGATTAGTGCATTATTATTTTGTTGTTACTACATTGCATAATCCTTATGCTTTCAAATTTAATGTGTATGTTACTTGACTGGATGATATTATTTGTGTGAAAACGGTTATGTAAACGTCGAAGGATTTCTAACGCCGTACATGAGAACTCATTATCATCTAGCATATTGGGGTACTGGTCTCATTGTTCCCCAGAATTACAAAGAGTGCTTCAACGGAAAACATTGTTGTAATCGTAATTTAATTAAAAGAGCTTTTGGGTTATTGAAAAGGAGTGAGTCTCATGTGAGACCGTCTCACGGATCATAATCCGTGAGACGGGTCAACCCTACCCATATTCACAATAAAAAGTGATACTCTTAGCATAAAAAGTAATACTTTTTCATGGGTGACCCAAATAAGAGATCCGTCTCACAAATATGACCCGTGAGACCGTCTCACACAAGTTTTTGCCATTGAGAAGATGGTATTCTGTTTTTTGTGGTCCTTCCAATACTTCTTACATAATTTATAGTGGGAAAAGTAATAGAATTCAATTTCCACAATAGTAAATCACAAACAACAATAATAGATATTTTTCACTTTCACAAGAAAGAGATAACATTGGCAGGAAAATGTCAACTCAAAAATCTCAAGATATGCCAATTTTCTCAAATCAAAAAATCCAAACTCACGTGCTAAGATTTGAAGTGATAGTTTTTGCCACCATTGAAAAGATAATTCAATTATATAGCATAAGCTCCATATTACAAATTAAATAATAATTTTCATGTTCTAGTACAACAATTGGTTCCAAATTCCCTTTACCTTCATTCACACACCAAATTCATGTATTATGAGAGTAAAATTATATTTAATTTAAATTTTGAAATCATTAACCAAACACTAGTACCTAAGACAACCAACATAAAACAACTCCTAGGATCCTTGTACATGTTATAGTTTCAACTTCCACAAAACATAAATGAATTCATTTAAATAAATATTACTAAATAATTGAGAGTGAAAGTTAGTAATTTCAACTTTTTTATAAACATGAAAAAATAAATATTTTATATCTTTCACACCAAACGATGACTCATGTCTGATAAAAAGCCAATACAAGTTGATATCCTTAACGTTTGTTTGCTTCATTTACATGTAATGTCGACCTGATTCAAAAGTATGTTATAATTTGCTACTATCGTTGTACAAAAATCCCACCATATAAGTGTGATGACTATCAGAACCACCATATTTAGTCGAATAGATAGTCCATAGCCCCTAATTATGAATATATGCTTAATTTGTACCACGATTTTGTCCTCGTCATAGAGTAATTCATATGAAATCAATAATTACAATTTTTTTAACGTTTTTCTAGCGATTTTTTCAACGCGAAAACTTTTTTAAAATTTTATAGAGTTAAAATTGTCTTAGTTTCGATGATAACGATGATTGCTGGTTGTTAGATTTATTTTCTAGATGTTTATTTGTTGTTTGAATATCCTGTTGGATGCATAAGTGGTTGCTGATAATCTCTATTAAGTTACATCAGGCTTCATCAGCTAACAACAAACAAGAACAGATATTCCATAGATCCTAATTATGTATTCATTGTTTGTTTCACCTAGCTAATTGAAAACCAGGCTTTGGTTGCTAATTCAACTGAAGTCACTTGTGAGTTTTTAAAACCATAACTTTTTCTAAACACTCTTTTGATCCTAACAATTAGTTTAGTACATCTGAATTTATAGAGATGGCAATTTTCCGAACGTGTTCGGTCCCTGTGGGGAAAATCGAAATGGGGAAGATTTGGGGATATGTGTAAAGCCTTAGATTTAGAGATTGTCCTCACTGTACCTATCTGTGACATATCATACTTCTCTGTTCAATATATTCATTTAAATAAATGTGGAAAAAAATTCAATAAAATAAAATTTGAAACATAAAAACAATATATCTACCATTTCAAACAAAACAAACAAATATATATATTTTTTACTCAGGGCAACCTCAAAACTATTCCATGTGACAAAACTTCGATTTTTCATGGATACACAATGTCAAACATTCATAGAAAACATATCATTACGTATAATGTTGGTCCCACGTGCGAAATTTGAGATAGTAAAACCCGAAAATAAAGAATAAATTGGACACCGAGATTTACGTGGAAAACCCCTAAAAATTATTAGGGTAAAACCCACGGGCAAGATGAAAAGAATTCCACTATAATATTTTGTGGTGTACAACTCACTCACTGTGTTTCCAAAGAGAACACACACTCTCTTAATACAGGAGAACAAACACCTCACAAATATTATAGAACTAAGCACTCAAATGCTTATAAGATGAGAGAAAACTCGAAGAAGGAATAATTTCCAAATGAAGGGAGGAGCTCTATTTATAGAGCCCCTTGACCGTGTGAACACGCGTTAAAAACGCGTATTCAAATTCCTCGCATTATTTTTGAGCAGCTCACGTTCAGCCCACGTTTTATTTTTTTTTTTATAAACATTTCTTGGCCCATCTCATTTATTGCATGTCTAAATGTTCCTGCCGTCGTTTCTCCCACTTGGAGATTTGATTGAGAATCAAACACATCTCCACACATCATTTCAATCTTGTCATTCCCTGCTGCTTACGTTTCTGCTAGGCCACTTGAAGATCTACACCACTCAAACTTATCAATGTTCACTCGCTTGGTCAGAAAATCAGCTATGTTTTCTTTCGTATGGATCTTCTGCATATCCACGATTCCTTCTTCTACTACTTCCCGCAAAAAGTGAAATTGTACTCTAATGTGTTTCGTTCTGGAATGAAAGGCTGGATTCCTTGCGATGTGCAAGGCACTCTGACTGTCACAAAACAAAGAAACATTTTCTTGTTTGTGCCCGATCTCCTCCAATAACCTTTTAATCCATATTGCCTCCTTGCAACCTTGAGTAGCTGCCATGTATTCTGCCTCTGTTGTAGATAACGCCACAACTGTCTGCAGTTTTGAAACCCAGCTTACTGCTCCTCCTGCAAGTGTAAACACATAACCAGTAGTAGATTTTCTCTTATCAAGATCACCTGCATAATCTGAATCGACATAGCCCTTGAGTGTAAAATCCGATCCTCCATAACATAATGCAGCATTCGAGGTACCCTTAATGTATCTAAGGATCCTCTTAACAGTGCTCCAATGCTCTCGTCCAGGATTCACCATATACCGACTAACTGCTCCCACTGCTTGAGCAATGTCCGGTCTTGTACAGATCATAGCGAACATCAAACTTCCCACTGCTGATGCATACGGTACTCGAGACATCTCCACCCTCTCTGCTTCACTGCTAGGACACATCTCAGAGGATAACTTGAAGTTAACAGGAAGATGGGTCAATATTGGCTTACTATCTTGCATGTTGAAGCGTTGCAAGATTTTCTTCAAATATGTTTTCTGGGAAAGCCAAATCTTTCTGTTACTTTTGTCTCGGTGAACTTGCATCCCTAGAATCTTGTTTGCCGGTCCCAAGTCCTTCATATCAAATTCCTTAGCCAACTGTGCCTTCAATCCTTGGACCTGATCTTTGTTGGGGCCTGCTACCAACATGTCGTCCACATACAATAGCAAAATGATATAATCATCACCAGACCTCTTGAAATACGTACAAGGGTCTGCACTCAGTCTGTTGTATCCAAGGCTCATGATATAGGAATCAAATCTCTTGTACCAACACCTCGGCGCCTGTTTGAGACCGTACATAAATTTGTTCAACCTGCAAACCAAGTTCTCTTTGCCTATTTCTGCAAAACCTTCTGGCTGCAGCATATAGATTTCTTCTTCAAAATCTCCATGAAGAAACGCTGTTTTCACTTCTAGCTGTTCTAGATGTAGGTCAAACACCGCACACAATGCCAACACTACTCTGACTGTTGTAAGTCGAACTACAGGAGAAAATATCTCATTGAAGTCAATGCCTTCTTTCTGAGCATACCCTTTTACCACCAATCTAGCACGATACCACTCCACTTGGTTATTGCCATCACGCTTGATCTTATAGACCCATCTGTTTCCGATGGCTTTCCTCCCTCGTGGTAGTGTAACAAGATCCCAAGTTTTATTCTTGTCTAATGCCTCCAACTCTTCTTGCATTGCTATCATCCAAAAAGATACATCCGAGCTCTGAGTAGCCTCGTGGAAACTCGATGGCTCACCATCCTCTGATAATAGACAATATGCAATGTTGCTTTCAGTGACATAATCTGAAAGCCAACCTGGTGATCTTCTGTCTCGAGTTGACTGCCTCACATTGGAAACCTCAAACTCAACATGTTCTTGTTCTTCGTGCTCTGGTACTGCTTCACAAGAAACTTGACTTTCATCCGTCTTATTTTCCACCTGAATAATAGTAGTTTCTGAATTCGGTGTGCCTTTGTCTCCCTTTACTTTATCTTCCTCGAAGATAACATCCCTGCTGATGACAAGCTTGTGAACAGTAGGATCCCACAAGCGAAACCCCTTAACTCCATCAGCATAGCCCAAGAAGATACATTTTTTGGATTTCGAATCCAACTTTGATCTTTCTTGCTCATTTTACAGAACGTACACCGGACTTCCAAATGTATGCAAATGAGAATAATCTGTCGGCTTCCCAGTCCACATCTCCATCGGAGTCTTCAGATCAATCGCCACTGAAGGAGAACGATTGATAATATAACAAGCGGTTTTGACTGCTTCCGCCCAAAATGACTTTTCTAGACCCGCAGTCCTCAACATAGCTCTTGTTTTGTCCAACAAGGTCCTATTCATCCGCTCCGCCGTCTTTTGATGCCCTCATGTTGACAAAATGCATCAAACTCGTCACTGGTATATTCTCCTCCATTGTCAGTCCTCAGACACTTGATTTTCTTTTCAGAATCAAGTTCAACCCGCGCTTTGAAATCTTTGAAGACCTGGAAAACATCTGATTTCTTCTTGATTGGATACACCCAACATCTCCTAGAGAAATCATCAATGAACGAGACAAAGTATCTCGTTCCTCCTAGGGATACAACCGGTGTTTGCCAAACATCCGAATGAATCAGCTCCAATATGCTTTTGCTCCTGGCAGTAGAAGTGCCAAACTTTAATCTGTGTTGTTTACTGGTAACACAATGCTCACAAAAGGGTAGTGACACTTTTGTAAGTCCCGACAGCAGCTTCCGTTCTGAGAGAATTTTCAACCCTCGTTCTGACATATGCCCGAGCTTTCTATGCCATAACACTGTTAATTCTTCTCCTGAACCAATTGATGCAACAGCGAGTTCTGCCTCTTTGTGTGTTTCTCCCAAAAGTACATACAGATTTGCAGCAACTTTTTCCGCCTTCATAACCACAAGCGCTCCTTTCACAATTTTCATGATCCCGTTTTCGATCCGAGTTTTGCACCCGATGTCATCCAATTGCCCCAAGGACAAAAGATTTTTCGTCAATCCTTTCACATGCCGTACCTCCTGTATGGTGCGAATGGTTCCATCAAACATTTTTATTTTGATAGTACCGACCCAAGCGATTTCCAAGGCATGATCATTTCCCATGAATACAGATCCTCCTGAGACTGGTTCAAAATGATCAAACCATTCTCTACGAGACGTCATGTGCCACGTCGCTCCTCAATCCATAATCCATGTGTCACAAAATTTGTGTCTGCCTTCTGCAACAGTTGCTGCTTCGCTGAATAATATTTCACCACTGCCTGAAGTACTGGCCACATTTCCTTGAAAACTTTTATCAATACTCGTACACTCTTTCTTGAAGTGCCTTTTACCGCCACATTTAAAGCACTAAATATTTTTCTTCTTACTTCTTGACTTTGATCTACCTCGTCTTTGGCTCCCACTGGAGTCACGGTCCATGAATCTTCCTCTTATCATCGGCAAAGCCTCTGCCTGCTTCGAAGTTACCAACCTGTCTTCCTTATTCTTGCGCCGGCTTTCTTCTCCGAGAACCGCAGTTAAGACATCGTCGAATCTTAGAAAGCCCATAAGAATATTGTTGGTAATGTTGATGATAAGTTGATCGTATGAATCTGGTAGACTTTGAAGTAGAAGCTCCGCACGTTCATTTTCCCCTATTTTATGCCCCATGGAAGTGAATTGGGCAAATAGAGTATTTAGTGTATTGATATGGTCGGTCATCGATGAAGATTCTGCCATCCGAAGAGTATAAAGCCTTCTCTTTAGGAAAATCGTATTGTGTAGGGACTTTATCTCGTACATCTTTGTTAGAGTATCCCAGATAATTTTTGCTGTTTTTATCTCAGAGATACTTGACAAAACTTCGTCAGCTATAGCCAAGTGTAAATTGGCAACAGCGTTGTCATTCATCTCATTCCACTTTCCATCATCCGCAATCTCCACCGGTCTATCTCCAATAGCCGCCAAGCAATTCTCTTTTCTTAAAACTGCTTGTATCTTTATTTTCCACAGCATAAAATTGCTTCCGTTGAACTTTGCTATCTCGTACCTTCCCGCCATTATGTCTACAACAATTTTAGTAGACCGGACAAAATAATCCTGCCTTAAATAAAAAATCTCAAAAAATCTTTTCTGATGTGGAAGATCAGTCTAGGCTGCAACCACAGAGCATACTCAGAATTTTAAGAAATTTTAAACCAACTCTGATACCACTTGTTGGTCCCACGTGCGGAATTTGAGATAGTAAAACCCGAAAATAAAGAATAAACTGGACACCGAGATTTACGTGGAAAACCCCTAAAAATTATTAGGGTAAAAACCACGGGCAAGATGAAAAGAATTCCACTATAATATTTTGTGGTGTACAACTCACTCACTGTGTTTCCAAAGAGAACACACACTCTCTTAATACAGGAGAACAAACACCTCACAAATATTATAGAACTAAGCACTCAAATGCTTATAAGATGAGAGAAAACTCGAAGAAGGGATAATTTCCAAATGAAGGGAGGAGCTCTATTTATAGAGCCCCTTGACCGTGTGAACACGCGTTAAAAACGCGTATTCAAATTCCTCGCATTATTTTTGAGCAGCCCACGTTCAGCCCACGTTTTATTTTTTTTATAAACATTTCTTGGCCCCATCTCATTTATTGCATGTCTAAATGTTCCTGCCGACATATAAGGGAAACGTCTAACCAACATAAAAATGCAAAACATATAACAATGACAAAAAAATACATTCATTCTTAAAAATTCATAAGGAGGGGGGAGTGTTCTCGGATGAGTGCATGCCACACAATTCTCTTGCTTCTTCGAACTATTGAGACGCTTGCCCATCATCAACATCATTAACATCGACATCCTCACATGTACCATATAAGCATAGCGAGCCTAAAAACTCAACAAGGGTATACAAAATATTAACAAATATATATGAAAACAATCTGACTTGCATAGGACATGTTTATATGTAATACTTCGAACATACATTCCTTTCCTTGGTAGATGAAATATGGCTTGATACATCCCGCACTAGCCGAAGCTAATACACTTCATTCGTGTAAGTTCGGAAAAGCCCTTCGTGGAGCTCGTCCCAGGGCACTAATCATGTATTATCACCACACACACATAAAACATCAAAATATCATTCATACTTTTCATAATTTTTTTCATTCTAATAAAATCATCCATGCTTCAATGAGTAAAAGTTATGTTCGTTGCTTTGATAGAAAATAATTCATGGTTTTCATACTTAAATTAATTTTTCATGAATATGCATAAAAGTTGTAGGAAGGAAAAAATCTTGCATAATTCTTATAAAAATTTAAAGACATACGCATTTTAAGTGCGAACATGAATCATAATATTCTCATTATCATTTTAATTAGAGTAGCGGAAACATGTATAATTCTCGACTTTACAAAAGATAACAAAAATAAAAAATCAATGGAAAATTCAGGGTATTGCTAAGACAATATTTCCATTTTCTCAATTTTTATCCTATTTGGAGTCGTGAAATCATGTATCAGGAATTTACGATAAACATAAATAAAATAAAGGTTAAGTATTTGGTGACTTAGTGAGGGAATAAATTGAGCTTATATATAGTTAACAAATCAAACAATAATATAACAATACAATAATTCAATATGAGATGACATGTATAATTTTTGAAAAATTTAAGTTTGGGTGATTGAACGAGGTTGCTGATCTAACAGATAATTACATAACCTAACCGAATTGAATTCAAGGAGGAAAACTGGAATTTCATAAGAAGAAGCTTAACTGATTACAAAGTCAGACTGATAAAACAAAAGAATTATGCTGACAGTAAAAAAGATATTGGTAGCCAAAGCGATTTCAAACCGATAGTCTATCTAGTTGATAAGTTCGTCTAAATCCATATATTTCCTGAAGAACATGTATAATAAGTGAATAAGGATAAGATCCCAGCTGAAATAGCGAATAAAGCTCTCCGTCCTAACAGTCACTGAACCTTAACAGAATGTTAGATTTCGACGCACTACCAGAACATGTCAGAAAGGCTGATTACATGGCAACAACGACATCTGCATTTGGAAATAGATATATTTTGAAATGATTAACATTCCAAATAAAGATATAAATATATCAATTGAACAAACTCTAAATGTGAGACAGTTACATAATCTATGTTTGGATTATAAAAAACAAATTGTTCTTCTCTGAAGAAGCTTTCCGAGATCCAAATTGAAATAACCAACACACACTAATAAATCATTATCTGATACTTTTTTTTAATAAAATTTATGTTTAAAATTATTCTGTGAAATCTGTGTAATTGAGAGCAAAAAGTATTACATCTCAAAGTATTTAGATTGAAGTTTTACTAAGAATTTCAGTTACGCAACGTGTTAAGTCCTACTGAAGTGAGTGATTTCAAATTACTTGTAATTACCAAAGTCTTTTAGTGCAAATCTTCCGTGAGGAAGAAGATGTGACGTAGGAGTTTTGAAATCTCCAAACATCCAGAAACAACCTTGTGCTTATTTACTTTTCATTCTACCTACCTTACTACTCTTCAAAACACCCCAACTAATTTCTTGATAAACGATTTGTTAAACAAGTTTCAACAAGCCTACTTCTGCAGAGTTCACACTGATTGACTTACTGAGAACCCAACTGACAAGAACAACAAATTTCAGTGTTGTTAACCCAACCGAAATATTTTGAGATAAATTTATTCACCCCCCTAAATTTATTTTCGATCCTAACATATCAGCAATAACTTATCGTTGTGAAAATATCATGTCAAGTGAAATGCAGCGACAATTCAAGATCTGAATTGAATATCATAGACTAAAGAAGTGGATCCTATCAACGTTTATTCACACGTACTAAAGTAGGATCGAATAAACTATCATTTACGAGCTAAGGTGAACAAACATTTCCGGACCGTTCAGATGAATCATATACCAGGTTTTAAACAAGTTATTCATTAGACTCACATTTCCATGCCAAAATCGTATTTTTGGTGGACTATCAATCCGGTACATATAATGTTGTCCAGACTCAATTCATTCAGTCATTCAATCAATAATATCAAATCGATAACCAATCAAGAAACAACAAATCCTGAAATCCAATATGACCAATAAAGTAAGAAATGGAAAATGTGATGCAATATATGAATCAAGCAGTAGCTTATGAAACTTTACTGTAAATTCCAGGAAAATTGCCTACCTCTATTATTGAATAAACTTGCAGAAAACTTCAGTATAAATACTCACGGTAGAAAAACCTCATGTTTCTAACTTTATTTCCTTATACTTGTGGCAGCATATAGTGCACCTACTTGGGTGCTAAAGGGTCGGGCTGTTAGGTCCATGAGTTCGGGGAGGTGCGTGTCTATCTGCTGATGCTGTTTCATATCCATTAGAGATCATTCTTATCCTTTTCTTACAATCGGACCTGTCCCCAGCAGAGAAAGTATTACCCGTTAAGATCTGATGTCACTTTTTTACGGCCCACTTAGCCAACAAGATCAAGTGGCGTAACGTCACCAGCTTGACACATGAGAAAACTTCTCAGGATGTCACTCATCTCAATACTACTCTCACTCATACACGCTTAACCCAACAACATTTTTCATTAAATTAGTCACATTTAATTATCCATTAATTTAATTATTAATAAAAAAATTTGAATTAATTTTTAATAAGTAGATTTAATGTTTTTATATTATATATATTGTTTTTATTAATTTATTGAATTATTATTAGCATTATTGTTATCATTATTATTTTAAATTTTGCCTCAAAAGTTTTGAGGTATTAAAATAAGAATGAAAATGTAAACTTGTCACTTTGCTGGAATGTCAAGAAGTTCATAAAACTGGCCTCGTTTTGTCGGTAGGGGATAGTCTTAACTAGGGAAAAACTATTCTCGCCTTGGATTATGCGAAGTAGCCAAAACTCTCCTTGAACTCTTGATAGAAAATTTTTAAAACTCTAGGGGGAGAGAGGAGGAAATGGATGGTGAATGGAGAAGAGAGGAGAGGAGAGGAGATGGATTTTCTTAAATATTTGGGCATATACTGAATCTAAAGTGTAGGCCCATGGGTTTAAGAGTAGGTCCACAATCTCCCCCAGGGACACATGCGAGATGGTAAGGCTTGGAGTGACGCTGATTGATAATTCCCTACATCACAGGATCGATCCTCGTGTGGAATATATTACTCACTGAAATATTGTGTAGGTATGCTCTAAGGGTTGATGTTTGTTGTCTTCTCTCTCTGGTTCATGTGTACTCGTGCACGTTCCTCGATTTACCTTTTCGTCTGGGTCAAGAGGCGTGTGACTCATATAGGGGGGTTTGCCACCATCGATAAACATATTAAAATAAGAATAAGTGCACAATATATTAAATTAATTTAAATGGGCTTTTCTGCCCTAAAACCACATGAAATCGAATCATGTTTTCTTTCAAATAAATTTTCAATTCAAAGTCGATACTTCCATTTAAACATTATTCCTAGGCTCGAACTTTCTATTTATGGAAACTATCCTTATTTAGCTAGCTTCGATCCCTTTCACTGTTGTCATATCCCATACTCCACCAATAAAAACATTTTAACCTAAAAATAATCGAACAAATTACATACTCACATAATTAAATTAATTAACATTACAACACATGAATTTAAGTTAATTTATTTACTAATGTGTTGGACCTTACAAATCTTCCCTCCTTATAAGAATTTTGTCCTCAAAATTCGACTTACCAAATAGCTCGGGGTATCATTTGCGCATCATATACTCTTCCTCGGTATGATTCCGCCAGAGGTATTTGACCATCCCAATCTCTTTGTTCCTCAGTTTCTAGACTTGCCTGTCATATGGATGGGTGATTCCTCGTAGGACAAGTTTAGTGTCCACTCCACTGGCTCATGATGTATGAAATGTGAGGGGTGTGAGAAGTATTTTGAAGCTTAGAGACGTGGAAAATGTTATGAACTCCTAATAGGTTTGGTGGTAGAGCAAGACTATACGCTCTAGCCCCAATTCAATCCAGCATCTCAAATGGACCAATGTGTTGTGGTATGAGTTTTCCTTTCCTCCCGAATCTCATCATATCTTTCATTGGTGCCACTTTGAGAAAATGTGGTCACCAACCCCGAATTCTAAATTTCTCAGTCACTGATAGATATAGATCTTATCACTGCTTGGGGAGTTCTTCATCCGTTCTTGAATTTCGCTACACATCGACTGTCTGGTTCAGTATCTCAAAGCCCAAAATGGCTCTTTCCCCCATGTAATAGAGTTCTGGCTTCCTCCCATAAATTTCATCATAGGGAGTAATGCCAATAGTAGCTTGGTATATCTAATATTGTAGGTGAAGTCAAACAATGGTAGTTTCGAGTCCCAGCTACCCTAAAATCGATCTCACATGCTCTGAGCATATATCCTTCAAAATTTGAATGGTTTTCTCTGACTTCCCATCTGTTATGGGTGGGATGCAGTGCAAGCTTAGTGCCCAGTCCTTGGTGTGAACTTTTCCACGATGCGGACATGAACCATAGATGTGACGTCTCGAAAATTTGAAGTCCAAACGAACCACGTGCGTGCAAGTTATTAAATTCCTTATGTATTATATTAAATGGTTTTAATGCATGGTTATTTCATTAATTTGGGTTTTAATTCATGATTTATGAATTTGCATTATTTTAAATTATAATATGTTTAGTTAATCCACGTTAAAATGTTTTCCTTGAGTTTTAGTTTCAGGCGATTATTCGAGGCGGGATCGAGGAAATGCGACCGACGACGATTTAGGAGATTTTAAGATGGGGTATTTTATTTTAAGTCAAAGTGTCATTTTAAATGATTTATTTAGTTTCTAGCCATTTTAAAACCTAATTTAATTATTAGGTGATTTATGATTTTAAACTTTTAAAAATATATCACTTGTGTACTTCATTTTTTAAGCTAAGGAATTTTATTCAAGATTTATAGGGATTGATATGTTTAATTAATTTAATAATTTAGTTAGTATTTTAAGTAACCACCTAATTAGCCTCTCATTTTAATTAGTATTGTTAATGGGTAATCAGGCAAAAATCATTCCCTAATCTATTTCCTAACACACGCACACACCCATTTTATCACACAACTCACGCACACACCTAAGTCAACACACACACACACTCACGCCTTAACACAACACACACCACACAATTTCCTATCACCATTTTAAAAGAAATATTAGGGTCTTTCTCCCTATAGCAGCCGCCCCCTCCCCTCTAAAATTCCAGCAAGATTTGTTGAGTTTTCTTCAAAGGAAATCGTTCGACGATCGTCCCGGATCAATCCTCGTATCATCTCCGCTTCGGTGACGCCGTTTCGGTAACGTTTGATATCAAAAGACACGTATATTCTGTTCTTTCTGCATCGATCTTGTCATAGTATGCGTTGTGTATTTTTATGCGTGAAAATCCATGGGTGACGTTCGTCGTTTGAGCGGAAAATGATTTGAATGCGTTTGAAATACTTTTTAGATCTGAAATCTCGTAACTTGTTGTTCTTCTCGAAACTGCGATTTTTCCGTCGAGAATTTGAGAAAACTTTCAACTACAAAATTGTAGAACTTTTTGATACCTTCGTTTTGATATAAAATTCGAGATTTTTGGATGAAAATTGAGTGAGTTATGGCATTTTTCGTGGGAATGCTCAAAAATTCGAGATTTTTGGATGAAAATTGAGTGAGTTATGGCGTTTATCGTGGGACTGCTCAAACTGCGACTTTTACGAAAATTGTGTTCTTGAAGTTTATTTGTTGCAGTCTTCGTTGGGACTCGACGGGTGATCGCCGCTGCGTATAGATTCAATGTTTATGATGTTGGGATGTGTAGTAGCCCGAATTCCAAATTGGGTAATTAACGGAGTAATGGTGATTAAGAAGGTTTAATGTGTAATTTTGACCGAGTCATGATCGGACGGACCGAAGATGGTTCGGAAGCACCGAAAAGTTCGGAAGGTCCGAAGTGGGTTCGATGGATCCGATCATGAGGTGTCAAGAGCAGCTGGACACGTGCATGTTCGGACGGTCCGAAGTGTATGATCGGAGGATCCGATCATGAGCTGTCAAGAGCCAATGGACACGTAGCGTTCGGACGTTCTGAAGTGTTGTTCGGAGGATCCGAACATGGCCTATTAATAGTGCTCGGATTTCTCATTTTTGACTTGCCAATTTATTGAGTTTTCTCTCATTTTGGAGAGTTTGGAAGGTTTCTAGGGTTAGTTGTTGGTCGAGCGATAGCCAAGAGCTGCCAGGAGTAGTAGCGTAGCGGCGCCTGAGTTTCAAGGCAATCGACATCAAAGGGCTGTCGACGGACGAAGGTAAACCCTAAACCTTTGGTAGTACTAGGGAGTACTGGTTTTGCTAGTCGAGCATGGTAGTATTGATTGAGTATGCTTTTGATGCGTAGGCTTGTTCTAGACCTGATTAGCGGTGTTGCGTAAGGATAGGCTTGCTGTGTTAGAGGTACGAAAGTACTATCCGAGATATCCTGGTTGAGTATACATTCATATATGTGTTGCATGATTATTTGCTGCATTGTTATATGTCATATGACGCATGCTATTATGTCACGTTTATTACTGCACGTTGCATTTCATGTTGAGCCGTATTCTCCTTTGAGATAGCCTTTACTGTTGAGCTGTATCTCTTTCGAGATAAGCTATATCTTGGGGCCGCTCAGCCCTGTCTTGTGGACGCATGGACACCGAGAGTACACAGTGGCCGACGGGTCGGGAGGGCTTCGGTGGTCCGGGACATTTTAGGTCCACGTCTGTCTTGTAGTGGATGCAGTGACCCAGAGGTGTACCGCGCGGCACTATCCACTTGGCGCCTCTAGACTGAGCATTGTTGAGATCCTTTTGTGACTCCTGTTTCTTGACTACCCCGGTATCATGATCATAGCATGTGCATTTCATATAGGTCTGTATACTCATACTTTTGTACTGGGCGTTCTTATCGCTCACGTCCTCGGTTTTGTTTATTCTTGGACACCCCATTCCCACGGGGCAGGCCTCAGGTTGGACAGCTCAGGAGGAGCAGGAGGAGGACGTTGAGTAGCTGGTTGGTTTAGTTTATCGGTATTGTTTTGATTCGATATGGTTGTATTGGATATTTTTATTTTGAGTTATTCTAGACTTCGATTGGGTTGTATAACCATTATTTTGTTGACTTTTTCCGCTGTTATTTCTGATTATTGTTAATTAGGTTAATTGCATGCTTAGTTCTTGATTAGTAGGTGATTCTGGAACGGGTCACTACATTTATGGTATCAGAGCATGCGTACGATTTTGGGATATAGATTTCTGTTTTGGGATTTCCGTTGACCAATTTACTAGTTTCCTCATTCTATGTTGTAGCAATGGCTGACCATTTTGATGACGGGAGTAGTCAGGGGAGTGTAGGTCGTTGGGGTGACCAGGACGATTTGTTAAGCGTCATAAGTTACTGTATGTTTCTCTAGACGTCATTCTTTCCATTTCTACTCCGATGGATCATTCGGTTTTAGCCAAGCGTCTAGTGATGGGTTGTCCCTTAGATTTTGAGGGTAACGATGTTGTTATTTTCGTTTTGTTCATTCTCTAAGCTTGATTTCGAGGACGAAATCGTTTTAAGGGGGGGAGAATGTAGTAGCCCGAATTCCAAATTGGGTAATTAACGGAGTAATGGTGATTAAGAAGGTTTAATGTGTAATTTTGACCGAGTCATGATCGGACGGACCGAAGATGGTTCGGAAGCACCGAAAAGTTCGGAAGGTCCGAAGTGGGTTCGATGGATCCGATCATGAGGTGTCAAGAGCAGCTGGACACGTGCATGTTCGGACGGTCCGAAGTGTATGATCGGAGGATCCGATCATGAGCTGTCAAGAGCCAATGGACACGTAGCGTTCGGACGTTCCGAAGTGTTGTTCGGAGGATCCGAACATGGCCTATTAATAGTGCTCGGATTTCTCATTTTTGACTTGCCAATTTATTGAGTTTTCTCTCATTTTGGAGAGTTTGGAAGGTTTCTAGGGTTAGTTGTTGGTCGAGCGATAGCCAAGAGCTGCCAGGAGTAGTAGCGTAGCGGCGCCTGAGTTTCAAGGCAATCGACATCAAAGGGCTGTCGACGGACGAAGGTAAACCCTAAACCTTTGGTAGTACTAGGGAGTACTGGTTTTGCTAGTCGAGCATGGTAGTATTGATTGAGTATGCTTTTGATGCGTAGGCTTGTTCTAGACCTGATTAGCGGTGTTGCGTAAGGATAGGCTTGCTGTGTTAGAGGTACGAAAGTACTATCCGAGATATCCTGGTTGAGTATACATTCATATATGTGTTGCATGATTATTTGCTGCATTGTTATATGTCATATGACGCATGCTATTATGTCACGTTTATTACTGCACGTTGCATTTCATGTTGAGCCGTATTCTCCTTTGAGATAGCCTTTACTGTTGAGCTGTATCTCTTTCGAGATAAGCTATATCTTGGGGCCGCTCAGCCCTGTCTTGTGGACGCATGGACACCGAGAGTACACAGTGGCCGACGGGTCGGGAGGGCTTCGGTGGTCCGGGACATTTTAGGTCCACGTCTGTCTTGTAGTGGATGCAGTGACCCAGAGGTGTACCGCGCGGCACTATCCACTTGGCGCCTCTAGACTGAGCATTGTTGAGATCCTTTTGTGACTCCTGTTTCTTGACTACCCCGGTATCATGATCATAGCATGTGCATTTCATATAGGTCTGTATACTCATACTTTTGTACTGGGCGTTCTTATCGCTCACGTCCTCGGTTTTGTTTATTCTTGGACACCCCATTCCCACGGGGCAGGCCTCAGGTTGGACAGCTCAGGAGGAGCAGGAGGAGGACGTTGAGTAGCTGGTTGGTTTAGTTTATCGGTATTGTTTTGATTCGATATGGTTGTATTGGATATTTTTATTTTGAGTTATTCTAGACTTCGATTGGGTTGTATAACCATTATTTTGTTGACTTTTTCCGCTGTTATTTCTGATTATTGTTAATTAGGTTAATTGCATGCTTAGTTCTTGATTAGTAGGTGATTCTGGAACGGGTCACTACAGGATGGTTATTAACGTTTGGTTTTCGTGTCAATAGGCACTGAGTTGATCCAAGATTCGTAGGAAAACAATAAGCACTGAGTTGATCCAAGATTCTTGATTATTAACGTTTGGTTTTCCGTGTCCACCATTTTCATGGAGTCTTTCACCCGAGTCTACACGGACCCCTACACGGAGGTAGGCATGGGGTCCGTGTCCCTTCTTTCTTCCGGGCATTTCCTTTGCAGTAGGTAGATGGACCTGTACACGGGCCCGGGGTCGGGGTCCGTGTACTCACGTTAAATTATGAACGGGGACCAATCCGCCCGTTAAATTATGAACGGGTTAGATCGTGGTTGTGAAGCGTTAAATTATGAACGTGGATCAACTGGCCTGTTAAATTATGAACAGGGATCTCATGTATGTGGCAGTGGATACGTCCCTGTCAGCCCAGTACTGTTGTTTGTCTGATCAGATATTTATTATGTTATGGGTCACTTGCTTTGAAACATCCTCTACGCAAAATGATGAAGTATGTATGTTCAAGTATGTTCAAGTATGCAGCATGTTTAAGAAAAGTTTATGTTGATGGCACGTCTAAGTATGTATGTACGTATGTTCAAGTCTATGACAAGTTCAAGTTTCAAGTATGTATGTCATATTTTCAAGTTGCATGTGGTTTTATTACGTATTACTCGTTATCTCCAGTTTATACGTGTTGAGTCTTTAGACTCACTAGACTTGATCGATGCAGGTGACTATGTTGATGAAGAGACAGGAGGTGGCGACCAAGGGGCAGGCTTGGACTGAGCAGGAGGCTAACCCGAGGACCGCAAAGTTTATGTTTTTACGCAAATGTTAATTTACTCTGATTTCTTAGTTCGAGGGAAATACTTTGAGCAAAACTTTTGTGAGCAAATTTTATTGTAGTACTTTGAACCGCCATGTCTTATGGGGGACTTGGTTGGGATATTTTTATGGCAAACTTTGAATGTTATTTTATGTTTAAGAAAATTTTTAATTTTTCCGCAAATTTTTAAGTATGAAAATACGGGTCGTTACAGTTGGTATCAGAGCGGTGTTCTTGTAAAGGGTTACGCCTACTGCCAGTCGCAAGAAGCTCACGAAGTCACACCTCAAGTCTGTAAGTTTTAAAATTTTAAATTATTTCATGTATTAAGCATTCAAGTCATGATTTCAGCATGTGCATATTTTAATGCAACCACCTGTATGTTTACATGACATACGTTTTAGAGTACCGGTTTATCTGTCGTTATGAATTGAGATTGGATCCTTAAAACTTTATGCATGTTACGACAGGAAATGAGAAATTATTTAATTTTCTTGCATGATGGTGCGGTGGAATTGGACATGAGCAAGAATTTCGCTATTGGGCGTCTGGAAAAGTTGGAAATGATTTGTCTATATTAATTTTTGGTTAATAGTACTGATGTTATACCTGTGGGTAATAAGTTAAACTTGACAATTACGAATTCTTTTGGGACTTGTAGATTTTCTAAGAAATTACTGATGGTTTGTGGTTGCTAGCTGAGTTGCTTTTCGAGAACTCCATGTAAGGTTTAATTATTTGAGACTACGACAATATTTGGAAGTATACAAGCATAGAATTTATTTAAGATGCATGCTCCCCCTAGTTCGATTTAAGGATTTAATTGCACGAATTGAGAATTTTAAGGACCTAGTGGTAATGACCAATAGTTTCAGGACCTAAGTGCAAAGATAAAAATCCTAAGGGACTAGTTTCGAAGTTATCGTTTGGAATTTAATTCCGAGTTCGAGGATTTTAAGGTTTAATGAGACTAAAATCGAAGATTTTATTGGGGACCGGAAATGCAAATTTTGAAGAGTTGTAGGGCTAAAAATGTAAGTTCGAGAACTTTAAGGGTCAAATGGCAAATTCAGAAAATTTTGGGGAATAAATTCGAATTTTTGAGGAACACTTGGGTTAAATCAGTAAATTTCGAGGCTATGAGAATTGAATTTGGGTCTAATAAGCTTAAAATTTTTGAATTTTATGTTGCGAGGAACTTACACAATGGAATTAGGAACACCAAGAACTTATGGGTAAATGTGGAATTTCTGAAATTTAGGGCAAACTGGATAATTTTGAGGAAATAATGAATTAATGCTACAATTTTAAGGAATTTGGGGGACTAGTTTAGCAGTAAGTGAGAATTGAATGGTTTAAATGATAGGAATTTTCGATTATTTAAGCTCGAAGGGATCATTAGAACCTTGAAGTATCTGGGTTATAATATTATAAGAAATTGTAATCAAGGGGATTGTAAGATGAATCGACATTGGGCTCGAAAAGTTAAGCGTTAGTGAATTAATGTTGCGGCAAATTTAAAATTCAGGGTGATAACGATTTGAGGTAAAGTTGATCGGTTAGCTAAGTATAAGAGTAGACATTGAGTTAGCGAAATTTTTTTTTTTGGGAACTTAAGTTGATGTGTCATAAGTTTTAGTCATGATTTTAACAGTTAAGCTTGTACCTTTGTTGGAATTTGATTTTTCTAGAAGGTTGGGTATGGTTGATGATTAGGTTATTTGATAGACGACGCATGTAAGAATTGAGGTAGACACCTTGTCTTGAGAAATTTTTGTAAGTTATTAAGAAACTTGGGAGTAAGTGAATATGTGTGTTGGAATTGGGTTATCCAAAACTATTTGGGTTGAGTAAGGGTGAATTTCAAATTTATGGGGACATTTGTTCATACAGGATTTTTGGGTGAAATAAAAACAAAAGGGAATTAGTGGTGTTCAACATGAGTTATCAATGAAGGAATATTAAGATTTTTATTGAGTAAGAAATCTACAAGCTTGATATGGGGATTCTAGAATTCTATGGGTTGTAAGTGGAGTTGATTCATTAGAGTTAGTCTATTATTAATACGCTAGAATTAATTGAGTATTGAGGATACTTAAGAATGCGACGTTTGTTTCAATGAGAAAAGTTCAATGTCATAGGCCTCAACTATATTGTAATTGGGAAGAAAATAGTTTAAACATGTAATTGAGGTTAGAAAGATTTTATATAACAGGTAGAAGATTGGTATTGGATATCTTGGATTTTATGGATTAACACTACTCAAATATAAGACTTGCAGCAATTTTGTAATTGGGATGTACTTGTAAATAACTAAATTACGTAAGGTTGGTGTCGTAAGATAACGATTCAATTCAAGGATATTGGGCTGATATTACTATGGAGTTGAGATAAGATTTAACTTTTAAGTGTATCGCCGATGATAGAAGTTGATCAGTAACCTTTGATGCTAAGAGTTCTTAAGTTGAACTGCATAAATGCTAATGTAATAGGTCGTTGAAATTACATGTATAGTATAAAGAAGGTAAGATACGATAAGTTTGAACCTCCATTTCTAATATTGGGAACGACGAGAAAAGTCAGAATTCGAGGTCGTAGTAAAGTAAACTAAGTTACCATAAGTCGTTTTAAGTTGTGATTCGCAAACAAGGTTTTTGGAAGGCAATTTAATTAGGATTGAAGAGACGTAAGGACAACATAAGACTTAATTTTATTCAGAGTAGCGCAGCTATAGCGTGGATCCTTGGGATATTAGAATTAAGAATCTAACTTTCGTATTATCGAGAATAAGCGAATTTCGGGGACGAAATTCAAATTAAGGGGGATAGATTGTGACGTCTCGAAAATTTGAAGTCCAAACGAACCACGTGCGTGCAAGTTATTAAATTCCTTATGTATTGTATTAAATGGTTTTAATGCATGGTTATTTCATTAATTTGGGTTTTAATTCATGATTTATGAATTTGCATTATTTTAAATTATAATATGTTTAGTTAATCCACGTTAAAATGTTTTCCTTGAGTTTTAGTTTCAGGCGATTATTCGAGGCGGGATCGAGGAAATGCGACCGACGACGATTTAGGAGATTTTAAGATGGGGTATTTTATTTTAAGTCAAAGTGTCATTTTAAATGATTTATTTAGTTTCTAGCCATTTTAAAGCCTAATTTAATTATTAGGTGATTTATGATTTTAAACTTTTAAAAATATATCACTTGTGTACTTCATTTTTTAAGCTAAGGAATTTTATTCAAGATTTATAGGATTGATATGTTTAATTAATTTAATAATTTAGTTAGTATTTTAAGTAACCACCTAATTAGCCTTTCATTTTAATTAGTATTGTTAATGGGTAATCAAGCAAAAATCATTCCCTAATCTATTTCCTAACACACGCACACACCCATTTTATCACACAACTCACGCACACACCTAAGTCAACACACACACACACTCACGCCTTAACACAACACACACCACACAATTTCCTATCACCATTTTAAAAGAAATATTAGGGTCTTTCTCCCTATAGCAGTCTCCCCCTCCCCTCTAAAATTCCAGCAAGATTTGTTGAGTTTTCTTCAAAGGAAATCGTTCGACGATCGTCCCGGATCAATCCTCGTATCATCTCCGCTTCGGTGACGCCGTTTCGGTAACGTTTGATATCAAAAGGCACGTATATTCTGTTCTTTCTGCATCGATCTTGTCATAGTATGCGTTGTGTATTTTTATGCGTGAAAATCCATGGGTGACGTTCGTCGTTTGAGCGGAAAATGATTTGAATGCGTTTGAAATACTTTTTAGATCTGAAATCTCGTAACTTGTTGTTCTTCTCGAAACTACGATTTTTCCGTCGAGAATTTGAGAAAACTTTCAACTACAAAATTGTATAACTTTTTGATACCTTCGTTTTGATATAAAATTCGAGATTTTTGGATGAAAATTGAGTGAGTTATGGCGTTTTTCGTGGGACTGCTCAAACTGCGACTTTTACGAAAATTGTGTTCTTGAAGTTTATTTGTTGCAGGCTTCGTTGGGTCTTGACGGGTGATCGCCGCTGCGTATAGATTCAATGTTTATGATGTTGGGATGGTTATTAACGTTTGGTTTTCGTGTCAATAGGCACTGAGTTGATCCAAGATTCGTAGGAAAACAATTGGTGGCAATTTCAGATTTGTGTCGGGGTTGTTGTTGCTCTTGGGTATAATTTTAATGATTCACTTGAATTTGATACAATGCCTTAGTGTTTTAGGAAGTGTCTCGAGGTGTTGACTCGTAGCCATCGAGTTTAGTTGAGGGGTAGGAAACATTACGCCAAGTCCTTCACGCATGTTTCGACCATCAGTAGGTGCACGGACCCACACACGGACCCAGGGCACGGGTCCGTGCCTTTGTCCTTCCGGAGTGCATTTTTCCAGAGTCTGCACGGACCCTGACACGGGGTCCGTGTCCACCCTTTTCATGGAGTCTTTCACCCGAGTCTACACGGACCCCTACACGGAGGTAGGCACGGGGTCCGTGTCCCTTCTTTCTTCCGGGCATTTCCTTTGCAGTAGGTAGATGGACCTGTACACGGGCCCGGGGTCGGGGTCCGTGTACTCACGTTTTCGGGAAAAATAATATTGTTGCTTTTAAGATTGATGTCCTGGTTTAGTGCAAGGGTTATCAAGGTCATGTCATGGGAAATTATAGAATGTCCTAAGAAATGATTGAACTCGAGAGTAAGTATGATTTCTACTTTAAGTTATGCAAATTCAAGCTAGTATGTACAGCAGCGACGGCCCCGATCGAAGTCCAATGAATCCCTCAACGCCAAGTAAGTATGTATGACGTGCAAGAAAATATTTTAAGTTTTTGAGGTATGCTAAATGTCTTGTGACCAAAAGTGAATGGGTTTGGAAGTCGGTGAACGTGGCCGAGGACCTCTCCACCCCGTTAAATTATGAACGGGTTTGAAGTTAGGATTGGAAAGCGTTAAATTATGAACGGGGACCAATCCGCCCGTTAAATTATGAACGGGTTAGATCGTGGTTGTGAAGCGTTAAATTATGAACGTGGATCAACTGGCCTGTTAAATTATGAACAGGGATCTCATGTATGTGGCAGTGGATACGTCCCTGTCAGCCCAGTACTGTGGTTTGTCTGATCAGATATTTATTATGTTATGGGTCACTTGCTTTGAAACATCCTCTACGCAAAATGATGAAGTATGTATGTTCAAGTATGTTCAAGTATGCAGCATGTTTAAGAAAAGTTTATGTTGATGGCACGTCTAAGTATGTATGTACGTATGTTCAAGTCTATGACAAGTTCAAGTTTCAAGTATGTATGTCATATTTTCAAGTTGCATGTGGTTTTATTACGTATTACTCGTTATCTCCAGTTTATACGTGTTGAGTCTTTAGACTCACTAGACTTGATCGATGTAGGTGAGTATGTTGATGAAGAGACAGGAGGTGGCGACCAAGGGGCAGGCTTGGACTGAGCAGGAGGCTAACCCGAGGACCGCAAAGTTTATGTTTTTACGCAAATGTTAATTTACTCTGATTTCTTAGTTCGAGGGAAATACTTTGAGCAAAACTTTTGTGAGCAAATTTTATTGTAGTACTTTGAACCGCCATGTCTTATGGGGGACTTGGTTGGGATATTTTTATGGCAAACTTTGAATGTTATTTTATGTTTAAGAAAATTTTTAATTTTTCCGCAAATTTTTAAGTATGAAAATACGGGTCGTTACAATAGATCTCGATATGAGACTATGGTAGTAGGAATCCCATTTAGTCTTATGATATCATAGATGTATATCTTGGCATACTTAGTCGTTGTATATGTAGTTTTCACTGGTATCAAGTGTGCGGATTTAGACTAGGGGTGTCAAAATACAACACGACCCGTCAACCCGACACGACCCAACACGAAAAAAATCAGGTTCAGTTTGGGGTTTTTCGGGTTGAGGTTGGGTGGGTTCGGGTTAGTGCCATGTTAGACAGGTTTCAGGTTGGGTCGGGTTGGGTCACGGGTTGACCCGATTTTTTTTGTTGAAAATATTACATATATATTTTTATATATTGTATGTTTAAACAAAATTTATTGTATATTTATATCATAAATTTTCATCATTTAATATTTATTTTGTATATTTTTTATTTTTGTAATAATTGTTTATTTGATTTAGTAAAAATACTTTTAATTTTCTACCATTAAACTTTAAAATTTAAATCGAAAATTTTGTTATTATGTGTTTAAATTAAAATATTATTATTATTATTATTATTATTATTATTATTATTATTATTATTATTATTATTATTATTATTTTTTTCGAATTTTTTTCATTAATTTTTTTTAAAAAATAAATAAAATTCGGGTTAGGCGGGTTAGACGGGTTGAGTCGGGTTAGGCGGGTTCGTGTTGAGGTTGGGGGTTTTCGGGTTGCTTCGGGTTCAGGTTGAAAAAAAAAAAAAAAAATTCACGGGTTGACCCGAAACCCGACAGGATTGACACCCCTAATTTAGACAATCGGTCCACAAGCTTGCTACACTGCATGTAATTTGATACCATCTCTGCATTCATGCGTTGGAAGTCTATAATCAAATTTCATTGTGTCGTTAACTATGAATCTAAAGATTCAACAAGTGTATGAAAAATATCGACAGATACATATAAAAACAACACGACATGTTTAGAACATGATTATATACGTACAATACTTCAAACATGTGAGAACCTGAAACTCCAGCAGTAGCAGCAGCTAGCCAATTTCAGCAGAAGCCAACAATTCCAGCAGCAACTCATATTTTCAGAAGATGGCATTTTCCAGCAGACCAGAATCCAGCAGATCAAAATCCAGCAGACCGAATCCGGCAGCAGAAGAGCGAATTCCAGCAGACAGTTACTGATTCAGTTATTGAGTTGTAACTGAAGCATTTATCACGGAATAAAGGTGGTTAATGGCAGATTATGGCCATTTAATGGGAAGCTAACATTCAGAATAATTGCCTATAAATAACACTCTCAAAGCTCTGAATTGGGTTACACAAATCTTGAGAGTATCACTTGAAATTAGAGCTAAGAGAGTGCATTTTCGAAGCTGTAAAATCCAGTAGCAAGGCAAGCAGATTTCCAGACCTCAACCGAAATTCTTTTAGCAAATTACGTAAGTGGGCTTATGTATAATTAGCTTGAAAACTGTTTGATGATTTCTGATTTAAAGCAAAATATATTCTTGAATCCTGTTATCTGATTTCGAAGCACTGAAACTTAGTGAACTAATGGTAGGAATATATATTCTGAAAATTACTGATTACTGATTACTGATTACTGGCCTCACCCCTTAGAGGATAGAACATATAGGGGACTGATATCAGTTTAGCCATGAAATTCACGAATGTGCTCAGTGCTTATTTGATAAACTTCTGATTTCCGACTACTGAATACCGATTACTGATTTCTGAACACTGAACACTGATTTCTGTTATGAAAATAAGAATTTCTGTATATTTTCGTATTACTGTTCTGTATAAAATGATTTCGAAAACTGGGAGTTATTCCCGCCCCCGCTTACTGAGTGACAATCATATCACTCACCCACCAAACCCATCTCAGATAAGAGTACTGAAGAAATGTTAGAAGAAGAGGAGCAGATCCAGTTCTGGGGCTGGTGATGAAGACTGTTGTTCTCAGTTTATGTTTATTTTATTTCCGCTGCATCTGTTAAGATACTGTAATATTTGGTTTTACATTTCTGCTGTAAAACATCAGTATTCGAGTTGCAACAGACAATTGATTGATTTCGTATTATGAATAAAAGACTGGTTTTTGAGATTCTGTACTTCTGAGGCTTGTTGTTTTCGAATATAATATTTGAGAGCAACGCCGGTGTCAACCAACCCCCGTCCCGGGGCGTGACATTGAAGTGGTATCAGAGCAGAACCGGGTTTCATAATCTGGGGAGGAGGAACTAGAAATAATAAGTTCTTATAGACTTCTGAGAATAAGTTCAGAAGGTTACTGAAATAGACTACTGAAAATAAGCTACTGTAATAGACTACTGAAACGAGTTTAAAAAAAAAAAAAAATTCAGTAGGCCAAAACCAGTAGACGAAACCAGAACCAGTAGATGGAAACAGTAGCCGAACCCAGAACCAGTAGAAGGAAACTAGTAGGTCTGAATGCAGAAGACTGAGTCAGTAGACTCGGAATGCAGCAGACGATGCTGGAAAAGCAGCAGACTGATTGCAGAAGCATCAGAATTGCAGTAGACAGCGTATTCCAGCAAGCAAATGCAGTAGACCTCGCAAAATGGCATAGAAGTTGAGGTGTTTTTTGCGCCAACTTCAAACGGCCATAACTTTTGATCCAGGAGGAATTTTTACCATTAAAAGTAGGCGTTGGAAAGCTCTCGACGAGGAGAACCTAACCTAGAACGATTCATCGTTCTAGCACCACCGACGAAGCCTAAAATCCATCGTTTAGATAGGGATATAATCATTTCCGTAAAATTTTCCAACTTTTCGAAACTTTGAGGAATTTTCATTTTCAATTGGCTTAGTATCTTTGCACCAAACTTGGTACCATTCATGTCCTTGATGTGAAGGATTTTTAGTAAAATTTTCACACCATTCTGAGACAGAAAATTTTTGAGCTATTTCTTCTGTTAATTGTATAGGCAGTACTGATTCTGTTCATTCCAGTAATTGTCTATAACTCGACCTATATTCTTGAGATCATTTCTGAACCTTGAATCTCATGTTTTTGGATGTAGGATATGGCTGACCAGAGTAGCTACATTAAGAGCCTAGAAAGGAAGCTAGAGAAACTCAAGCAACATAACTATTGTCTAGAGTTGGACAAAGATGAATTGGAGCGTCGAGCAGAGCACTTAGAGGGTGATGTTCAACGTTATGCTCACTATCTGCATGAGGCAGAAGAGAGGAGTAGGAAGACTCAAGAAGAGTTTGAAACCTCCCAAGAGACTGTGGTGGAATTCATCGAGTTACGTGACACACTACTTGACAAGATCCAAATACTCAAGGATCAGAATCACCAACTCGTACACCAGCATAATCAGTATAGAGAACATTCTGATGCTCAGATTCAAGAGTTGCAAGATACTGTTGAAGTTCTTAGCGACCAGAATGCGGTTCTGCATGGGCATATTGAACATCTCGAAGCAGTAATAGCCAACCATGAAGATGAACCCGAGGAGGATCCCGAAGAAGAAGAAGAGGAAGTTGAAGAGGATCATATGGATTTAGATTTAGGAGAAGTGATAGATTAGAACATCATTAGTAGTCTTGTGACACTTGTCCCATTTACATTTCTATTTCATTTTCAAAGTTCATTTGTAATTGCACTTTCTTGAAGAATCAATAAAAGATTATTTCTATCCATTGGTTCATATTTAATTTCGGAGCAATTACTCAATCATTGTGATTCTTTTGATTAGTCTCTATTCTGCCATCAACCTTAGAACTTTCGTATTTGTAGGAAATGGACGGAAGACCAGTAAGGAACAATCGCAACCCTCGTTACAACAACCGTAACAACAACCGCAACGATGAGGATGCTCAACAACAACAACAACAACCACAACAGCCACCAGCAGTTGGCCTCAGCCAAGTGGATTTAATGGCAATAGCCACGATTGTGGCAACCACGTTACAAGGGTTAGTCAACCCAAATGCTAATCAACCACCGCCACCACCTCCAGCTCAGAATGGGACTAAACAGCATTATGAGTCCCTCCGAAGAGCAAGAGTTCCTAACTTCGATGGGAGCACCGATCCAGAGGTCGGACAGAATTGGATGAAGGAGGTGGAAAATCATCTTCGACTACTTGAGGTTCCCCAAAGGATCAGAGTAGAGGTGATTACACCCTTTCTTGTCGATCAAGCTGCCAAATGGTGGGAAGGAGTCTCACCAGCTATGATAGAGGCGGGACCTATCACTTGGCAAAGGTTCCGAGAGGCATTCCTGAGGCAGTATTTTCCGACAGCAGTTCGAGTGCAGAAGCTGTCAGAATTCGAAAGCTTGGTTCAAGAACCAAACATGACAGTGGTGGAGTATTCGTCCAAGTTCCACTCGTTGGGAACTTACTCCCCAACCATCATGGGAGACGAAGCTTTGAAGATGCATCGCTTCAAGAAGGGATTGAACAGCCGTATTCAATCTGCCCTTGCCGTTATCGAGCCCAACAGCTTTGAGGAATTGATGGGAGCCGCCATTAGGGCTGAAAATGACATTAAGAGGCGTGAAGGAGAAAACAAATTCAAACGTCCTCAGCAAGGCCAGTACCAATCGGGCCAACAATTCAAAAGGCCTAGGTTTTCAAGCAACAAATTCACCAGTGATCCAGCCAAAGGAACCACTTCTTCCCCATCAAGCAAAGAGGGAGTCAAGTGACAAAATTGTGGATTCACTCACACTGGTGAATGCCGTAAGAATTCGGGAGCTTGTTTCCGTTGTGGAAAGATGGGTCATCTCATTGCTCAATGCCCTTTTCCAGATCCGAGGAATGGTCCAGTAGGCGGAGCAACTCCAAATAAGCCTAAGGAGAACAAGCCCAATGCGCGAGTCTATGCCATCACTCAAGAAGAGGCTGACAACTCAAATGATGTCGTAGCTGGTACCATTCTAATCAATAATATACCTGCTTATGTGTTATTTGATTGTGGTGCTACGCATTCATTCATATCTAAGAGATTTGCCAAGAAGTTAGGAGCTAAGCCTGATAACTTAGAAGAACCATATAGAGTAGCAACTCCCGCTAATCGAATTTTAGAAACTCGCACTCTATATCGGGATATTGGTGTTCTCATAGATAATCAGAGTTTCAAGGCAGACTTAATACAACTAAACATGGTGGAATTCGACGCAATCCTTGGAATGGATTGGTTAGCCAAGAATCATGCTTTAGTAGACTGTCACGGAAAGACGGTAACTATCCAAGCTCCACACCAAGAGAAACTTTTATTTCATGGCAAGACCAAAGAACGAAAGACTCTTCTTTCTGCTTCTCAAACTTGGAAAGCCATGAAAAGTGGAGAAGAAGTTTACCTAGCTATGTTAAGCGAGGTAAAGAGAGAGACCACACTTACACTAGAAGAGATTTCAGTAGTACAAGAATTCCCTGATGTCTTTCCGGAAGAACTCCCCGGCAAACTTCCCGACCGCGAAGTGGAATTTGAGATTAATTTAGTGCCCAATGCTGCACCAATCTCAAAAGCACCGTATCGAATGGCTCCAGCAGAATTGAAAGAACTCAAAGAGCAACTTCAAGAGTTGTTGGACAAGAAGCAGATCCGACCAAGCGCATCTCCGTGGGGAGCTCCTGTCCTATTTGTAAAGAAGAAGGACGGAAGCATGAGGATGTGTATCGACTACCGAGAGCTGAACAAGATCACAATAAAAAACAAGTATCCGCTTCCAAGGATAGATGACTTGTTTGACCAACTCAAAGGAGCTTCAGTCTTTTCCAAGCTCGACTTAAGGTCAGGATACCACCAACTGAAGGTCAAATCAGACGATATCCCAAAGACAGCCTTCAGGACAAGGTACGGACACTATGAGTTCACAGTGATGCCGTTCGGATTAACAAACGCTCCGGCAGTATTCATGGATCTCATGAACAGAGTGTTTAAAACATTTCTTGACAAATTTGTTGTGGTATTCATCGACGACATTCTAGTATATTCGTCAAGTGAAGAAGACCACAAAGAACATCTTCGTCTCACCCTCCAGAAGCTGAGAGAAAAAGAACTATACGCCAAGTTCAAGAAATGCGAATTCTGGCTAGAGAGCGTTGCATTCTTGGGACACATAATATCAGCAGCAGGAGTATCTGTGGACCCTAAGAAAGTAGAGGCAATCACGGATTGGCCTAGACCAAAGAGTGTGACAGAAATTCGAAGCTTCTTGGGATTATCAGGCTATTATCGAAAATTTGTTGAAGGATTCTCTTCAATAGCCATACCCCTCACCAAGCTCACACAGAAGAACTCTAAATTTCAATGGAGTGAAAAATGTGAGCAAAGCTTCGAGACTTTGAAGAAGAAGCTTACATCCACACCAGTGCTAGTATTACCTATGGAAGGTAAGGACTACACCGTCTATAGTGATGCATCCAAAGAAGGTTTAGGATGTGTACTCATGCAAGAGGGAAGGGTGATCGCATACGCGTCAAGACAGTTGAAGCCGTATGAACAGAATTACCCAACACATGACCTTGAATTAGCTGCAGTGGTGTTCGCACTAAAGATTTGGAGACATTACCTTTATGGAGCCAAGTGTGAGGTGTTCACCGATCATCAGAGTCTCAAGTATTTGTTCACTCAAAAGGAACTAAATATGAGACAAAGGCGGTGGATTGAACTCATAAAGGATTACGACTTGACAATAAACTACCATCCAGGCAAGGCCAACAAGGTAGCAGATGCTTTAAGTCGAAAGAATATGAGGAAGGTAATCCTGACATCACTTTCCGCAAAACCATGTCTTCGAGAGACAATCAAGATAAGCCAAGATAAAGATTCCGCTTTGGTAAAACTGAAAGAGCAAGCCAAGGAAGGGAAATCACAAGATTTCGAGATAGACAACAAAGGAATCTTGTGGATAAAAGGACGATTGTGCGTACCAGACGTTGATAACCTTCGACAAGAAGTAATGTCTGAAGCACATAAGTCAAAATTTTCAGTACATCCTGGCAGTACCAAAATGTACAGAGATTTGAAGAGAAATTTTTGGTGGAGTGGAATGAAGAAAGACGTGGCAATGTATGTTTCCAAGTGTCACGTGTGCCAGCAAGTCAAGGCAGAACACCAAAGGCCTGGAGGACTTCTGCAACCGCTAGAAATTCCAGAATGGAAATGGGAGCATATTTCTATGGATTTCGTTGTGGGTTTACCAAAGACGAGACAAGGTCATGACGGAATATGGGTAATCGTAGATAGACTCACAAAATCTGCGCATTTCTTACCTGTCCGCATGAACTATAATTTGGATAAGCTAGCCACATTGTACATGAATGAGATCGTACGATTGCATGGAGTTCCAGCTAGCACACTGTCAGACCGAGATCCTAGATTTACGTCTCGATTTTGGAAGAGCTTTCAACAAGCTATGGGGACTAAGGTTACTCTTAGTACGGCCTATCATCCTCAGACCGATGGCCAAACAGAAAGAACAATTCAAACTCTTGAGGATATGCTGAGAGCTTGTGCTCTAGACTTCAGTGGTAATTGGAGCGAACATCTGCCCTTGATCGAATTCGCATACAATAATAGTTACCACAGTAGTATTGAGATGGCACCATACGAAGCTTTGTATGGACGAAAATGTCGATCACCACTGTATTGGGATGAGGTAGGGGAAAAACCCATTGTTGGACCCGAACTGATCCAAGAAACAGTGGAGAAAGTTGCCTTGATCAAAGAAAGATTAAAAGCTGCACAAAATCGACAGAAAAGTTGGGCTGACTTGAAGAGACGACCCGTGGAATTTGAAGTTGGAGAGAGGGCATATGTAAAAGTGTCACCCATGAAGGGTGTAATCCGATTCAATAAGGCTGGGAAACTGAATCCCAGATACGTCGGGCCATTTGAAATTCTTGATAAAGTGGGAACACTTGCTTATAGATTAGCACTTCCAACCGAAATGTCAAGAATTCACAATGTATTCCACGTTTCGCAGCTAAGGAGATATATTTCTGATCCAAGTCACATCCTGGAAGCTGGACCACTTCTGGTTGGGAGCAATCTAAATGAAGAACTGAAGTATGAAGAAATTCCGATTCGAATTGTGGATTTCAAAGACCAAGTACTGAGACGTCGAACTATTTCATATGTCAAAGTACAATGGTCCAATCACACCGAAAGAGAAGCTACTTGGGAGTTGGAAGAAAAGATGCGAGAACAATACCCTTATCTCTTTAAAGATCATGCTTAGCCAAGTTTCGAGGACGAAACTTCTTATAAGGAGGGAGGGATGTGAGAACCTGAAACTCCAGCAGTAGCAGCAGCTGGCCAATTTCAGCAGAAGCCAACAATTCCAGCAGCAACTCATATTTTCAGAAGATGGCATTTTCCAGCAGACCAGAATCCAGCAGATCAAAATCCAGCAGACCGAATCCGGCAGCAGAAGAGCGAATTCCAGCAGACAGTTACTGATTCAGTTATTGAGTTGTAACTGAAGCATTTATCACGGAATAAAGGTGGTTAATGGCAGATTATGGCCATTTAATGGGAAGCTAACATTCAGAATAATTGCCTATAAATAACACTCTCAAAGCTCTGAATTGGGTTACACAAATCTTGAGAGTATCACCTGAAATTAGAGCTAAGAGAGTGCATTTTCGAAGCTGTAAAATCCAGTAGCAAGGCAAGCAGATTTCCAGACCTCAACCGAAATTCTTTTAGCAAATTACGTAAGTGGGCTTATGTATAATTAGCTTGAAAACTGTTTGATGATTTCTGATTTAAAGCAAAATATATTCTTGAATCCTGTTATCTGATTTCGAAGCACTGAAACTTAGTGAACTAATGGTAGGAATATATATTCTGAACATTACTGATTACTGATTACTGGCCTCACCCCTTAGAGGATAGAACATATAGGGGACTGATATCAGTTTAGCCATGAAATTCACGAATGTGCTCAGTGCTTATTTGATAAACTTCTGATTTCCGACTATTGAATACCGATTACTGATTTCTGAACACTGAACACTGATTTCTGTTATGAAAATAAGAATTTCTGTATATTTTCGTATTACTGTTCTGTATAAAATGATTTCGAAAACTGGGAGTTATTCCCGCCCCCGCTTACTGAGTGACAATCATATCACTCACCCACCAAACCCATCTCAGATAAGAGTACTGAAGAAATGTTAGAAGAAGAGGAGCAGATCCAGTTCTGGGGCTGGTGATGAAGACTGTTGTTCTCAGTTTATGTTTATTTTATTTCCGCTGCATCTGTTAAGATACTGTAATATTTGGTTTTACATTTCTGCTGTAAAACATCAGTATTCGAGTTGCAACAGACAATTGATTGATTTCGTATTATGAATAAAAGACTGGTTTTTGAGATTCTGTACTTCTAAGGCTTGTTGTTTTCGAATATAATATTTGAGAGCAACGCCGGTGTCAACCAACCCCCGTCCCGGGGCGTGACAAAACATACATTCTTTTCCTAGATATATGAAATACGACGTAAGTGTGGTAATTATGATCATGTTTCTACTTAACCAACCTAATCATAACATTTGACACAGCCCGCACTAACCGAGGACATTGTGCTGCATCCATATAATTTTGGAAAAGCCTTCCTCAGAGCTAATTCTTTGGCACTAATCTCGTGTTATCACAACAAATACACGGATTATTTCATGCTAGCATTAGGGTAGTACCCTAATGCTAGATCCAAGGGCTCAAAATTGATTTGGACATGTGGGGTCCATAAATTTATGGACCCCACATGTCCAAATCAATTTTGAGCCCTTGGATCTAGCATTAGGGTACTACCCTAATGCTAGCATCTCATCAACCCAAATACACATAAAACATCGAAATATCATCCATATTGTTTTCTTTCAAATAAATTTTTTTCGATTCAAATTCGTTATTTCCCTTTAAAATTATTCTTAGAATCGAAATTTCTATTTATGGAAACTATCCTTATTCGGATTGCCTCTATTCCCTTAACCAGTGTCATATCTCATACTCGACCAAAATAAAAATATTTTAACATAAAAATTATCTCATACATTAAATGCACAGAAAATTTAATTAATTAACATCACAACACATGAATTTAAATTAATTTATTTACTAGTGAATTGTTGGACCTTACAATACCAACAATGATATTTTTCAGCGTGTTTATGTCCTCGTTCACACACACACACATACACACACACACACAAATGTTTTTTTTAAAAAAGAAAAACTATGTAAATACATATATATGTGTGGGCAAAAACTTGTGTGAGACAGTCTCACGAGTCGTATTTGTGAGACGGATCTCTTATTTGGTCACCCATGAAAAAGTATTACTTTTGATACTAAGAGTATTACTTTTTATTGTAAATATAGGTAGGGTTGACTCATCTCACATATTATGATCCGTGAGACGGTCTCACATGAGACTTATTCATATGTGTGTGTGAACGTGTTTGGGGTGGATCTGCACACCACTACATGTAACACATATATACATATGATATAGCATGGCGTGCATAGATGGTAGATTTGAGACTATGATAAAAAAAAAAAAAAAAAAGGTGTGGCTATAAATTAGAAATAAAATCTGAAAGACAAAAACACAACACACGATTAACATAAAATATTGTGAGAGAGACGACTATGCTTAAATTTAATCATTTTAAATGATGAATTAGTACTTGAGGTTTTTCACTAAAATTTTGAAAAATCTTCTCATGTTAAAGTTAGTGTATGTTTTATTCGTTATGAAAATTGTGCTTGCTGAGCTATTAGGTTCACTATATTCTGTTGGTGCAGATGGTGAAAACTGAGAAGGTAGTGACGTTTGGGCATGTGGGTGAGGTCTGGAAGGCGGTTAGAACCCTAACCTGAATGTATCTGCTTGTAAAATTTTGATTTCAGTATTTTTTTTACCATAATTAATGCATAAAAACTTTACAGTTTGCTTTTAAATTTGTCACAAATTTTGAAGAAAAAATTTCGCAATTTTATTCTACGTTTTTTATTTTATGGATGGTTTGTTAGAAATTAATACTTCTTAATTTAACCTAAATTATAAATACACTTAATTTTTTACAAATGATTTTATTCCTACTTCACCTTAATTGTTATTTGGACAAGTCAAAGTTCTGTCTTGGTCCAACTAGAGATAGCATTCCCTTCTCGATGAATCTTGAAATGAGATATACCTCAAAGGAAGTTTGAGCTTAATGCAAATGGCTAAATTATAAAAAACAGGAATTTTATCTTTCATATCTTCCACAATAGAATCTGATATGTGAGATTTCGAGTAAACATGTAATCTTCTTCTATCTGAAGAAATGATTCACCGAAATAACGAGTCACGATTGATTTCGAAACATCTGAGATCGTCAAATATTTGAGAGTTCATCTATTCAATCATTTTCCTTCTTCTTGTTGCTTGCAAATCTTCATTTACTTATGCATGAACATAATAAATCTCAAAATGTTAAATAAAATTTCATTAAATATAGCCAAAATATTTTGGACTTTGGTAATAAGGTCTTTAATTAGAAGAAAAAAAATTGATGGACAAATTTTAGGAACGCAATTTTTTTTGGCTGTATTTTTCATTGAAGATTTATTTGGTGGATATATATTGTATTTAGATAATCTGTAGCAGGGCTGCTTGTATTTTGCTCAAGATTGGGCTTGGAATTTGATTGAAAGTGCTGTTAATGGGCCGAAATTCGTCATATTTAAGTTTTTCGGATCTTGAATAAACATATATCATAATCGAATCTGAAAATACTAAATGGATACACGATTCTGCCGACAAATTATTACAATAAATCCGTGTTTTTATTATTATTATAAACTAGTGTTCTTTTGCGTGAGGTATATTATTATAGAAGTGAAATATTTATCTGATGATTTTTGTTATTTTCATATTAAAGATTTTTTATATATATTTTTTTTAATTAAAAATGACAGGCTATCCAAAAATATAAAAGGAATAGATAAATATAAGATTGGAGATTTAAAATAATGGCCTATTTTAGGAAAATAAAAAAATTTCTTCTTCAATAAAGTTAAATAATAAGGGTGTCAGAATCAAAATATTGCTAAGAGAGTAGTGAATAAACTCTTTTAAAATATTTTGAAAAACTTGAGCTGAATTTAATGGTTATCAGCCGTTCAAATTTTTTTTTGAACGACTAGATTTAACTGGACCACTAAAAGAGTTCAAGTGCGAAATGGCCCAACTAGACTAGTGATAAAATATATTCAATGCAAGAAATCAATCAACACATCGGCTATAGATGAATAAAGATAGTGTGTAACTAAAATGGACAAGATATTCTGAATGTTTGAAGATAACAACTCTTACGTCACATTTTCTTCCACTTAGGAATAAATTACTAAAAGACTTAGATTTATACAATCATTGTACAAACACACCTTGACTATGACTTATCACGATGTCTAAGTCAAAACTCTTAGCTATAACTCAACACAATAAGTTATGTCTTATTTAAGAACTCTTGGTTCATCAGATACAACAAACTTTCCACATGCAGCTTTGAACGATTAGAGTTGGCATGATAACATAAGTTGATCCTTGGTGATCTGATATCAACAAATAAGCATGTGCTAGATGAGCAGCTTGATATTTTAGAAATAATAAGTGTACTCAAGATATATTATATTGCAGATTGTGAACGTTTGAATTATGTATTCGTTCCTTCTTGTTGATATATCTTTGAAGTTCCGAATCTGCATATTTATACCCAAAGTATTCTAAAGGTCGGAAAACATTTTCAACGATCATCTGTACTATTTCCTGAAATATTGGTATTGTCAACCTCTCTTCATTGTATACAACATTAAATGCTCATTTAATTCTTTTTTTTTAAAAAAAAAAACTTCAGATCTTTTAGTTTCCAAAAATTTGATTGACTCTTGACATTTAATAAACATTTATCAATCAGAAGTTGTTAAGATAAAATTTTTAAGAAACATTCCTATCAATTAGGAGGAAGATTCTATCTTTAACTGATCGAAGTCAAATTGAGACATTGGCTTGACCACTTTATCAACAGAGACTAATGACATATCTGGAAGCTCTCCAGTTTGGTTTTCTGAATTTGGGGGAGGAGATGAAGCGAGTGGATCAACATTTGGTCCAGAGGTGGGAACTATAGATTCTGCCTAAATAGGAGGTGGAGCGGCTTGAGTCTTTTTGGAACAAAACATTTAAGTTTTGGTGTAAGCAAATAACTAAAGCAAAACGAATCTAAACAAAACTGAACTCCAAATCAAACAGAACTGACTATGTCCATAAGCTAAACTGGTTTACATAAACTGGACTAGTCAAGCAGAACTAACTCGGACATAAACTAAAATATTTCTCAACACTCTTAGGGCCAGTTTGGTTGCTGTGATAGATAAATGATGGATTGATAAATTAATGATAAATTGAATGATAATTAAAATACCAAAGTTTTTATCATTGTGTTTGGTGTAAATGATTACGAAAATGTGATAAATTATATGATATTTGGTGTGTTTGATAAATAATTGTATAGATATTGAATATCTGCTGAATTACCTAATTTGCCCTTAATTAAATCTACATTTGTACAAAAAAAATTTCTATCTTCAAGTTGGAATCCCGAAAGGGTAATAAAGTAATTTTTTTTATTTTGTCATATAAACTGTACAGATTGAGATTATTAATACTTGGGCTTGTAAGGGATGAATTGTCCCCAATCCACAGAGTTTTGTAACGGGCCCATTGTTATCTTTCTCTCTATCAAAAGCCATCCAAACATGTGATTAAACTATAATCTTACTTCAATCCTTCGTACCAAACAGGCCCTTATCAGTTTATCAATTATCATCATTTAGTCTCAAAAAAGTCAGTTTACACCAGAGAGCTAAACTGGTTTTTGAATAAGTTTTTTTGTACCTTGCTGACACGACCAGAATCAACCGCATTACATTTTGTATGGATGTCAGGAATGATGACCTGGACAAAAGGCGAGCAACAACTACATTATTTGAAACGGATCTTTTTTGAATTTTGTAATCATCATAGTTTGGAATCTATAAATAGAGATGCATATAAGTAGAGCAGGTTTTACCAAGTTACAAGAACAAAAGTTATACACTTACAACAACCAAGTTTCAAGTTTTCAAGTTCAAGCAAAACTGCTCATACACTAAGGCACAATTTACAAAATATTGTATCTGATCATTGATGATCACTAATTGCTAGGAATTCTTTGTAGTTCATTGTATATGAGAATATTTCTTATATTGTTTCTTCGTTCAGTTGAGTAGACTCGGAGTTTCAATTTTGACAGTGTTAAGTCCAAACCAAACTAGTTTTTTGCAAATTACTTGTAAGGATTAAAGTCTTCTACTATGAGCCTTCCCAAAAGAAAAAATGAGTGACGTAGGATCTTAAGTTCTCCGAAATTTAGAAACAAACTTGCGTATATTTTACTTTCAGTTTACCATTCAATTTACATAGTCAATCAATTATTAGAATTGTTCTAATATATTATTTTGGCTTCTTCCCGCATATATTTGGTTAGTCATATGACATTGACAATCAGAATACAAAGTTCAGTTTTTAACCAGATTGAATTATTTTCTAGTAAAGAAATTTTAAGGAGTCTTTATTCAACCCTTCTATTCTAAATACATCAACCGATCCTATAGATGGTATCAGAGTAAGATTTATTCTCTTCTCTGAACATTTTCTAAAATGGATTCATTCAACAATATCCCAATGTTTTCCAGATAAGAAGTTGATGTTTAGAAAATAAGGATATATGCTCATTTAGCAATACAAGAAGATGATATGTGGTACATCATTACTAATGGATCAATGACAATTATGAAAGAAAATATTGTTGTACCTATAACTGATGGAGAACCTCAGAAAAGTGAAAAGCTTAGAGATGAATGGAAAAACGATGATAAGAAGAAATCCAACCTCGATAATGTGGCTAGAAACATATTGTATAAAACTCTTTACAAGAACAAATTCAGCAAAATCAGAATGTGTAAAACTGCCATAGAAATTTGTGAAAAATTAATTCAGTTGTACGAGGGTGATGAACAAACAAAAAAAAAAACAAACTTTATGTTGCTACACATAATTTTTACAGCATCAAGATGAAGTAAGGAGAATCAATGTTTGAATTTGATGAATGAGTAAGCAACATTATCATTGAATTGAGTGCACTTGGAAAAATGTACAGTAACCGAGAAGTTATTTTGAAAGTAATGTGTGGATTACCCAAGGAGTGGGATTTAAAGACAACGAAAATAATAGAAACAAAATATTTAAACAATTTGGAACTACATGATCTGTTCGCAGATCTAAAAGCTTATGAATTTGAGTTGCAAACCAGAGAGGATGATCACTCTACATTTCATTTGATCGAGGCCTTAACTTCATTGAAACTTGACAATCAGTTTTGAGTGAGAATTCAGCCGAGCGGTTGAGCAGTGATGCCATGTCACTATTTTTGAAGAAGTTTGGAAAGTTTCTAAGGATGACTCAAGGTAATTTTCAAGGCTCTAGAAAATCTTATCAGAAGAGGGAATCAACTCATGATTTTAATGTTTTTTTCAACTGTGTGAAAATGGATATTTTATAGCTGACTATACCAAACCAAAGAAGGATGACAAGAGATCAATTGAGAAAGGAAGAAGTCCTTTGACAAAAGTCGATCAAAATATGAAAAGAAGTCCTTCAAGAAGAAGCACAAGGTCTTGGTGACAGAGGAAAGCAAGTCAAAGTGGGCTAATTCTGACAGTGATAAATCTGAACCAGAAATCTCAAGCAGTTCGAGTGAAGATAAGGAAGTGAAATGCTTAATGACCAATGATGATGAGCTGGAATATACCATCGAATATATATTTGATTTTAGTTCGACTGATTTTACAAGAAATGATCTTGTCACTCCAACATGAGATGATAAATGAGTACCAGAGACTTTATCTTTTATTCGAAGAAGCTAAAAATCTAAGCATACTGATCTGCTAGACAACAAAATTGAACGTTATTGGGAACAATATAGTGAAATGTTGAATCTAAAGGTAGAAATTGTTGTATTTAAAATTGAGAATAAAAGAATACATGATGAAAATCAGAAGTTAAAATATGGGAATATGAAGCTAACTGAACTAGTTTAATCCTGGAACAAGTATTCGGTTTCCTTAAGTGAAATGTGAGAGTTGCATTAAACCATTTGAACACAAAACTGGTATCAGTTTCAACAACAATGAAAGCATTGTTGAGACAAGTACTCAACAAAAACTGTAAATATGAAAAGGAAAGTATATTCACTTTGTTAGATCCAATTTGGTATATGAACACAAAGAATACATCCCTCAAGTTGCAAAGCCTGTTGAAAATATGAGTAAATACATAAAGTTTGGTGTTGAAAATGTGTCAGAGAGTTCCAATGCTAAGCCAAACTGGAAGCCTAAATAAACCAGTTTTACAAGCATAATTCAATTAAAGGCAAGCTTAACCGATAATTTAACAATAAGCATGTTCGAAAAATATACAAGAAAATCGATGAAGTTGGAATGGCTAAACAATATTTTGTAACTATTGCAAACCACACACATGAATATGTTAGAGCACTTCAAGTGGTCTGTCAGTTAAACTGATCCAAGTTTGGGATCCAAAAATACTAGTCCAGTCTGAGCCCAAGTAGGAATGAGGACCACAAGTTATTTTTGATTTGTGACAGGTTTAACTAATCAAGAACTCAGTACTTGGATAGTGGATGTTCAAGGAACATGACTGGATTGGAACCAAGATCACATTTTGAGATGCTTCTCAAGTTAGAAATGTGGGTAATAATAAGCTCATGGTAACATTATCATTGAAAACATACTACTTGCTGAAAATCTTAAATAAAATTTCATTAGCATAAGTCAGTTGTGTGATCATGGATATTCAGTTAAGTTCCATAAGCATTCGTGTACTGTCAAAAATACTTTTAGATGCATTATAATGAAAAGTGAGAGATGTGGAAATATATACAAAATCAGTTAGACTACTCAACCTAGTGTACTAGTGTGCTTCATTTCTTTTGACTTATTAATAAACTGGTTGTGACACAAGAGGTTAAATCATTTAAATTTGAAAGACAATGAAAATATGAGAAAAAATGATTTGATCACTGATCTGCCCAAAATTGAAATTTTTGAAGACAAATTCTATTCAGGTTTTCAGTTTGGGAAGCAATTTAGGTCATATTTTAAAAACAAAGGACGTAACTCATCAACTCGAAGCTTAGAATTTTTGTATATAGACTTGTTTGATACTAACTCAGTCATGAACTTAGGGAGAATGAAATACACTCTAGTTATTATTGATGATTTATCAATGTTTACTTGGGTAATTTTCTTAAAATCAAAAGGCCAAACTACTGATCAACTGATCAAAATTTTCAAAAGAATTTTAAAAATCAAAAGAGATTAACAAAATCAGTTTCGATAGTGATACTGAATTTAACCGAACTTTGTATATTTTTTTAGAATGACATGAAATCAGGCATGAGTTCTCTGCAGCTAGAACACCTCAATAAAATGGAGTTGATGAGAAGAAGAATAGAACTCTTAAGAAACTACTAAAATAATGCTTGCTGATTATGATATTTCTCAATATTTTTGGGCAGACGCAGTGAACACTACATGATATGCTCAGAACATATCAATGATTAACAAGAAACATGACAAGACACCATATGAGATCTGACATGGCAAGAAACTTGTGGTATCCTATTTCAAAATATTTGGCTGCAAATGTTTCATTAACAATAATGGTAAAAATCATCTGACTGCTTTTGATGCTAAGTCATATGAGGGTATATTTCTTATTTATTCTTCAGTTAGCAAATATTATAGAGTATTTAACAAATGAACTTTAAATGTTGATGAATTTGTGCAAATAGTTTTTGATGAAACCGTGTCAACTGACCAGTCAATTGATCCAACTGAACTGACCAATTGATTTGAAGATATTGATATGGAGTGTGAGAGTGAGGATGAGGTCTATATCAACGAAAGGACACCTCAATCTCCAGAGCCTGAGCTAGTTGATCTAGAAGTTGAACAAGATGGTGTTTCAGTTGACCAGTCTACTGATGCACAAAAAACAATTGACAATCAAATGGAATTCAACTAAATTGATGCCAAATATGTTCAATTTTTTTTACATATTATATATCATTTAGAATAGAGCATGATATTATGACATATATCTTGTGTCGTATCGTGTTTGTTAGCCGTTATTGTTGTTCATTTTTGTTCATCAGTTGTTTTATATCTCGAGATCATGGTATGGTTGATAGGCCTATAATGATATACCTAAAACCGTAGATACAATTGAACAATCTCGTTTGTTAGAGTAGCCCAAGGGATGAATGCTGAGATCATGATATCCAATTCTGTTTCGTTGTACCAATCTTGTTATATCGTTTATATCTGTATAGAGGCCGAGTCGTGGGTGTTTATATCAGCCCATCACGGCATACCTCACGGCATGACAGTTTAGTTTGCATGAAGATTTAGCTCTCATGTGTGGTTGCTCGAGCATTATTGTTGTTGTTATCATAATTTTTATTGGCTTCAATTACCCATTGTTATCGAGTCCTATACATGAATCGCATATCTCATTTTATTATATGTGTATGCATGATTTATATTTATAGTTATTGTTGTTTAACTGTTTCATACTGTAATTCTAACCTGGTAGTTTTTTACTGAGGGGCTGTTGCGGCTGCTATTGGGCATCATTGTAGGTCACCTAGGTAGTTTTGCAATGGAGGGTCTACCAGTGGAGCTCATGAGTGAGGTTGGATTGTGTTTATCTAGTCGTTTGGAGTCTCTCAGCTTGTCTATCTATATATTTTGAATCTTGTATGTGTATATGTCAAATTGTATTTGCCAATGAGATGTCATGTGTATCTGTGCAGTTATTTGGATCGTTATTTCTTGTTTGGAGTTAGTTTTTTGTTGTTTTGAAACATTGTCGGCTTATTTGAACTATTTTTTGTGGATTGTTGGATTGTGTTTGGCCATCACTTGTACGTGACTATTTATGAATTCAATATCTTCTTCCTCGAGTCATTTTTATTTTACAGGTATTTTAAATTTTTATTTGTCCTATTTAAAAAGAGTTCGTGCCGAAATTTTTTTTATGTCCTGAGGTCAATTTTAAAGTATTTTAAAACTATTTTTCTTGCATAATTAATCTAGTAATATTATTCGATAATAAAATTTTAATTATAATAACTGAGCCCCACAATAAAATAAACGTAACAATATATGCCAATTTTCCATTTTAAAATATATGTGGTGATTGTTTGAGAAGAAATTTAATATTTGGAACAATAAAATTTTTAGAAATTATGAAAAATTATGTTATCTTATAAATTTCACATAAAATATTATAATAATTTTATTATTAGATTAAACCAAATTATTTTATGGAAAATAATAATCGCCCCTTAATAGGAGAGCGATCAAATTATTCTGCTTGGGCTACGTAATATACTGTTTAAAATATTTGAGATTCATCTTTATAAATAACTATAACTTTTGATGAAACAATAAAAAATTGATCCTACACTTATCTTATATGATTTGTAAATAATTTATTGTTTTTCACATCCTAAGTTTGAAATATAATTTTTAAAAGGTTTGAACGAGAAAAGTCTTGGGAGAAAGAAAAAGAATCAGTTCGAAGAAGAACAAATTTAGTGAGCAAAGAGAGACAAAAGAAAACATATAAAGTGGAGAGAAAATGAATTGAATCATAATTTGGGATATGGAATAGTATATTGCCGTTAATTTAAATTTTTTTAACAAAAGTTAACTCGATGATATTTAATAAATTGTAATGACAAAATTACATTTGCATAATCTTATTATTTTTTAAATATTATAGATATTTTTTTACAAGACTAACAAATTCATTTAATTTTTTTTTATAAATTCCTAAATATATTTCAATATATAATACATTTGATAATGAAAAAATAAATATACTCTTAAATTAGTTTACATATTGCTGTGCTTAGGTCATTCAATTGGGTTTTCTCTTTTGAATTTTGTAATGACAATAATTCCATGAAAAGACAATTCACCAAAAAAGATTACATATATCAATGAAATAAATTTAAAATTCCCTACCACTATAACTAGCACTATCTCACACTATGATATATATTGCCCGTCAATTTAATATCTTATCATTTGCAAAAAAAAAAAAATCATTTTCAAAACTTATCCATTCAAAAAACATGAATAATTAACTATTCATAAATTAGTAGGTCTCTTGTGAGACGATCTCACGAATCTTTATTTATGGGACGGGTCAACCCTACCGATATTCACAATAAAAAGTAATAATCTTAGCATAAAAAATAATATATTTTCATGGATAACCCAAATGAGAGACCCGTCTCACAAAATATTACTGTGAGACCGTCTCACATAAATTTTGCCTTCCTTAAATAGGTTGGAGATACAAGACTTTTTCGTACATCTTTTATTTTTCAAAGAATTATTATTCAAGAATTAAATTTTAAATGTTGAATTGGTGAGTAGCATGTGTGCAATACTAAACGACATAAATTTAAACGAAAATGCAAAGCTATTCATTGGAGAAATGGACCAATATTTACATCTCGAGCTAGACACAACTCGACGCGTTCCCAAAAGTCCGCTCAGTTACAAGAGGTATATCCTTAACATGGACCGCGGCTCGACGGAAGAAACATGTGCTGACAATAAAATTTAGTTTTAAACGTCAATAACACCATGAGACGAAAACAACATATAACATCTAACACAAATACTTATTGTATATTACCTGATCACGATATGTGGCACGTGTTAGTCAAATTGTTAATAACAAAAATATAGAAGTAGGGAACGAAAGCAATCTCGTAGAGATACAGACAGAGCAACATCTTCAGGAGCCATCTTTATCTAATTACACTCAATATAGCAATCTATAAATGAAAAGTTTTCGAACCACTGTTGATGAGTAAGTTACATCCATGTTCTGCAGAGAAATTCATCATTTGGACAGGCTTTGTTGAGGTCTCGGTAGTCGACAATCAAAAACAATATTCCAAAATGAGCATATTATTGAAAGTATGAATATCGTGTATAAAATAACAATGATAAAACAGTAAATCAAACCGAGTCTTGTACGAAGTAACTTAGCACGAAGTGACAATAATAAAAAAGATTTTTCCCCTCCGACTGTGCTTCGAGGATCTCGACGGACAACTGTTTCTCAAGATACAACGACAAAACCTTGCAGCAACTTAGCACGGAGTAACTACAGCAGCAAACCGAAAACATACCTTCACTTCTATCACCGAAATTTAACGGAGGCCAAATGGAAAGCTAACAATATGAAGTACAAGAGAATGCTTGAAAGAGATCTTGAGTGTTTGTAAAAACCATTTTTATATGCATATGTAATGAGGAAATGAACACTATTTATAAGCCCCAAAATGCACATCAAAAGTCATACAAAATTAATTAATTCATTTAATCTTCCCATTAACTCAAGAATGAAGAGCCAAAAGTCTTCAATTAACTCAAAAATGTGGAAAGTTAAAAGACACTTCAACAAAAATGAGCCACAACTAACTCAAGAATGTGGAGAGCCAAAAAACACTCTCACATTCATGAGGCATAATTTTTATTCAATTTTTAAATTTACTTGAAATTTCCAACAATATGTAATGAACCAAATCGAACAAGTACCTTAGCTTGGAGGCCCATAAATGTCCATAAGTCAATCTACAACGATCACTTATTCTCTTATACTCGTATAAATATTTATAATTTCAATGGCATCATCTTCAAACCGTGGTGGTGGTGAATTTGATGAAGTCGGACCAGACACGAGGATGAAGAAACCATGGAACTCCCCAACAAAGATGTAGAGACATCATCATCCACCCGAGCAAGCAATACAATGGCAACGAGCGCGACGACATCCCGCGAAAAGTTTGAGATCACTTCTATATTGAACAATAAGGCACAAACAACTCTTTTGACATATGTAAATTTTGTGAAACAAGATTTTCTTACAACAAGGGTGGTGGTTCCGGTGGTACTAGCAATTTGAAAAAAAATTGTTCAAGGTATATAAACTTGACCCTGATACGCTATAACCATTAAGTAGAGAACTTACCCAACAACAAATTTTTTCTTCAAGCATTAAATCTTTCACAATTGCAAAAGAAATTTCTCAAATAGTCATCGGATAATTTGTTACTAAATGTTGTCAACCTTTTTTAATAGCTGAACAAAAAGGTTTTGTTGAATTTACTAGTACTATTCAACCTGATTTTCATAATATCTCTAGGCACACACTTGAGAAATATTGCTTTGATACATAAAGAATATAAAGAAACACAAAAATCACATCCTTCAAATATTTCTTGTAGAGTTAGTTTGACAACTGATATTTGATCTAATTTGAAATATGAATCTTATCTTGTTGTCACATATAATTGGATTGATGGACCTTGGACTATGCAAAAAAGAATTTTAGAACTAGATCATTTAGCGTCGCCACACAATGCATACACTATAGCTATATATGTTTTAAATGTTAATTTTATGGCATATAAAATAAAATAACGTCGATCACATTAGATAATACGAGGACCAATACTCTTGCAATTAAATATCTCTCAAACAAATTTTATATGGTAATTTGTTTCATGTTAGATGTTCATGTCATATTATCAATTTATGTGTTAAATATGCATGTGATAAGCATATCTCTATTGTAATAGAAAATTCAAAGTATGTGGGAAATTATTACGTGAAAGAAAAATGAACATGATTGGAAAACAGTGGTCAAATCAAACAGGATTAAATTAAAAAATTAGCTTCATACTTTGTTATATTTTCAAATTTAGTTATTTCATAATACAATAATATTGCGGTAGAGTCTTTAATGTTGACTAACAATGATTGAAATATTTTGAGTAAATGTGTTTTTTTAAAAAAAAAAATTAAAGAAGCAACCGAGAGTTTTTTTGGCATACTATCCTACTTCAACCATGTTTCTACATTTACTTTTCAATATGTTTTATAAATTTCTTGAATATTGTAATGATTCTGTTATGCATTATTTTGTTTCAAAGATAGATTTTTTTAAAATATTAGAAAAATATCCCAATTGTACATGGTTTAGTGGTAATTGCAAGAGATGTCCGGACCAAAATAAGTCTATAAAGCATAGAAACAGTCCGAGGTTCGGATTGGTTCCAAGGTTTTACCTTGGGACCGGAACCCGTTCTGACCAACTATCGCACCACCCGATCCGGAACCGGACAGAACCGAATTGGAACCAGAACAGATGAACCAATAAGCATGCCTAGACCCAATTGTTGGAGATTGAAGAATGACAACTTCTAGTTGATTTTTCGTAGGGAAATACAAGAAGTGTTATTTTTGCTTAAAATCCAAGATAGTTGGAGACAAACTTTAATAGCTACATGTAAAATTTCAATAAACACCCTATAGATGAATTTAGAATTATATGACACTCAATTCAAGTTTTGATTGTCAAAACAAAAAATTATTCAAAAAATTTAAACTTTCGGGGTACAAAAAACGATAAACCAACTATCAAGTCTTAGTCGAGTATCTTTCATTTTTTTACAATTTTAATCATTTAGATTATTAATATGACACTGCACAAATGAACACATGAAAACATCACATAAAATTGAACAAAAATATAAAGATAGCAAAACAATAATGAAATATAACAAAATAAAAACAAAAAATAAAATAAAAATTTTTTAGAGGGGCATGATATAGTTGTATATATGTGAAATAAAGTTAATTTCTTGAATTAAAATATAACGTATACTACATGTGTCACTATATACATCACCTTTATGTTTTATAAGTAAAAACAATTTTAAAATGAATGGCCATAAACCAGTGCCTTCCACTTCATGATGATTGTTCATCTTCTTTTATTTCTTTCTTCTTCTTTTTTAACTTGATAAATCCATTGATAAGATGTTAAATTTCTGATGATATTTCAGATTTAAGATCTCTCTCACTTGTAGAAAAATCTCACCCAACATGATCAATTTTATTATGTGTAGATTAATTAATCTCAAATAAATAGGTAGGGATACATTTGAATTCCCACCACAGCACTATCAGCTTTATTCAAAGAAAAAAATTATGATGTCCTTTTCAATCTTAATAGTGAAAGATACAAAACCTAATGCCCTTAAGTCATACGGAACAATTTGTATCACACAGTTCAGTGCTCCACTTATTATATATAATTTCTAATTTTATCATATTGCATGGTTAGTGTGATCACATTCATGATTTGATTAAATGGGTATTGGAAATATCTTGAATAAAAATAAAATCTAGACAGTATAAGTATCAAATATATATATATATATAGTTAATTTCTGTAGATTTATTTTATCTACATTTTTTGCCTATTTATTTTATAATATATATATATATATATATATATATATATATATATATATATATATATATATATATATATTATAAAATAAATAGGCAAAAAATGTAGATAAAATAAATCTACAGAAATTAACTAAGGAGAACACAATTCAGAGTTATTTAGTTAGGTCTTATGAATAGAATACTTTTACTTATCTTACCACTGATTTCTTATCAGTCTCAAGTTCTATATGGGCTAAGAGGCTGTAATAGCAAATAGAGTGGGTCTCATGTGAGACCGTCTCACGGATCTTAATCTGTGAGACGGATCAACCCTACTCATATTCACAATAAAAAGTAATATTCTTAGCATAAAAAGTAATACTTTTTCATGGATGACCCAAATAAGAGATCTGTATAACGAATATGACCCGTGAGACCGTCTCACACAAGTTTTTGCCTAGCAAATATGAACTACTTATCTATGAACATATTTTTTTTTAAAATAATATTTTAAAATAATAATGTTTATGGTGGTGTTTTGCAGTACTACAAAACGCCACCAAATGTGGCGGACCCTGTTTGCAGGGTTCAGCGTCCGCTGCAAGTCGCAACAGCTTTTTCAGCTTCTGCTTATACAGGACGCTGAATTTTGGGATATAACTTTTCTTATTATAAAAATTGGGAACATAGTAAAATAATCAAGCAGAAAAGAATAACTAGTATTTATCTATACAAAAATAAGTATTTGTTTATATGAGAAGTGAAGATTGATTTTTTATTTTGTAAATATATTAAATATTTTTTTAAAATTTTTGCTCATTAAAATTTTCGATTAAATTTTATGTGCGTTATTTTATTTCTTATTATAATATTTTGTATTAACTTATTGTTTTGACAACTTATTCAGAATAACAGAAAATCGAGGTCCAGAAGATTTCAGTATTATCTAATTACAAGTAACATATATGTTATCAACAATTTCTTCAGAAACTGTCGATGATATAGTAAGAGTTAAGATATCGGACAACCTGTTTTGGATGTTATATGTTGGAAATTATATACATAATCGTGTCCTTGATTACTTACATCATATGGAATTTTATGGGGTTTTACAATGCGGTTTTCAAGTGTTTGACAATAATTTGATTACTGCTCTTGTTGAATGATAACGACGCGATACACACACTTTTCATTTTAGATGTCGTGAAGCGACTGTGACGTTAAAATATGTTTCGATAATTTGGGGTCTAACAATTTATGGTGACCAGATGACCGGAATAGATGTTTCATATACAGTTGGCCAATGACAACATATATGTCTTGACTTGTTAGGATTTGCGCCATCATCATCACATTTTAAAGGTGATCATTTTCTATGACTGCATTACACGACCACTGCATTTTTACCCTTATTAATGATAATAGTTCGGAAGTAGATGCTGTGAAATATTCCCGGTGTGTAGTGTTGATGATTATTGGAGGAATATTGTTCCCGAATTATCAAAGACGGTCGGCTAGACTCATGTTTTTGCAACTGCTGCATGATATTGACCGTGTGAAATCTTATAGTCGGGGGAGTGTGGTTTTAGCATTCACTGAAGATTAATGCTCAGTTTATTGAAGGCAATTGAAACCATCCGAACTGAACTTACGAAGACAACTGACTAATAATTGGAAACTCATCAGTTGACATTTCAGTTGTGAGCTTATCAGCTGATCATTCAGCTGTACATGTCATCAGTTGAAAAGGACATTCAACCGACAACAGTACAAAGCAGACTGTAACTCGTAGTGGAACGCCGCATTTCAGAGTTTACAGTGTGTTAATGTCAGAAGAATATTGACGTGGAAATCAACGGATATAAAGATTCAAATATTATTTATTGTTACCATTGAAGAGAAGCCTATAAATAGGTGAGAAGAACAGTTGAGAAAACAACTCTTGAATCAACACGATCTATCTATTCTCTCAAGCTTGTTGTCACCCTGCTGAATTTATTACTCACGTTTGATAATCAAAAAGCTCACGCTTATCAGAATTATTCGTAGAATTTGAGGCTACTATTCGAGCATATAAGCATGAACTGTTTCATTGTTTACTTGATCTTTAACTAAGTCAGTTGTGCTAAGTTCAGTCGAAGAAATGTGATATTTAGTAAACTAAGAGTTTCAGTCTTGGCAGTGCTAAGTCCAAACTGAAGTGGTTCTGTACAATTTTGTATCGATCAAAATCTTTTAGTGCATATCATATCCTTGTGATAAAAGGGGTGACGTAGGAGTTATTCAATCTCCGAACATCCATAAATCTTCGTGTTATTCCTTCGGTTATTTATTCTATCTTTCAGTCAATTTATTTCCGTAACTATTATCAGTTAAACAGATTCTCATCGACTGACAAGATTCCTAGTTTCATTTCAGTTTGTCACAAAACTGACACTTCATTTGAAAAGGTTATAAAATTCGTAAGTATTTATTCAACCCCCCTTCTAAACACCTTTCAACCAATCAACTGATCCTAACAAATAATTTTAGAAACTATGAAAGTTTTGAGGACGAGGAAGATAATAAAACTGAGCAATGTCCGCTGTCAGAGGCAGTGGACGCTGTCTAAGGTGACACATAGGCAGCATCTGGTGTTGTGTCCAGCAGACGCTGCAAAAAATAATGCAGCGTCCGCTCTTACCTTTGGCGCTTTGTAGGACTAATGTTAAACATTTCTACTCAAATTATTTTTAAAATATATTTTTAAAAATTAATAATAAAAAAACCCTATTTTACCTCCTTGCAAACGAGTCGTGTCGATAGGACTTATTTAGTCTCATCATTTCGGGTCATGAACCCTCCATTAGATTCCTGAAAGTATTTTGTTTAACATGATGATAAAAATTGTGTATATCAGATAAGTGTTGTATCAGATGTTGTAACACTTCATGACAATGTGTAGCGGAACAATATAACACACAAATAATTAATATAACAATGAGATATTTATGCACAAGTGAACACACTTGTACCATGCCTTGGGGAACTAATCACTATAAAAAATCGACTTACAAAATAAATAATAATGAAGAAAAAAAAAAAATATCTTCTTTAGCAAGTCAATGAAGTAAATTGCATCTTAAAATATCAATAAAAAAAAGTAATGCAAATCCATATGACTGAAATTTGGAGTAAGAAAACAAATCTTCAATCATTACTTAGTATAGTTGTTGTCTTCAAATATATTCAACATGTCATGGTAACACAATGAAATAGCGATGCTTTGTCTTTCCAAGTTCCCTTTGTTCTCTCGTATCTCGCTCGCAACGCTTCTTTCTCGTATCGCTTCTCTCATGTCTCGCTTCTCACATCTGTAGCAATTATTCTTCAATATATATAGACTTGTTTTGATCTTGATAGGATTCCTTGAATAGATTCCTACAAGATAAGGAAAGTAGTCTTTCATTAAAAAATAAATTATTTTAAATATTAAATCTAGAGTTTAAAAAACTCAATATTCTAGAAAGACAAAATTGTTATGCAAAATTTTGTATATAAAAAAATTAGGAGATAAATTGTGTCCTGCAAGATAATGCACGTTTCCATTCAGCTCCAAAATCCCAGCTCCATGCTTCTTCTTGCGGAATACATCTACCACATAAGTGAAGATAAAGCTTAATGGTGATACCTCTGTTATAGAATTTACTGTATCAAGAAATAATTTTTTATTTCTAATCACGAGTTTGTGTAAGGATGAAATCAAATCTGAATATATCTTCTAACTGAGTACCTCCATATATATAAATCTAACTCATCGTAATTTTTCTTTTGTAACTTTTTCATTTTTCCTTGTTTTTAATTACTCTTACTCTTAATCTAGTTTGGATAGTATTTCCATATTTAGAACAATTTGGGTGATTCTTTGCGTACTTTCACATCCGCTAGATAAGCTCGCATCCTGAGTTCTACTCCTGATCAAGTACTCATAGTTTGTCTATTGTGTGAGGATTGATGAGCTTGGCTACTCTCTTGTGATTCTTGAACACTTGATCATCTTTAAGCTTCACTCCAACTGATTAAAATTTCTCGTCATTGCATCATTTGTTAGAGTAGGTGCATATCATACATATGGAGACGATCATAAAACACATTTAAAAGTTATTTTATATTCTAAACATATTCTTAGTCAATTCAGCTGTCTGTATTAAAGATATAGATCGCTTGTGTTTTGAGACGTCTATGATGTCGATCACCACTCCACTATTTCTTGCGTGGTTCTCATCAAAGACCAAGGAAAATTAAGTTGTCTCATGTGCGTGCATTTGGCCAATTTAAACAAATGATCGATCCTCAATGGAACATTTTCCATTGGCTGAGCACATACCCGTGTAATGCCACTTACATTGGGAAGAATTAAAGGTATAGACTAGGAATAGTTAATATATAATCTTTTTTTTTTATTTATTTATAGTCTAAAACTTGTTTTTAATGGTGTTTTTTGAGAGGGAATGCGGCCTTGTCGGCCAGCAAAATAGTTGGGTTAGATTCTAGATGATTTTTGATTTCATTTGGTATTCTTGTACGAACATATTGGTCTTATAAATGAATGGTAGCGACCTTTAGGTTTGCTTTGTTATGGATTCTCTTTTGACTTGTGTTTCCATTATTATTTTTTCTTCTCGATCTGTGAGGACAATTCTATCCTACTCCGAGAGATTTACTCCTTGTCACTAAATAATATATACATATATAGCATTTAAAAATAGCTACAATAATTTTATTAGCTTTTATAAATGGGTAGAATATAGAATTTCTTATAATAGTTAAATTTTAAAATATTGATTTTTTACATTTTATATGATTCTACCACAAAAATAAGAATAATAGAAATGAAAATCTCAGACCTCAAACGTAAAAGTTTTACTATAAAATAAAAATTTCACGTAATTTTTAAATATAAAATATTAAGTTTTAAAATTTGAGAATAATAATAATATAATGATATAACACATGTTATATACATGAAACGAAATTAGTTTAATGATTAATTTGGTTGATTTTGGTTAAAATAGTGTGAAATGTAATAATAATAATTAAAAAAAACAAGTGTAAGAGAAAAAAAAAAAAACAAAGAGGAGTATTTCACCTGGAGTAGGATAGAATTGACCATCTGGGACGTGCATGAGATTATGGGATATAACATTTTCAAGAGAAAGTCCGCAAAATTTTTGTAAAAAACAGCCAATCACTAGCTTTCCATAATATAGTTTACAGCCAACATATACATAATTTTTTACACTATATCCTATCCCTGGGTGGCACTTCACCAGACACATCGATATTGAAAATGAAAAGCACTGTCACTCATATTACTACAATATGATATAGAAAATCACCATAACTAAAACAGTCATCCCCTTAATAACTTCACCATCACAACAAAGAAATATTGGGGAATATATCCAATTAACAATGATATCTCAAGTTTAAACGTCTCCTACTTTTTAACTTTAAAATTCTATTAATATTTTTTTTGAAACATAAAATTCGAAATTCATACTTGAAAATAACTTAATATTTCCGTCATCCAAAATAATTTAACATTTGAAATCTCAAGTTCATAAAAATCCCTAACTCGTCAATTAACAACACTCAACTTCAACCTTTAGCATGATCAAACTAACCTCAAAACAAAGCATAAAAATCTCTAGTTAACTCATTAACAAAATCCTTTGAAACTTTGACTATCAAGCTGAAAATAAAGTCATTTGAAAGTGTACTACTGTACTTGATCCACTCAAGCGTCAACGCCTTCCTCAATATCATCATCACCTGCACATTCAAACCTAATGAGTCTAATGACTCAGCACGTTCTAAACATGAGTAGCAAATAATATATATATATATATATATATATATATATATATATATATATATATATATATATATATATATATATAAGCACACGCAATAAAAATCATACTTTTATTCAAATAAGCTATCATAAATTTGTAAGCATAATTTAATCATAAATCGTCAAATCATAAAGCTTTAAATCATTTATCATTGGGTGAAGTTTGATCCTTGAAAGTGACTAGCTTTATCCTCTGGTCGATTGATCAGTCTTAACTCACCATTGCACATGGGTACGGGTACTAGACACCGACGTAAAATGGAAATACGATCGTTGGACTACCTCTGGGGCATTTTCCCGTAAACAGACTCCCTTTGGGGTCTTCTCACTCATGATATTCCAAAAAATCATATATCATATCTTTTATATCACAGTCAATTCACATCCTTCAAAATATTTTTCTCTTTATTTTTAATCATCGTGTATTGTCCACATTTGAAAAATAGCATTTAACAGTAAAAATTTCATAGCTTTACTATAAATCATAAAATCTCATATTTTCATAATAAACGTTTTAAGAGTCGATTTTTATTTTCATAGATCTTGGAATCACACTATGTAGGATTTGAACTTACGACATCGGCACGAAAAAATCACTCTTGGAGTATCATTCAGTACGGGCCGCGATAGCAGTACCAAACCATGGCCAACTCAATTTTTGGATTTTCTATAGTTTGTCATAATCAAACATTATCTAGTAGACATCCTAGTTGGTCACAACATCTTGTTAGAATTCTAGATAAGTTTCTAGAAAACACATGTAGATTTTTTGAGTTTAGATATTAGATATGATAAATATGTTAATTCATATCAAAGATTTATAATACAATTAAGATTGGAAAACGTAGACAAAATCTCTCTCATACATGTTTAGACCACCTTGTGTTTTTCCAAAAACACTTGGTTGGAACCACCTCTCGGCCATGACACCGTCATACCGCCGTCGTACTCCCACCACGTCATCGCCATCATAGTTCACATTTATTTCTCAACGCATAAATCTTGTAGTTTCTCAAGTGATATCTAAAAAAAGAACAAAGCTATGAATCATGGATTTAATATCGACGATTGAAGATAGGTGAATTCAAGTTGATTGTTTGTAGGAAGATACAAAAAGAAATATATTCACTTAAAATTTGGAATAGTTGAAGTCAAGTGATTTGTTCACTAAAGATAACATATAATAAACCTCCTATTGTTGGATTAAAATCATACTAGTATCCAAGTATGATTTTGAATATCAAAAGAAAATTTTCAACTTTCGTTGTGCTTCAGATCCGAGAAAACGATGCACAAATATCAACATAGTTTAAATGGCTCATATGAAGATAATAAAACATATAATACATATATTAAAATTTACCTAAGCAAAATTAAAAACTTTTTCCTCTAATTTTGAAATATTGGATGCCTTATGGTTTAATTTTTGTTACATATATTTTAATGTATGTAAAAATGAGTTTTATATACATCACATGATCCACATGAGAGAGAATTGTTATCAAATAAATAATATTCGATAAGTTTAGCGGCTTCCGAAAAATAAAACCAAAACAAAAAGTCCGAGTTATTGAATAAAAATCAAACTTCAACAAGTTATACAACAAAAATCCATAACATGATATCAAAATCCCATTTTTCTCAAAATTGATGTAATCAACAAAAAGTTCAACTCACTGCTAGAAAATGATCAAATTTAAGCTACCACATATATATGATCCAACTTAAATAAAGACAATAACCTCAAATTAGATAACAAAATCGAGCTCGAATCGGTGGATCGTTATCGGGTTACAAAGAATTTTTTCTTTTTTTAAAAAAAAATCCTTTGGAAAATAATATATTTAGCAAGGCCATTTGTACATAGTTAATCTTTTAAATTGGAGAAGTCGCATCCCTTCATCGATTGAAAATGCAGGGAATGTATGGAATATGATAAATCATAAATGGACGGTCAGTTATGAAAGTTACCCCAACTTATCTAAAGCACAAGCCACTTCGTAATGGGCTTGCATCGTCCATGCATATATTGCGAATTTTTACCTTTTTTTAAGAATTTTTTTTTCGAATTTTATATAAAATTTTCCATAATTATATAAAGTTTGATCAAATAATACTAAAAATTATTCTCAATTTATAATAGTTGTTTGATTTAAAATGAATGTTTTGTTTAAATTTTTCTATATAAAATATAAGGTGACTTGAGAAGGTTTTTAGTAGGTAAGAACAGTAATTATATAATTAAATATTTTGGTATCCTCTAGGTAGTTAAAGGCAAAAACTTGTGTGAGACGGTTTCACGTGTCATATTTGTGAGACAGATCTCTTATTTGGGTCATCCATTGAAAAGTATTACTTTTTATGCTAAGAGTATTACTTTTTATTGTGAATATGGGTAGGGTTGACCCGTCTCACAGATTAAGATCCGTGAGACGGTCTTACATGAGACCCACTCGTAGTTAAAATGATGACCACATTTTTTATAATACTGGTAAAAGATGTACACATGTTGCATGTGTTCTTATAATTTTTTTTAATTTGATCAAATAATACTAAACAATTAACTTAAAATTATTTTCAATTTAAAAAAATTGTTCGATTTAAAAATAAAGTTTTATTTTGATTTTTTTATATACAATATAGAGTGACATGAAAAAGTTAACACAGTTACTCTAAGTATCACACTTAACATCACACTTAATAATACTGTGTGTATGTGTATATATATTAGTGGAGTAGACAACTCACATTAGGATCCAAGAGTAAGTGAGAAAAAAGTGGCGAGAATTGGTAAAAAAAAATGGTGAAAGAAGATGCAAAAAAGGGTCCCTGGACTGAACAAGAAGATGTCCAGCTTGTGTTTTACGTGAAGTTGTTTGGGGATCGTCGATGGGATTTCATAGCTAATGTTTCAGGTTTGAAGGTGGCGGGAGACAGATCAATACATAGGTAAATTTTTGGGCATGGAATTTCGAATTCCAAGGAGCCCAGATGAAAAAAATATGTAGAGAGATCAAATACCCTAAAATTTCATTTGATTCTCAGGTCTGAAAAGAACTGGGAAAAGTTGCAGGTTGCGTTGGGTTAATTATCTGAATCCTGGGCTGAAAAGGGGGAAGATGACAGCCAATGAAGAGAAACTCGTTGTTGAGCTTCATAAGAAATGGGGAAACAGGTTTCTAATGATTTTATGTTTTTGAATTGATTAGAGTTTCTTTCTGCTATTTTAATGACCTTGATTTTCTGGTTTATGTATGAGATTTTTCTTGATTTATTACTTGTTTTTATGGGTTGTTAATTTGTGATAATCTTGTGTATGTGTGTCTGAGATTGGTTGCTGTTGGTATACTTTCTGAACATTTCATGGTGTACCAATTCTGGTTTAAGTTCTGGGTTCATATTTGATTTGTTTCTGTTGTGAATTTATTGTTTAAATATGAGTTGTGTCTTCTTATCATTTCGTCATGTTAGCTGTTTTCTTATGCTATTGGTTCATCTTCTATTTGTTTTTTAATGGATTGTTAAATTTTCTGAACATGTTATCTTGTTACTATATTTCCGGTTGTAATTCTTGTTCTTCTACTTGATGTTGATGGAAATCTTGCTTAGATTTCGGGTTAAGTTTAAGGTTCTTCTATTTGTTATTAGTAGAAGTTCTTGTGTAGAGAGAATCTAACATCATTTCTGATATCCTCTTTACACTTTGTCATGTTACCAGCATTTTGGGTTAAGTATAAGGTTCTATTTGTTACTGATAGAAATCTTGTGTATGTATAGTCCAACTCTGTTTCTAACATTTGCTAAACGTAGTCATGTTGCAGGCTTTTCGTGTTAAGTTTAAGGTTCTTCCATTTTTTGCTAATAGAAATTTCTGGTGTAGGTGGAGTCTTGCATTCTTTCTGGTATTCTCTAAAAGTTGTCATATTACTGACTTTAGAGTCAAATTTTCGATTCTTCTATCCATTCTATAATCTCCGTGTGATGTGTGTGTCTAATAATTATAGGTGGTCGAGAATTGCTCGAAAATTGCCCGGTCGCACCGACAATGAAATTAAGAACTATTGGAGGACTCACATGAGAAAAGAGGCTCAAGAAAAGAGGAAAAAGGGAATATCTTCGTCTTCATCATCTTCCAACTCTTCCTCATCCTCCTCCGGATCCAAGAGCCCCACCGTCGAATCTACGCCAGGTACTGAGACTAAGGAATGCAGCTTTTACGACATGGGAGGGCTTGATTTTCTTGTTGACATGGGCAAAAAGAAGGCTGTCTTAGAGTTAGAAGATGGCTCCAACACTATGGATGAAATATTCAATTATCTTGATTTTAATGAAGGAAATTGCAATCTTACATACCAAACAGTGGCCTCTCCGATATGGGATTATTGCCCAAATGACACTTTGTGGACTATGGATGAAAACGAAAGCAAGATGTTCATGCAGCCAATGGGCGATCTCTTTCATTCTTTCCCTTTTTGCAACAATATGATAGGCTAACAAGAGTTTAGTTATTGAAGATATTTGTTTATAGAGATTAGGTATAAAAAGGAACTAAACGGAGTTCTACTTCTGTATAGCTCTAGAACTCGTATAGCTTGTTGTTTGAGGGGGTTCGTCACTAGTTTAATTTCAGCAAATCATCTGTAACCAGTCAGTCGTGTACTGTAATTTTGTATTAATATCACGGAGAGTGCTTTCTTTGTCCATTTCTATATGTGGTTTTGATCGTCTGGGTCTCTCATATTTTTACGAAGATGTCGTATCAGACCAAAGGGATCATCCAAGGTCGTTGTTTGTCCACGCCGTAGACAAAAGCCATGGCGCATACATCGTGTAAAAGGAATCCTCGTACTTGGGCGTAGGGGTGTTCATTGGTCGGTTTGGATCGGTTTTCGGTTTTTATTTCGATTTTTTCGGTTTTCAGTTTACAAACATATAATTCAATATCCGAACTATTTTTCTTTGGTTCGATTCGGTTTTCTGCCAAAATAGTTCAGTTATTTCAGTCGGTTATTTCAGTTTTGATACAATTATTTAAATTAATAAGAAAAATATATTGTAAAATGTAACATCTTTTTTTTACATTATTTCTTAGTAAAATATTTAAATACAAATTCTAAATGAATTACATAAACAACAAAACTAAATATTATTCAAAATAATTCATCATTTACTAATATAAAAAATATATAATAAAAATGAAAAGGATCTAATTAATTTGAAAGAATTGAACGAGGTGCCGTATGAGGTAAAAATCTCATGTACGAATTATTCATTTAATGAAATTTTGGTTTTTTTGGTCGGTTCGGTTTTCACATGTGTAATCCGAAATCGAACCAATAAATTTCGGTTTTAATATTTATATGCGAATTATAAAATTTGGTTTTCGGTTCGATTTAGTGTTTGGTTTTTTCGGTTTGAATTTTCGGTTTTTTGGGTTTTATCCGAAGTTTGAATACCCCTACTTAAGCGTGGTGGTATAGGGTAAGATGTTTCGTTTCTGTTGGTTTAGTTTATTTTGTCCCCCATTTACAATTTAAATAAATTATATTATCTAGATTATTATCATTATTATTATTATTATTATTATTATTAAGTGTGAGGACATGATAATAACTACCTAGGGAGAGACACAAACTTTTTTTTTCCTAATTTTATCCTTATATGATACTAATAGTACACTTTTGTTTTTTGTTTTTAAATTTCAACACACACTTTTATTTTTATTTTTTATTATTTCAACAATTCAAATATCAATTTAGTCTCTCCATAATTTGTCAAATTTCACTTTAGTCAATCGATAATGATAAAAAAATATTATACACACAAGTATCGCGTGTGCAGAGTAACTAGTTGTTACTTAAAGAATCTGTCACCTAAAGGATACCATTTTTGTTTCCCAAACTATCTTCACACCAACATTTTTTTCAAAATTGTAGCAACTTGTTTTCAATATTATTCATTTCAAATTGCATTATGGCATCCACTAAGTTCAATCAATCAATTATTAAATTAAACAAAAAATTAAGTATTTAATAAAATAACACAAATCATATATAAATTATGATTATAATTTTACACACACAACTTGTGTGCATAATTTACTAGTATTAATAAAGCAAGAAAGTTGATTAGAAGAATTTTTTTATATTCCAAAACCGTCCATTCAAATATTGATCACTTATCAGTACAGATCATGAGTATGTTATATATTATTATTTTTTATTTTGGAAAAGAGTTTTTGAAACATATAAAATAATTCCAATGTCACACAAAAATAATATTTTTACAATCTATCTTTAGTGAAGCTAGCTTTCCACTGTATAGAATTATAAGTATATTAATTAATCCGAGATAAGGAGAGGCCAATTCGTTCGCTGTTTCGTAGTGGTCCACTTAGTCATCCACTCTAATAAATACAAGTGGAATGAACTGAGGGTCGCTTAATGTCTAAGTTAGTGGAATAAATAAATATTCAATTATTAGTCATGAGGTTTTGTCACGTCCCGAGCCCGAGATCGCAACTGTGTGATTGCACAATAGACCCTTATAACAACTACTTCGTATTCATCATCTCTTTACGAAAATGATTAACCCAAGTTGCTGTAGAAGGCCATTGTAAGCCATTATAAACTCATTTTAAATCTTTTATTTTTTAGATGTGGGACAAAAGTATCACAATCACCCCTCCTTCAGAACGCGACGTCCTCGTCGCGGCCTGACCCCTCGATCCACCAGCGCCGAGAATCTAGAGGTGGCTCCTACAGGTTCAAGAGGTGGCTCCCATCATGTAGCACTTTGCCCCGCAGGACGTCGCGGCCTGACCCCTCGATCCACCTGCGCCGAGAATCTAGAGGTGGCTCCTACAGGTTCAAGAGGTGGCTCCCATCATGTAGCACTTTGCCCCGCAGGTTCAAGAGGTGTCTCTCATGCACGTAGCACTTTGCCCCGCATATCACTTATTTCTCGGTGTTCCATGCCGGTGACAGGCTCTGATACCATTCTGTCACGCCCCGAGCCCGGGCCCGTGTGACTGCACAATGGGCCCCTATAGCAACAACTTCGTATTCGTCATCGTTTTACGAAAATAATTAACTCAAGTTGCTATAGAAGTCCATTGTAAGTAATTATAAACTCATTTTAAATATTTCATTTTTAAGATGTGGGATAAGGGTAACACTGAATGACAGTGATAGCGGGTTCCATCCGCATAAAAAAATGGAAGAATGAGGGTCAAATTCAATCACGATTGGAGATGAAAACTAAGAGATAATTAGTTTCAAATATATATGTACAAGTTATGACAACAAATCGGGTTTAAGACGGGGTAAGCCAATCTCTTAAAGAAAAAATGTCCCAAAATCTTCGGTTCCAATCCGAGTCAGCCCACAAATCCACTAAATATCATTCATATTTTCAATTCTGATAATTACACCAAAAAAGTCAAAATATTAATAATTTCATCAAAGTTACGTCCACAATCATAATATTTTAATAACAGTCGGTAACAAAAAGATAATTATAATAATACTGGTCACAACGTAGCAATTTATAATATTTTTAATTGAAAACTAAATCAATATTAATATAAAATAAAAATAAATTGTTGTTAATGTTGGTGTACCGTTTTCTCACACACAAGACAAAACGAAAGTTTTAAAATTTTAATTCCGACGCTCGAAAATATCCTTGGATGTCGTATGCTTACTTAACATCCATAGGGTATTTAGTTTTTATACATGCGCGTATATAATGTTAGATATCAAACCATCTGGGGTCAATGGAGATTATCCTTTTTGTATATCCCTACGAATAGATCTTCTTCTTCTTGATCGTCAAATCTAATCGTCAAGAGAGTGAAGTTTGGAAACCAGGGCTTAGCTCCACTGGTTTCACCCGAGAGTGAACTTAAATTGTTTCTTTTTGAGCTTGTTTCTAATTTACTCACCCCTGGTGATTCGACTTGTTTTCACTCTGTTTCCAGCTCATTTTCATAGTATGATGCCCATTTCTTGATGCATCTTTCGGCATTGTTCTTATTTAAGAGCTGGATTATTATCTATTGTAAAATTCCTATATTGAACCACGTAAAGTGCATATATATAATCAGAGTAGCAGGATCCCTGAGTCATACGAGACTTGACCTTTATTTCTATATTAGAATTCTTGAGGCATAAATGATCTTCGTATCAATCTCGGATTACCAAATAGAATACACACTATCTCGATTCCCGAGTCGTTCAGTGAGTCGTAGGCTATTTTAATTAATTCGGGAATCGCATGTGTACGTTTGAGCTTTTGTGCTAAGCTTGGTTATTTAAATTTTAAGGTTATGGTAGCAAGTCCAAGGTGTTCCAACGAAGTACACAAAGTTCGAAAATATGTATCATGTGTAAAATAATTATTTTTGAGCTATGTGATTTGTCTTGTGACCAAATTATGTTACGAGTTTAGAAGCCGGAGAATGTGTCTGGGGACCTCTCCAACCTCTTCAGAGGATTATGATATGTTAGGAAGCGGGTATCCAGTACAATGGCTGTGATGATCCTCATCGGCCCAGTACTGTGGTTTAGTTTGATCAAACGATTTACGAGTATTGGCCACTTGCATTGAACAGAATTCTACGCAAAATTATTTATGTTTATGATTATGCATAACAAGTATGAAAACAATATGATTTTTATGAAATTTTTTATACAAGAAAGTCGAGTTATACATATTACGCTTATAATATTTTATGTACAAACTATGTTAACATTGCATAGATTTTTATTATGTATACATGTTAAGTCATTAGACTCACTATAGATGTTGTAGTTGAGGAGACGGGATGTGGTGAGCAGGCTCGGGTCAGTGACAGTACAAACCCGAGGACCTTGTAGTTTATGTTATATTATATTATACACGTTTTTAAACTATTTACTCTGACTTTTGATTTATTAGGATTGGTGGTAAGCAAAATAAATTTATAATATTGTTAGACTATTTTTAAATTAAATTGATATATTTTTTTTGCATTTTAGGATTAATTGGATGTTGGTGATTTATTTTAAATGATATAGTTTTAATATTAATTTTATATTAGTATGAATGGTGACCGTTAATTTATTTTAAGAGCTATATTTTTAATAAATTACTTAATAAGAAATTTTATGTTGGTGATTTATTTTAGATGATAAAAAATGACTAGTGGAAAAACAATAAAAAAGAGTCATATATTTTAGGTCGACTAGACTAGCTATGATGTTATTTATGTTAATTAAGCGATGCAAGATCGAGCGGGATCACAATGATACAACAACCGACGACATCAATAGTTAATTCACTTTATTAATTTCATTTCATCGACAAAAACAATTTTTTTTATGAATCAATTATTGGCAAAGAATCATGGATTCGGAAAAAACCATATTCAGTGCATAAACAAAACACAACACCAATTAGTACAAAAAAATAAGAATTTAATAAATATTATTCTCTTTATTGATATATATTGATGTGTATGTATAGATTATGGGACAAATTTGGGAAATCTTATCCTTGGTTAATGTAGGAGGTTGGTACATTAAATCCAAGATACTGCCATTAAATAGCAAATGAATTTCCGAGTTAGTGTTACTCAAAATATGCGACACATCACCTAAATTTCGAAGCAAAGAACAACATTATTTTCGAGAAGCATTTCAGTAGCGAGGACAAACCATCGTAGACTTCGACCAAAACCTTAAAGTATAGTTTGATTTAAAGTAGATCAACACATATTGAATATATTTAAAGTTTGATTTTTGAATTCAGTATATTTGAAACACTTAAATTTATTAACAAATGGTGGTGATATATGTTCTATTGATTCCTACATCACCTCTCAGGGGATTAAAATATTGGAGAGTGATATCAGTTAGGCATGAAATTCGTAATATGTTTAGTGCATAAAATGATACATTTTATTCCGAATATATAATTTTATGTTCTGAACACACACACACACACGATATTTTGTTTAAAAATCATTTTTAAAGGCCGGGGAGGATTCATTCATTTACTGAGTGATGACTATATAACTCACTACTCACGATTCTCATATAAGAACAAAGCATAGATCAAGGAAAATGAACAAAATCAGTTTTGGAGCTCGTGAATAAGATTATACTATATCTCTTGTTTAAATTTTAATTTGTTTATCCTTTGCATTTGATAAGTATTTCATTAATTATGATGTACGTCTTGTTTTAAATTTCTTCCACCGTAAAAGAATATTTGAAATTGTAGCAGACGTCGCTCAAACAATACATTGGAAAAAAAACAAGCCTCAGAAGTTCGGATTTCAGAAACCAGTACATTCATTCATAATATTGAAATACATTGTCTGCTACAATTTTTTTATTAATTAAATTATGAATTATTAATTGTACTGTTTGAATAAAATTATATATATATATATATATATATATATATATATATATATAATTTTATTCAAACAGTACAATTATATATATATATATAATTTTATTCAAACAGTACAATTAATAATTCATAATTTAATTAATAAAAAAAGTGAAACCACATCTTATCATAGGGGCAAATAGGTTGGATTGTGAACAAGATTTGAGGGTTACAGATTTGGGTTTTTTTCCTTCTAATTTTTTAGTAGTTAGGAAAAGTATATTATTATTATTATCATTATTATCATTATTATTATCATTATTATTATTATTATTATCGAGATGAGTTTGAAGATGAGGATAATCTCCCCATACCCGCTCTCGATTTACTTCAGGGATTTGAAAAAATTTCGAACCCGAACATATACCCATAAGCATATCCCCAAACCTGTCATGTTTCCGGGTTTTCACCACGAGACCCTGAACCCGTGAAGAAAATTGACATCCCTAATTAGACGTAATATGCTTACACATAATTGTAAGAGTTGGTACTTTGTGAGATGGTCTCTTAGATTTATATATGTGAGAGAGGTACGTCCGATCCTTGTCTGTAGTGAAAATAATACTTTTGACATACAAACCAGTATTTTTTCATGGGTCGCATTGGGTTGGAGACACGTATCACAAAATTGACTAATGAAATGATTTCATAGGAATTTTGCGTAATTATGACGACGTGGTCCTTTGATTCTCTCCCACAACGGAAACACACATAATTTATACTTATGTTCTACAAAATGTGAAACATGTCAAAATATAGAGGTCTAGTTTCAAATTTTTTAAGTTTAAGCGAGATCGTTAAAAGTTTGAATGTATTTTTTTAAATTTTAATTAATTTAAGTCAAATAAATTACCATAAATTTAAGATTAAATGAATAACATTTCAATTTCTAATTTCTAAACAACATAAAATTATTAAAATTGTAGTAATTAATAGTTTCCTACAATCTACAAAATAATATCAATAAGCTCTTATCAATTGGTATAAAAATATATTCATTAAAAAAATAAATAATTCTTGTGTTCACTTAGTGGGGTGTATTCAATTCAGAGTTTTGATGACTTTTAATGACTTTTTTAAATGAAAGAATTTTATGGATTTGATAAATTTTTATTGACTTTTATGGAATCTCACAGATTTATGAACAGATTTATGTGGATTTATGTAGACTTTTTTGCAAGATTTTTATAGACTTTTGTAGATTTTTTTTTATAGAATTTTATAAATTTTGTACTTAACTATAAGATGTGATTTTTTATTAATTTCTTTAAACCAATAATTAATTGACATATATAACATATTCAATTTGAAATTATTTTAAATATTTATATTAATAAATAAATTTACTTATTTAAAAAATAAATCGTTTAATCCTTACATGTATATATATGTGGGTTTATATGCATGTTTGTAAATTTTTTAAAATACATCAATTGATTAACATGTAATCTTATTTTTAAATTGATAATATAAATGTAAAAATAATATTATTTATTATTGTGTGAATATAATTTTGTATAAAAATATCAAAACTTACATATTAATTAAAAATACGAAAATGAATTTAAAAAATCATTGTTGTTACGAAACTATTCAAATATTAAGAATTAAACAACATTTTTTTGATCGTCTTTTATTATTATTGAATATTACATTAATTTGTATAAATCATAAATTAAAAATCACAAAATCAATTCTATAATTCAAAATTCCCCCGTGTTATTAAAATAAAAAATTATTAAATGAACAATCAGCCAAAAAATGAAAAATTTGAAAAAGAAAGATGAAAATATATATAGAGATACACTTCGAAAATTTGAGAGAGTAATAGAAATAGATGAGAGGAGAGAAGATTTAATCAAACTAAGTGTAAAAATGACAACTTAATCGAGCTTTTTATAACATCGACTTGTACACAATTACTCATATAGTAGCTACTAAAAACAAACTCACACAGTAGGGATAATACCCATTTTCGTCCTTTTCGTTAACCGCTTTTCCCATTTCAGTCCCTCACGATTTTTGACTGCTTAATTAATCCTTCGTGTTTTCAAAATATTCCCGAATTGGTCCCTACCGTTACCCTCACGTCAAGGTTAACGTTGACTTGTGAAAAACGGTAGACATTAGCGACGGTTTTTCAAAGGCCGTCGCTAATTACCGTCGCTGCTATTTCCATAAAATAAATTTTAAGTTTTGTTTAAAAAAAAATTATTAAAAGTAATTTTTTATTTTATGGAAATATTAAACCGTCGCTAATTAGCGACGGTGTTTTAAAACCTGTCGCTAATTAGCGACGACTATTTAATACCGTCGTTAATTAGCGACGACTTTTTACAAACCGTCGCTAATTAGCGACGGTTTAATATTTCCATAAAATAAAAAATTACTTTTAATAATTTTTTTTTAAAAAAACTTAGAATCAGACTATGCTAATAATATTAATGATCTTAACAAACACTTAAAAATTTACAAAAAATTAAAGCGAAAAAGTTTACCCTAAGTCGAAACTAAAATCGTGTAAGAAAAAAAAATTTTAAGTGTTGTGAAGTGGGGTGTATGAAAATAGAAAGAGAGTATATTTATAGACAGTTTGCTTTATGTTTTTGGTAAAATAGTGACGGTGATTGCAAAACCGTCTATACTTCAAGGTTAATAATATTACCGTCGCAATTAGCGACGGTGTTACCAAAGCCCGTCGCAAACTGTCTATAAAAATACTCTCTTTCCATTTATCTACACCACTTCACAACACTTAAAATTTTTCTCTCTTACACGATTTTAGTTTCGACTTAGGGTAAACTTTTCGCTTTAATTTTTTGTAAATTTTTAAGTGTTAGTTAAGATCATTAATATTGTTAGTATAGTCTGATTCTAAGTTTTTTTTTAAATTATTAAAATTAATTTTTTTATTCTATGAAAATATTAAACCGTCACTAATTAGCGACGAAGTTTTGAAAACCCGTCGTTAATGTCAAGTCCACGTTAACTTTAACATCAGGATAACGGTAGGGACCAATTTGGGAATATTTTGAAAACATGAAGGATTAATTAAGCAGTCAAAAATCATGAAGGACTGAAATGGGAAAAGCGGTTAACGAAAATGACGAAAATGGGTATTATCCCCACACAGTAAATACGAGAGCATGGTGCGTTTGTTCGGGTGCTGAAACCAACCCGACCTGACCAGCTACTTTCGGGTTAGAGCGGATCCGATTTGGTCCAAATCCGTGGGTCCAAAATCCATAAATATGGTTTGACTTTGGTTACCCCCCTCTACTCTATGGTCGGTTCGATGCAAGCAGCCATTACCACAAAATTTCTTCAGGCAAAATCGTTACCCTTGTTCTTCTCAAGCTCCCTTTTCGGACCTTCCATAGGTGCGCTGGATTTTAACGGATTATACTGTTACTGGGTTTTGTTTTATTTGTTTCTCCTTCTCGTGTCTAAATTTTGAATAAATGTTTATTTGAGTATATGTGTATTTGAAGGTGTGCGAACGTTGAAAACTTTGACCTCATTACAACGCAGGGGGGGCAATGGAGAGTTCCGTGTAAAAGGGATGGCTTGGAGTTTGGAGAAATGTGATGGCAATGGTATGGAGATTGGTGAATTGGGTGTGTTGCGTCCGGCGACGGAAGATTATGCGGAAGAGGCCATTAAAGCTGTGAAGGCTGGGAAAGTGATTGCTGTTCCGACTGATACCATTTATGGTTTTGCTTGTGATGCTTGGTATGTTCTTTACTCTGAAATCTTCTTGTATTTACAGAGTAGAGGTTTGTGTAGTCAGCCCCAGGGAGCAAGCATCAAAGATTATGTGTAATATACCACATATTTTGATTATGATACGTGCAGTGCTTGAGATAATGTGGACAAGAACGTTGATACAATTTGACCATGAATCAAGTTTTTGCCTCTATGTGATTGTGATGATATTCATTGCTCTTGAAATTTGGTTGTAGATTAAGAAGGCGATTGTCCATGTTTGTTTCTGCCCATTAAGATGGCATTCTGTCTATAAAGTAGGTCTTAAATGTGGTGATATCAAGGCTTATTGTTGTGTATCGGCCTAGTGCAGCTCCATGGATGCAGTGCATCGGATTTATGAAATTAAAGGTCGTAAGTACACAAGTCCTTTGGCAATTTGTGTTGGTGATGTTATGGACATACAACACTTTGCTGTCACCGATCATTTGCCTCATGGGTTGCTTAACTCTCTTCTTCCTGGACCTGTAACACTGGTGTTAAGACGAGGTTTGTAAAGCTCATTAGCTTCTTGTTTTAATTATTGTAATGAATTGACCTAATGGTCATGATATTGTTTCACTCTTTTCGGCAACAGCGAGTTAGCCAGTTAGATTTTGAAATTGGAAATGCTGTTGACATTAAATCACTTACATTCTCGATTTGGTTGCTTTCCCTATATCACCTATAACATTCTTTATGGTGAATAGATCATATTCGCTGTGTTTATAGTTGGTGCAGTGTAAACTAGAAGCTTTATGTTGACATATTGCAGGGGAGTCGAGCATCCTTGAGAAATCATTAAACCCTGGTTTGGAAAGCATAGGTGTTCGAGTCCCTGACTACAACTTCATCAGATTAATTGCCCGTGGTTCCAGAAGTGCATTGGCCTTGACAAGTGCGAACCTTAGTGGGCAGCCTAGCAGTCTAGATATTAAGGACTTCGAGAATCTCTGGAAGCACTGTGCATACATCTACGATGGTGGTGTTATTCCATCTGATCGTGCTGGATCAACAATTGTAGATCTCACGGAGCCTGGAAAGTACAAGATTCTAAGGCCTGGAAGGTAAACATCAAAATTTATATGAATCTTTTTTCTTAAACAGAAGAAGAGATCTCACCAGACATTATTACAACTAAGATAATTTTTAATCAAATATGTAAAGCAGCTTGTTAAAAAAAAGAAATTCTACATTAATCTAGGTGATCCAAATATGTATAAACTAACTCATTAGAGTTTCCAACTCTTCTTATCATTTACTCATCCATGAGGTAATATTAGTTCTGGGAATAAAAATAACTCGGAAGCCCCTTCTAAAGGAACTATAAGAGACTTCCACTTCCTTTTCCACATGATTTATGCAATTTTTGTTCTCATGCTATCTGCCTAATGGATGTGTATGCCATAAGATTTTGCTTTTTCTTGGACAAAAATTCTGTCGTTTGGCCTTTATTTGCTTTCGGGAACCTATAAAAGTTTGTATGACTTACTAGGATTAGAAAGAAAACCTGTTTTGGTATTTGTTTGGTACTCAAGTCTGCAAATGTCTCAATGATGATAAAATGTAGTTAATGAACTAATGTTGAGCTTCCTGTTGAATGTACCAATACAGTAGAAAGTTCAATTTTTAATCAAACATTAAATTCTGTAAATCTATCAGACTTTTGTTTTATCATTGAAGGTTCATCACATCCTAATCAAGAAAATATATTTCCTTTCATTTATTTTTTCGGTCGAGTCACCCCTACATGAAGAACTGTATTTTGCATCGACGCTGACAAAGATATGTCGAAAACTGAGATTACAGTATAGTTTTTGCCACTCGCTCTTCCGAATATATTTATTCTAAGGTTTTGTTCGTGTGTTTTTCAAAGCTCGAGCACTTTTGTGTTTTGTCTTGGCAGTGCAGAGGAAGTGACCATTAGAATACTTGAAAGGCACGATCTAGTAGCAAATGCCAACGCCACGTGACAACTCCTGATTTATTACACGACCAGTTTTGTATTCAGCTAAGCTCGTGGATGCATTTCTTGAATTTTGTACCATAGATGCTGTTTTTTCCCTCTCACATTGTTAGCTTGTTGTAGGCCTGAACTGGCCTTTCCAAATAACTAAGGAAAGAACCTTCTTTCTTCATTTAACCGCAGATTTTGGATTCCGGTTGTTGTATTTGCTTGTTTATTGTTCAAATATAAAACAGCTGTTGGTCTATTTTTATCCATCCGAGCTTCTAAAACTAGTGCCGTTGTAGTTCTTAAAGTGAAACTAAACGAAGATTAAGCGTAAAATTAGATTAAATACAATGATTTGGTCATCAAATGAACTTTAACACATATCCTTTAGTTTTGACATTGATATTAAAATAATTTATTATTTTCGTTGATAAAATGATATATTAAAAATTTTGTATTGACTCCAAACAATCCGCAATTTATTCCACAAAAAAGTTATGGCTTTATATTTTTTTCCTCCAAATAATTTTGATCAAGAGTTTGTTTTGAAAGCATAGGAGATTTTTTTTTAAATGAACTATAATAACATTAATTCGAGAAGTCCCGAAATACAATGTTTACGAGTCATATGGGTAGATCGTTATTAACACAATTAATGGAGCTATTAATATTTATGCGAAATAACTTCACAATTATTTTATGTATAGAATAAAGCCCAATGTGTTAGTTAATAAAATTGTTAATAAAATATATTAATAATATTATTTCGGGTCGGGTCGGTCGAGAACCTCATGCGGGAGAGGTTTTATTTCCGATCCTTTTCCCGATATTAATCGTAATGAGAAAAATCCCGACAATTCGGGTCGAAAAAGTGTCGAATCGAGATTTTTCTGAGACGAGAATGAGATGAGCTTCGGTATGGTCGAGATTTTGAGACTTTTTTCCGACCTTAAAATCAAAAGATCATTTAAAAGCACAATAACCTCAAATCTATATTTGATTCATAAAAAGAAATTTGTGTCACCGCTTCAGACATTGACGAACGACAATCTCTTTCAACATGGTTCTCAGTGCCTCCTAAGTGATTCGCATCCCTGGTGGTGGCTGGGTCATGGGAGGCGATCGTCCACCACCATTAGTATCGTGAGAGGGCTGAAGTTGAATATTCATTTTCAACCATGAGGTAATGGTTTCCCATGGAAGGCGACAAACGGATGTAGCCAAAAAAATGCAATTGATCAAATTACGTAGACTGGAGTAGGAAGATCCGATTTTCTCATAAACATGTCAAAATAACTAGTAAACCACAAACTTTACGGGTTGTCTCCTACGTAACGACCAAACATCACAAGTGTCAGAGGCCGCTTCACGTATACACTCCGACGTTCAAGTCAATAAACAACTCAATATTACTATTTGAAAGTTGGATAAATCAAATTTGAAAAATGATTGTGTATGTACTTGGATAGTGATTGTGCTACTCTATTTTTAAATTTTCAGGAGTGATTACCAGAGTTAGGCATTTGACCAGAATTTCGGCTTTAATCATTTTGACCCGGTAAATAATTAATTTACGTGTTCTGATTAATTATATTTAGAATAAGAATAATTAAATTGAGCTTATAACCCATCAATATTAATATAGTTTTTTTTTAAAAAAAAATTAAATAATACGACAAATTTTATTCATAAAATCGATTTGCAACCGGTAAGCCCGCAATGCTTTGAAGAACAAAAAGTTAATATTAGATCCACAGGCCCAAATGTGGGATATAGCCCGATAACCCATCCCACCTATTTTTGTTTCCCGTTCAAAGGGTTTATTTCATCCTACTTTGTGAGGCACTGTCTCCATTAAGTGATCAAAGGCCCAGATTTAAACACACATACAACCCATAAAATGATCAAAGGCCCAGATTTAATCACCATATAAAATCAATGGCTGAGATCCTGTGAGGGTACTAGCCCCACAGGTAGCATCTACTCTACCCGTTCAAAGCTCCTTGAACCCCAGTTCGCCTCTAGTGGAGCGCCCAGCTTCAGCAAACCAAGAACAAAAACAAGAACCCAGCGGAAGAAAAGGGTTAATCAAAAAGAGAATCTTGAGAAATTCACTAGAATATCAGTTGAATAGGCAGCGAAATGAAAATAGAAGAAGTACAATCCACCTCCAAGACGCAGAGAATAGCCACTCATACTCACATTAAAGGCCTTGGACTTGAGGTTTGTTTAGAATTCTTTACCGAGATTTTTTTAATTTTATTTTTGTTTTTTTTTTTGCTGTTTCAGTTGTGCCGTTTTTAGTTGCTGTTTTTGAAGATTGTATCTGTGGTTGTGAGTTTACTTTTTTTTTTAAAAAAAAAAAATTATTACCCCTTTAGAAGTCGAAGGTAAGATCCAAAGGAAACTGGGTTTGATGGTTGGGTGTAAAGTTAAATGAATAGAGAAACAAGAAATAATGAAAGAAAGAATTTTTCTTCAGCCCAAATGTTGCACGTAATTGAGTTTCACGGGGAAGATTGATGTTTTGTTTTATTCATTGTAGCACTGGTTTTTATGGCGAAAGCTTACAGAGTAATAAGACATTTGATATGGTATGGTGAAGTAGTGCTTTTTTCTTTATACTTATGGAATTACTTTTGTTCCGTGCTCTTATTGGATGTAGCCTAATGGAAAAGCACTACCTTTGGCTGCTGGCTTTGTTGGTCAAGCATCTGCGAGGGAAGCTGCTGGCCTTGTTGTTGATATGATACGCCAAAAGAAAATGGCTGGGCGTGCATTATTATTTGCTGGTCCTCCTGGTACTGGAAAGACAGCTCTTGCTTTATGGATTTCACAGGAACTTGGTAGCAAGGTATTTTTGTCCGCATTTAGTCTGTAATTTTGGTTGTTTGACCTGCATTGTTTTAGTGGCTTGTTCATGTTGATGTTCATCAAATAAGTTTTTGTGGTTATATTTTTCCTTTTAATAAAATATGCAGGTTCCATTTTGCCCAATGGTGGGTTCAGAAGTGTACTCATCTGAAGTAAAGAAGACAGAGGTTCTAATGGAGAATTTCCGAAGAGCTATTGGCCTCCGGATTAAAGAAAACAAAGAGGTCTACGAAGGAGAGGCAAGCTATCTGATTAATATTCTCTTTATCGGTTCTTATGTAATTAATTATGTATTTTCTTTATTCCAGTGTTGATGTTTTATTTGCTGCATGGATGACAGGTGACAGAACTATCTCCAGAAGAAACTGAAAGTACAACAGGTGGATATGGTAAAAGTATAAGCCATGTTATTATTGGGTTGAAAACCTGTGAAAGGAACCAAACAATTGAAGCTGGATCCTACAATATATGATGCCTTGATTAAGGAAAAGGTGAGTTCCTAAAAAACCTGACTCTTGCGGTTAAATCTTTTATGAAGATTCGTCTGATACTTTCATCTCTATCTACTAGATAAAGGTTTTAGATGTCATTTCCTTGTACGACACCAATGTCCCTCATGGTCATGTAAAAGGATTTTAGATGAAAATGTTCTCATCTCAAATAACACTCCTGCCATGATTCATTAACTTACGGAAATTGTTGCTTTCAATGTTCGCATTTTCTCGCTTCAGTGATAATGCTGAAATTACAGGTGGCGGTTGGTGATGTTATATACATTGAAGCAAATAGTGGAGCAGTTAAAAGGGTTGGCAGGAGTGATGTTTTTGCCACAGAATTTGATCTCGAGGCTGAAGAATATGTTCCACTTCCTAAAGGAGAGGTTCACAAGAAAAAAGAGATAGTCCAGGTGTGTATCTATTCTGTGCAATATCATGTATTGATCGATGAGAAATGGGCATTGTTAACTTTACTATAGTTTTGGTTCATATTAAAATTCTGGGAGATCAATTATGATCATGGCATTGACTTTCATCTCTGTAGACTACTGGAGAAGAAAATGTCTAATATGTGTAACATGATGTGCTGCTTTGTTACCCTATGATATAAAATGCACAATAATATTATAGCAACTGATTGAAAAGAATGTCTAGTTTGCCTTTCCCCCTTTTCATGAAACAGTTATAGGTAATCCTTAATTTTCTGATGTCAATCATGCAATATCTTCTATGTCAATTTCAATATATGGCACTGCATCTGGGGGCATTTAGTATAGGTTTGATGTTATTGACCACATTCATTTTGTTTATTAATTTCGCACATCTCAAGTTGGGGGCTTGGTTTAGAGGTTGGATTTCTCGCAAAGTATTGACTGATGACATGGATTGGGAAAGAAAATGTAGTTTAGGAATTAACATTCTGCTATTAACAAGAGACATAATTTTTTAGGCTAGAGGTGAGGTCGGACTAAGGGAAAATCAGGTGATTACCTGAGGTTGTTGCTCATGGAGGGAAAACAACCTTATTGGGGGCATCATTGCATGTTGTTTTGGAGGTTTACATTGTTTAGCTCTAGAAAAATTGTAAGATCTAAATGCCCTTGCAAAATCTAAATCAACCATGATTGTCAAAGGGCATGATCGTAAAATTTCATCTATATCACACTTATCTGTTACGTGGACAGATTACATACGATAATGATGAAGATCAGATTATAGAGGCGTAATATAACGTGTATTGGATGATAGAAATCATATATTTTACAGAGAGAATCTTTGTATTTCCCCTAGCAACAGCTAGTCTGCAAGAATTACAAAATATGCTGAATAACTAACGCTTCGATTCCCCACTCTCTTATTCCCATTGCACCGCTTGTTTTCTTAATTGGACCTTAGGCCTTCTAGGTGTATACATATCTGATTGTGGGCTTTGATTTATCATCTAGGCCCGTAACAATATCCTCCCCCTCAACATTAGCCTTGTCCTCGAGGCTAAACTCTGGAAATTGGGTTGAGAACTCAATGGCGTCTTCCCATGTTGCCTCTTCCACTGCCTTGCCCTTCCATTGAATGAGATTTTGCATCATTTCTCTCCTCCTATGCCTTATATCGCCCATAGTTGTCAAAGACGAGAACCTCTTGCCTTAAGGCGAGAGGCACCACTAGGCGTGAACGTTGCGCCTAGGTGAAAAAAGCTATCTCAGGCGCACCTCAAGTGCCCTTACGAGGGCTCGTCTTAGCATAAATTCACTAAGGCGAGCCCTTGGAAGGGCACTTGAGGCGCGCCTAAGATAGCTTTTTTTAAAAATTAAAAAACAAAAAAGTTGTATTTTGAAAATACAACTTATCTGTTTTTTTTATTTAGTAATTTAAAAGACAAAAGACCCAACCCCGAACCCAAACCCAAACCCTAACAGCCCAAGTCCACAACGTAAAAAACAGAAGGGAGCGGCATGAGCAGAAGTGCAGAACTGCAGAAGAGAAAGCGCAACATCAACGTGCAGAACGAATAAAAGAAGGGCAGAAGGCTGCAATAAAGAGTGAAGCACAGTAGTAACGTGCAGAAGAGAAAGTGCAGGAGCAACGTGCTGAACGTACCCATTTCTGAAGACAAAATCTGGCAGGTTTGATTTCTACTTCATCTTGAACAGCTATAGCTGATTTTAGTTGTCATGCGACTTGTCTCGTGCGATATTATGAATATCTTTTTGGATAGATATACTTCACTAAATTAAGGGCCACAATAATGGAAAACTTTAATCTTTATTTTTTAGTCAATATAAATAGTATTGTGTAAGTCAAAATGTGATTTCATAATATCGCACGAGACAAGTCCCGTGAGAATTAAAATTTGCTGTAGTTGTTCAAGATGAAGTAGAAATCAAACCTAGTGGATTTTGTCTTCAGAAATAGTACGTTCTGCCCGTTGCTGTTGCGCTTTTTCTTCTGCACGTTGCTGCTGTGTTTCTCTCTTAACTGCAGCCTTCTGCCTTTCTCTTATTCGTTCTGCATGCTTTCTCTTCTACATTTCTGCTCCTGCCGCTCCCTTCTGTTTTTACGTTGTGAACTTGGGCTGTTGGGGTTTGGGGTTGGGGTTGGGCCTTTATCTTTTAAATTACTAATTGAAAAAAAAGGTTTGAAAATGCAACTTCTCTGTTTTTGAATTTTTAGAAGGAAAAAAAAGCTATCTCAGGAGCGCTCGAGTGCTTGGGCTCGCCTTAGTGAATCTATGCGCCTGAGGCCGAAAAAGATATCTCAGGAGCGCTCGAGTGCCTTAGCTCGCCTTAGTGAATCTATGCGCCTGGGACGGCCTCAGGCGCAACGTTCACGCCTGGTGGCTCGCCTTTGACAACTATGTTCTGAACGAGTTGCTGCCACTGTTATTCTATCTCTTCCGATGGGTATCCGGTCGGATCAAATGTTACACTAGTTCCTGGAATTGAGAAACATGGACAGATAAAATGTGATGATGATCAGATTATAGAGGCATAATATAATGTGTATTAGATGATAGAAAGCAAGTATTTTCCTGAGAGAATCCATGTAATTCACCTGGCAACAGGTAGTCTGCAACAATAACAACATATGCTGGATAACTAACTCTCCGTTCCCCCACTCTCTCTTATTCCCTGTGCCCCGTGTGTTTTCCTTGTGCCTAGGCCTTCTAGTGTATACATATCTGAATTTGGGCTTTGATTTATCATCTAAGCCCGCAACATTATCATATCCTCATGTGGGTGGAGAGATATCTCTAATGCAACCCACATATAGGGGTCATCACAGGCCAGTTGATGAAAATGAGATGACTAAAAAAATGAGACAAACATAGGATGAATAAAAAGCTATACCTCATTCCACCATTATCAAGTGCACTACACGGTACCTAAAATTGTCATGCCTTTTATATTAGGTAAGAAACATGACATGTGTAGGAAAACTATGGGAGACTGATTTTTTTTGGAATTATACGATTTTGATGTGTATGTGGATAGTTGTGGATATGAGTTCCTGCATGTTTGATATATCTGTGAACTTTCTTAGTGTCCAATCCTCCAATCTTATATATGGTTGTTATTTCTTTACTTAACAGAAGTCATCCTCTAGAGTTTCGTTTGCACGCTCTTCAATTGTACGTCTGTTTTGAGAAGAATTTGTATTGCTTCGAGTTAATCATAAAGGCCTTCAGATAATGTAAGAATACCAGAAATTATTATCTGGCAGTGTGTTTAAACTCTCTTGACAAGCTTTCCTACTTGGTATTTGTTTTTCTGTTTTGTCCAAGTTACATACTTCGAACTGATGGAGGGATATAAAGATTTAAACAAGTTATTATGCATCCTTTTTACATTGATTTTATTCCTTGTCAGGATGTTACGTTGCATGATCTAGATGCCTGCAAATGCACGGCCTCAAGGAGGACAAGATATATTGTCCCTAATGGGTCAAATGATGAAGCCCAGGAAAACTGAAATCACTGACAAACTAAGGCAGGAAATAAATAAGGTATGTTATGTTTCAGATTTCTAATGTTTGTTTCTTGTCAAAAAAACATGTACTACGGAACATATTCAAATTTTTTGAACTGTTCAATTTTCTCTTCATGCTAAGATTATTCAGTATATTGAGTACTGATAAGGTATGAAATTCAGGTTGTTAACCGGTACATAGATGAAGGTGTGGCAGAACTTGTTCCTGGTGTTTTATTCATCGATGAGGTTATTTCTCTCGCACATTTATGTACATGCTACCTTTAATATACGCTTAAACATTTACTCCCATTCTGAAAATGACTCAGGTGCATATGCTGGATATGGAATGTTTTTCGTATTTGAACCGTGCTTTAGAAAGTTCACTATCACCAATAGTGATTTTTGCTACAAATAGAGGAATTTGTAATGTCAGGTAAAGAAATAGTCTGTTGTGTCGGGGACCATGCTCATTTATGAACAGCTGATGTTAAGATTAATCTGAAAACCGTGGTTTTTTACAGAGGCACTGACATGGCTAGTCCTCATGGCATTCCAATTGACTTATTAGACCGCTTGGTTATTATAAGAACAGAAACCTACGGTCCAGCTGAAATGATACAGGTAAGATTCCCGCTTTTATCTTACATAGCACAAACCTTTGTAAATGTCAGCAAAACCTCAGAGCATCGTACATACACGATAAATCTTGACGAATTCTTAATGTATGGGTTAGATACTAGCCATCCGAGCGCAGGTGGAGGAACTGAAAATAGATGAGGAAAGTCTGGCTTATCTTGGAGAAATTGGGCAAAAAGCATCCCTGAGGTCTGCATCACTTTTTTGTTTTCCTTAATTTTTTTGTTGTAGACATTTTATTTATGGTCGCAAAAATCTGATTCAATGTTTTTCTTCCTCAGACACGCCGTGCAACTTCTAACGCCATCCAGCATAATCGCTAAAATGAACGGTCGCGATAATATTTGCAAGGTAATCATGTTCACTCTTGTTCTCGGCACAACGGGTTAATTTTGTAGAGAACGTGCTCAGTTTCTTTGCGTGCTTTTTAGGCTGATCTTGAAGAGGTGAACAGTCTTTATCTGGACGCAAAATCGTCGGCGAAGCTTCTTCAAGAGCATCAGGATAGATACATATCGTAGTGATTTGGTGTTGGATCTGGGTTCTTGCTCAACTGAAATACACCATTATTTTATTCTCTTTCATGAAAAAATATCACTTTTTCTCTATAACGGAAATGGAAATTGCATCGAAAGCTTATTTTAGCTAATTCGTATTTATATTTTGGAATTTATTAAAATATAGGATAAGTTATTTTTAGTTGTAATTATGATTAATAATTAGTAAAATTAATATAATTAACTAGATTGACGGAGACGACCAACTTCAAGAAGGGAAAAAAGACAAATAAAATAAATCACTTTCGAATTCCACCTGAATATGAGTGTCATCCTTCTCCAAGATTAGTTGTTCAGGATACCTGGATTACCCAAAACCGTAAATGGTATTGATAAAATTTAATTATTATTATTTTTATACGGATTACTCAATACCGACCCACTTTTGTCATATATGATTGGAAGCCCAAGTAAGTTCCATCTTTTAAATTGCATAATAAATTTATGAGCAGTTGTTACGAGAAACGATGTCACGTATTTATATCTGTTAGACATATCAATTTCTATCTATACATCTAGAATGGAAAACAATATTTTTGGTTCAAAAATTTTAATTTTTCATGGATCGGATGGAATAAAAACAATTATAAGAGTTATTGTGCAATTCAACAGTGTGGTTTTATGATGTTTTTAAAAAATTTCAAACTGATTTATCAATGTGGTCAGCTAATTTTTTTTTTTTTTTAAATATGGTTTTAAATGTAGAATTAGATTTGCTATTTTGAGCAATTTCGTTTTGTACAAGGTTTTTTTAAGTGATAATATAGATTGCAAAAATTAGAGCATATATTCAAATTGATTTGAAAACAATAAAAATAAAAATAACATAAGAGCGTTTTTAAAATATACAATGTAGCTTAAATCATAAAAAAATAAAACTAGATAAAATAATAATCAAATAATCGAAATTAATTTAATAAATTCTAGTATGTTCAAGTACCACAAAAAAACACACACAACAAAACCACATTCGCACTCTGCTCTCATTTTTTACTTCCAAAATTCAAACAAAACATTAGTAGTAAAAGAAATAAATAAATACCGCAAACATATTATTTTCCTCCTACAAAGGTTGGTTTTCAACATTTTTTACGAACATTAGTGTGTTTACTTCTCTTATGCTAATGCGGTTTAATTTTTTATAATGACATGTTGCTAAGAATTTTTCGTGAGGTTCTAGTTTTTGTACCAACCAAGTTTTAGGGGCGAGCATTTGTTATGAGTAAAGAAAAGTCAAATCCTGTCTCTTCAATGATTACATGTATGTTTTTGGTTTCTGGTATTACAACTATCACTTTTATTGACTCTGGAGCCGCACAATCTTTTATCTCCGAGTCATTTTTGAGGAAACCGGGCATTACACTAGAAAGAAGAGGGATCCAATTTGAGTTAGCATTGCCTTCGGTTCAAGAAATACAGACATACCAATTAGTTCGAGCATGTGCAATACCAATATAGGATCAAGAATTATTGGCTGATTTATAGTACTTATCATGAGTTAATTTGTTATGATGTGTGTGGATTGACATTTGAAGTAAAGTCTACGATAGACTATGGGAGGAAGAGTTGTAGATCCTTTGTACATTGTTGGCCAAGTGGTAGTCTTGTAGTTATCATACCGTTTACTGGCTGTAGTAGCCCCGTTGTTATTGAGCCTTGTTCATGCATTGTATATCTCACTTTATCTATGTTTATGCATGATTTATGATTATTATTGTTTTTGTTTAACTACTTCATACTATAATCCTAACCCTAGTTGCTTACTGGAGGTTGTTGTGGCTGCTATTAGACATCATGATATGTTACTCAGGTAGTTTTGCAGCACTAGGCAGATGATCTGTTAGTGGAGCTCGTGAGTGAGGTTGGATAATGTTTATCCAGTCAGTTTGGATTCTCCCAAAAAGTTTATCTATATATTTGAGTTTTCTTCTGAGTTTATGTCAGATTTTATAACCAGAGAGATACACCGTGTATCAGTAAATTATTTGGATCCGTCGATAATTGCTTGAATTTAGCCATGTCGTTTTGAGTCTTGCCGACTTTATTTGAATTGTTCTGTTCTGATCGGCAATTGTTTGTGTTTGTTTTTAATTCAGTTGAGTAATATTTTATTTTTTTTATTTATATGTATTTTAAATTTTTTGTATATCCCATTTATGAGGAGGTCATGTCAAATTTTTTATAGGTCAAATATCCTTTTTAAAAGTATTTTTAAATCTTTTTCAACTGCAGATTTAAATTAATAAGTATTTTTTGATAATTATAATTATAATAATCGAGTCTCACATGTTTACGAATATCTTAAAGTCACACTGCACTAATGATAGTGTAGGATATATTTTCTTTTTAAAATTGATTTTCAATCGTTTTTAGGCGCTTGAAAGTTTTTATTGAACGGTTAGAAATATGAACCACTTGAAAAATGATGAAAATCATTCATGATTTCTAATGATATCTTCAACCACTTGACTGTCTCATGTTAACAAGAAATAGTTCGAAAAGTAAGTGCACACAAAAAGTAAAGACGCGTGATTTTAATGGATGTTAGGAGATAAAAACACTTATGTCACCTCTACTTTCTCTTTAGGAAAGATTCTACTAAAAAAATTTTGGCTTTAAAAAAGTTATTGCAACATCTCACACCAATCAAAACTTATCATACTATCTGTTTTGAAACTCTTAGTAATCACTTTATACTTCTGGATTTTAAGAACCCTCGGTTAACCAGACAATACAATTAACCAAATAACCAAAAGGTTACTGATAAAAGAAAACTGTATATTTTGATTAGCACGAAGTTGATCTTTGAATGATCAGATATCTTTCTTCTGAGTGCGTGCTTGATGAGCGATGAAATATATGAACTTTAAGAGCGCGGAGATCTTTGAGTATGCAAGCTTCAGTAGTGTGTCAATTGCGTTGCGTGGTTGAAAATCTTAAAAATAATTGAACTATCTTCTGCATTCTTCTACTCTTTTTTTGTAAGATATCATTCCAACGATCGGATAAGATGAATAACATAAACATGTAATAGTCTTATTCGTGATTTCAGGCTCGGGACCATTTTGAAACATGCGTATGGACTAATGACACTCACTGGAATCGGACCCTAAATTTCCCGTGAGTATCATTATACAAGGAAGATTGCAGTTGTTTCTTGAAACAGTTATGTGCTGTTTTGATTTTGTCAATCATCAAAATTTTAGGATAATAAAAATTTCTTAACAGATAACTATATTAAACTGCAATGAGGATCTTTATATTATTATTATCACTTTTTAGTAATATATATTGTAGTACGACGAGAGGTGGGGGAGTATTTTTTATTTAACAATACAAAACAAAATTGGATTAATTGGGATTCAGTTTCTAAATAAATTCAAACATAAGTTATTATTTAGTTTTCGTGTCAGAAAATCTTAATCTATGATCTTATATGTTTTTTCACTTCAACGAAGTAAACTTAAGAATCCAAATATTATATTACATATACCCAATTCAAATTGATTGATACTCAATTCAATTCAGTATCAAAATTATATACATTTATATATTATTTTGATCAACAATACATACAGAGGTTGATGTACACATGGGCTATACTGGGCTGTAGCCCAACTCGTTTTTTTTTTTTACACTTAAGTTAAAACTTCAATGGCCCAGCCCAGCCACATCTTCTCCTAATTTTCACGCCATATTCACAAAATTTGGGATTCTTTTTTGTTGGCCAGTCACCTAGTTGCTCATTTGCTTGTTCTTCCTAAATCCTAAATCCTGAGATTCGGTTCATCTTCCTAAGATACAGGTTAGCATATCATATTTTTCTTAATGATTTCTTGCCTTCTGTAGCTTATTTTTGTAATGTAATTCATAAATTACTTTTCCAAAAAATTTAATAATTTTCTTCTTATTTTATTTTTTAAAAAACCCCTCAACTTAGTCATTCCATAAAATATTTTAAAATCTCGTAGGGCACAACTTCGTTAACAATATAATGTAATTTATTTTTAATAATATATAACTTATCATATTGAGTTCAAGCCCCACAAACTCTTATTTCTGGATCCGTCCATTTCCTTATTATCTTAAAAAAAGTGTGAACATTTCATACCTAAAAATATAATGATATACATAACTTGATTCAGTTGATACTTAAAATTTGTACTTTTTCAACTATTTTTTTCTATACAGACTAAAAAATACCATGAATTTGAAATGATAAAAACATAATAGATTAAAGAACTCAAACAATGTTTTCAGAAAGACTGATTCTCAAAATCCACTAAGATGGCAGACACCACATGTAAAGTGTTTTCAAACTTTAGATAAAATAAACTGATTATTGATTACCACATTTTATTTTTAATAACTTATATAAACTTTGAAATCATATTAATTTAAATATTTCATAAAAATCGAGAGAGAATTACACAATTTAACAGCTTATCACATTCAAAAAGCCAGTGGCCTATTAGGAAATAAACACAATTAAACAACACCACATAAGAAATACTGAACAAAATGACAAAATTCAAACTTTTTTGAAGCGAACCCCTTAGTAATCCGGGAGAGGATCCTCTACTGTGGAGAGAGAAACATTATACGGTGCTGTGCGTGTGTATTGTCAAAACTTCTTTTTTAAACTTTTGTTTCTCTTATTTTGGTTTGCTCAATTAATTAATTAGGACAAGATAAATAAAAATAATTATCATATATTAATTTTTAAATATTCAATTAATTCATGCAAAATATATTACTGTTAAAATTTTAAAAAACTTACAGAAAAATTAAATTAAACCAAAATCTCCAAATATAATAAATCAGTGATAAATTAATGATTAGTTTTACTTAAAAAATAAATTTAAACAAAAAAATTTAACTAAAGGTTAAATTTTTAAATAATTATTTATATTAAATTTTTGTTAAATTTATTTTGTATGAAATATTATATATAGTTTAATTTTATTAAGTTTAATGATTTTAAAATTAAATTGTATTATATTAATAATAATACTTTTACTAGTTGTAACAATATTTTTTGTAACATTTATCTGAATTAAATGATCTTAACAATTTTGGTTTAACAATAAACGGATATAAACAATACAAATGCATCATTAATTTTCATGTATTTCACTTTTTCGAGACAGTATAAAAATGAGATAATTATTAATTTAACTTAATAAAATTAAACCATATATAAATATTATTTTATACAAAATAAATTGAATTATTTAAAAAATTAATACTTTATTTAAATTTTTTGTTCATATTTAATTTTTTAAGTCAAATTATTCATTAATTTGTCATTGAATTATTCTACCGAAATATTTGATATAATTAAATTTTTATGTTTTTTTTATTTTTAATAGGATCGATACACTTTACGTCAATTAATTCATTATTTAAAAAATAATATATAATTATTATTTTCATTGTTTTAATTAATTAATTAATTAAACAAACCAAAATGAGGGAAATAAGAAAATAATAATAATAATTTGATAGCATGGTGTTGTTTTAAATGCACATTACACTGTGCTGTTTCTCTCTCCACAGCAGGGGATCCTCACCCCACCTTTCTTTGGATCCACTGCAGTGGCATAAACTGTGTAGACTAGGCCGAAAGTCATCACGATTTCGAATACGAGAGCGTTCCATACCGATACTCCCGACGATAGGGCGAACGCCGATGTTTCCTGCCATAGCCATCGAATATATATTTTAACATAGTTAAAATTACACTTTATATTAATTTAGTGACTTTTAATAATTTAAAAACTTATATTAAAAAATCTTATTAATTTTTATGTATGTTTTCTGAGTTTAATTTTTTTTTCCCCCTGAAACAAGTTAAATTGGTTTAATTAGTTTATAAGATAATTAATTACCAGTCCACCAGTAGAGAACTTTAGAAGCAAGCATGCGACAACAGCTCCAAGCAACTGTGCGATCCAATACAAAATGCTCCTGAAAAGTGTTATGTGACCACCCACTAAGGCACCGAAGGTGACGGCGGGATTTACATGGCCGCCGGAGATGTTGGCACCCACGGAAACTGCCACGAAGAGCGCGAATGCGTGGGCTATGGCCGCCGCGATCAGGCCGTCAGGCGTACTTCCTCCGCCGGTAGTTAGCTTAGCTGTGGCAGACAAGATGGGCATGGAAAATTTAGTCGATGGGATATTACTCTATTGTAGTTTTTCATCGAGTTCATGTCAAGATTTTTGGCGATGTTTAATATTATTAGAATAGTTAATGATTTATTGTGATAAAAAAATAAGATAAATAATTTAATAAAATTACATGTACAATATATATCATTAATAATCAATCAAATGTCAGGGATTACCAAACGCCATGCCCGAGCCTTCACCGGCGAAAACGAAAATGAGCATCGAAATAAACTCAGCCACGGCGGCCTTGATGGCATCAGGTTTGCTGGCCTCCGCCGGTGTTCCGATCGATATTCTAGTAATCGGCATTGTAACTATTTTTTAAAATTTTTGGGTGACGGAATTTCGATCACTCAATAAGCTTTTGCTTCTTGTTTTTGCTTTCCGTCACACCCCACCCCTGCTTATATAATGGTAGATAAGTATTGTTCGTATAGGAGCTAAAAATTTGGTCAAATAATGTCCTCAATAATCATACCGACATGTTGAATATCTAATCGGTGGAAAAAGAAATGTATGTTGAATATTAAATTAATAAACAAATTATATATGATATTAAAATTAAACAAATGTTTGAAAATTAATATCAGAACTTTTATTTTTATATTTTATAAAAAGAATTAATTTAGAATTTGTTGTTTTGGCTCCAACATGAGTTGAAAGAGCTCATACCGACACTTGGACGAAACAAGAACTAAAAATATATCACCGTTCCGACAAAGCTATACATCTTTATCACAAAATAATAAAGTATACAAAAAATTCAATATATTTCAGAAAAGTTGATATGTTTTCAACAATAAAATGAAGAGTGTGATTTTTCTTCTGTGTACTAGAGGTGTTCAAACTTCGGATAAAATCGAAAAAATCGAAAATTTAAACCGAAAAAACCGAACATCGAATCGAACTGAAAGTCGAATTTTGTAATTCAGATATAAATGTTAAAACCGAAGTTTATTTGGTTCGGGTTTGGATTATATATGTCAAAACCGAAAAAACCGAAATTTCATTAAATTAATAATTTTTTTATATTTTTATTTATATTATATATTTTGATATGATATTTAGTTAATGAAAAATTATTTTGAACAATTTTTAGTTGATTGTTGTTTGTTAATTTAATTTAGACCTTATATTTAAATATTTTACTAAGAAAATATATAGAAAGTTAACATATTATATTGTACTATATATTTATATTATTAATTTAAATAATTATATCAAAACCGAAATAATCAACCGAAATAATCGAACCGTTTTTGTAGAAAATCGAACCGAAGAAAAATGGTTCGGATTCAGATTATATATTTCTAAAATCAAAAAAATCGAAATAAAAAACTGAAAACCGAATCGAACCGAGCGATAAACACCCCTGCTGTGTACTGAACTTTTTGTTGAATTATTATTTTACTTGTAATAATAATCATCAAAAGAGGCGCCTCCAATTTCTTAAATTTTTGACACGTGGCATTTCTATTTGCCTGACCAATAATATTCGCTGATTTTGGATTTTGGCAGCCGACCAAAATGATTGCTAAAAAAGTATACAACATCACCGACCATTTTTAGATAGTTAATTATAAGCTCCGGTAGTATTATTATTAGTATTGGCGATACCTTATAAGAACCCAGGTTATCAATGATCCGAGATATTAAATGAGTAATCAAATCAGAGTAATTTTATTTTGCAGGAGGAGTTCTTTAGAAATCGAGCAGGAAAATGCCCGGGGCAATTTCTCATCGGGTTTCATAGAAGTTTCCGATAGGCTTTCCACCTAGGCTACCTCGAAAATAACACCCCAATCAAGTGCGCCAGTATGGGTTCTCTTATGTTTGACAATCATTACTGTCAGAACTACAAGGTTTTGACGTGTCAGAGAAATTATCAGAGGTAGGGTATGGACAACTACCTTACCCTAATTAGCAGGTGAGAACTGAAAACAAGGTAACCATAGGATTTTCTCCTATAAATAGCATGCATATTTTACATTTTAGGGATCAGAATCTTTTGATTCTAAGCTCTTGGCATTCACGTATATTCACACATATACACAACCATTTTTTCCTTCATCATTTACATGCTGACTTAAGCATCGTAGTGGTCACGCCGGACACACTTTCGGCGCTCATTCGCGAGTTCATTTCCTTGTTTGCAGGTTATGTTTGAAGTCATGTCCCTTGCTCATCTTTCCAAACAAAACTTTCACCCGATTCGATGGATTGTCCCGACTCCGCTTACCCAATTCACTCAGGTCGCATCAATTATTATTATTATTATTATTATTATTATTATTATTATTATTATTATTATATAGTTAATAATACCAAATCCCGTAGCTAATATGCTTCGGATAATAATAATAATAATAATAATAATAATAATAATAATAATAATAATAATAATAATAATAATCCAGAGTCTGTTACCCTTTCTTTGTCTTGCATCACAAGAGGTGGGATACACACAAATTTTGATTATTACCAAAGGAAATTAGTATCCTTTGCCATGGATGTTTGAAATAGTTTATAAGAGGTTGTAACTCGTAATAATATTAGATATGTCAATTATTGTCCTCTAATTTCCTAAAGTTAATACGGTTTGTTATACATTAAGTGGTACTAGAGTGCATTGGTTGGTTATGTTTTGCAAAATTTCGATTTTAGTATATATTGACGTGTGACATTTTTGGTTATATATGATTATTTGAATTAATTAAGTCGCGATTGAATGTAAGGATTTCAAATGTATTTTTGTTGTTTAGAGAGATAAGATCATAGGCTTCAAATTCACATATTGCATGTTTATATGATATTTCATGTTAGTTATGATGAATTTTAAGTTCATCCAATAATTGCGTCATTTGAAATCCATTTTACTTTGTTTAATTAATGTGTAAATAAGTAATGTATGAATTTAAGATTTGATGTTTCATTATTTATAATAAAGTGTAATAGAAATCCATGGGATTTCAAATTCATCTTCCCAAATGCACCCTTATAATATTGTAATCATGTTCTTTGATCGAATTAAGTCTTTTCGCCCCAAAATCATGTACTTAAATAACCAATATTACTGTTAAATTTTTGTAAGTACATTGTTAAAAAAAATTCTTGATATATGCATGTTGGTGTATCATTTTCCCGTATTCAAAATGCAGTGGAAGTTTAATTTTTTTTAAATATTTTTACATTCAAAATTGCTTGAGTGTTGTATGGTTCCAAATCCCAACAATATAGTGTTTAATAATTGATTAAATTTAGACGCTTGGCTCCCTCTATTCCAAGATTAACTGAGTTGTATCTCACTACGAACAATAAACTGAAATCAATTGCCTTTTTCAAACTAATAATCAAGTTCATGATTGATTATTGTGTTTTTCCCCTTAGATCGCACTAGAGAAACTAGAAATGATATGCATTGAGAGTGAATCGGATGACTGGCAGCGACGGAAAGGTTTCATGGCCACAGTGCAGTGGAGCAACGATGGTAGTGTGGCGAGAGAGGTGGTATCGGCCGACTGGTTTATCAAACATAAGGTGGCCGAATTTGATTTTTCTTGAGGAGAGATAATGATTCTATATTTTTATCAAATCTTGATATTGTTGTGTTGTATAAACTCTTGATTACATGTATTTATTATATCTCATAAATCAATCATTAATCCTTCTGGGAGTTTTAGCTTTGTCAAATGTCTAATTGTTATATAATCAACTATCGATAAGATATGATAAGATAAGATCTTATCTATTTGTCATGTCTATATATGCTTGTAGAATTTTCGAGAATTTTCTTTAAGTGATTTGACTAAGTAGAAAATCTACTAGAAAGTGTTGGATTATGATACTCCAATCCAATGAGTCAAAACTATTACTGGTGTTTTGGTTGCCTAACTATGAGTCCTACTAGTTAGAGCTTCACTAGGATACTGGAAGCCTAATAATGAAACAATATATGATTGTGATTTCATCATAATTGAGATTGATGATCAGACATTACCTATGTAACGAGGTTACACATCTCGTTATAATGATATAAAGTCAAACTTTTCGAAAAACAACTAAGACAAAGTCAATTGTCCAATAGTCAACTTTCTACTAACTCAATTTTGGTAGCTGCTAATTTTGGAACTCTTTCACAAAATTTAGGAAGTTACACTCTTCTCACAATTTTAGCAGTCAAGTAACTCTCACAACTTTCAAATATAAAATCCATTTGTGAACACACCTTTATAAGCCAAATATTCGATCTTTATCATACATAATCATCAAATTCAACTTCTTGAATTTGAATATCTCAAAGAGAACACATAAATCAATACTTGTATGACCTTTAATGGTTTTAAAATACAACTAGTTGTGGGTTTACAATTCATTTGGTTTAAACTTGTTAGCCACATTCTCTGTATCAACCTCGATATTAAAAACATCAGAACTCATTTCTGATTGAACCAATCAAATCATTGTAAGAGCGCCTAGTAGCATCGTTCCATGATTCCATAGGTATAGCTTATAGTTACTACAAGAACTAGTAGATTATGGTTAGCTTATAGTACGGTCCCTTCATCGTATATATCCTGATTGAATCTACAATCATTGGTATATAGAAAGTTGCATATGAATTCGATAGCGATGTGATATATTTTTGAGTGATTACAATGGCATCGCATGTGCAACTAAGGAACCATGTTACCCTATAGGAATTTATAATACTTTGGCCATATATTCTTTACACTATTAATTGATCAGATCATATGATATATCTATACCCGTAGGTGATAGGTGAATCCAAAATTATAATACATTAGTTCTACGAATGTAGATACAACGCCCATCCTCATTACCTGATGACCCTCGTAAAGTTGGTAAACATAGTCAATTTGCAATACTAGTACGTAAAGCCTCTATGTTGTCCCTGATTTTAAGGGCTAATGATGTACAAATCATAATCAAATATTAATTCAATAAATAAATGATAGCCACTTGGAAAGTTCGAGGTAAGGTTGTTCAATTACCCATCATATGAGCACTCATCATGTATGATGGTACATCTCCATGTACCTACTAATGAAACATGATATATAACATCACATATGCTAGTCTCGAGTTCAAACGATCTTCATCCTTATTTTTTGCTGATAAATCGACTAAGAACATGTTTAGAATATACAATAACTTTTAAATGTGTTTCATGATTGCCATCATATGTAAGATCTTATTGTGTCATAGTATATTCAAGATCTTTATCTATGCAGCTTGCATGTGTATACAGATAAAGTAAATGTCACAATGTATAAATGTAAAGTATCATTAAAATAAAGATCTTTTGTAGATAAGAATCAATAAAACTCAAACCACAAGTTGGCTTGTACACTTAGTCTAATGTTAAGATAAAATTTGAGTCTAAGTTTTGGTGATCACAGACTAAACTGATACTGACTTAAGCTAAATTATTAAATAAATATCACTGAATTGAAAAGACTACAATGAATGAACATCATTTATTTTGATCGACTATGATGACACAAGATGAGACGGACAAACACAAATATACAAACTGAGTTGTCCAACTTAACTGGTCTGATAAGCTTATACAATAGCTTGAGTGGAACCAAGATGTTCGTATTTATTATGTGAGCAGAAAGATCAGTTCTTAGACTGATCTGACAACATTCTTTGAAGGCAACAAAATATGTCTGAGTTTATTCCAAGTGTTATCAGGAAAGACAAAATAAAAAATACTATTTTTGAAAACACGACAAGGACATGTGGCACTCTCTTCTTAATTGTCGACTACCTAGTACATCTGTGAGAACCATCTTTATTTATTAACGTTGGGTACCAATAACTATAAAAATGATGCATCAAGAGTGAAGAATACCAATATTACATTGACTTTCATCGAGTATTCTCAAATGGCACAACATCTCTTACAAGATTTATCTTAAGCTGTTCTTGAACAAACAGAAAGTTTTTATTAGATCGATCAAAGATCATGTTGTGCACATTGTATTCTCACTTATCATTTGTATAAAAGAGTTTTAACTGTATTGTGAGCATATATTTAATTTTCAGAATCTTGTTATTATAATAATAATAACGCACATACTCATTATTAATTTTATTTTAAAAGCTCGCCATGTTTGATCGTATGTTTTCCGGATTCATGCAACTTTGTTATTATAATAATAATAACGCACATACTCATTATTTATAACATATCATGCATATATTATAAATAGAAAACAGTACAAAGATGATCAATTGCCCCAATACTAATGGCCCGTGTGAGCTAAACACGGGCCTAGGTCCAATCCTAGGGTAAATGCAAGGGATGCAATACAACTAAATTATTACATTAGCATCCAATATTACATGTCTTCGATCTTCATAATCACCAAGCCACCATCTTCCAATCTTGATCTTCCACTATTCTAATATTTACAATTAAATATCCATGGCACATAGGGATACATCTCATGGGGTGGGAACGAGCCATAAACCAAGCCCACTTTAAATTGATAATTATTACAATCATACAACACAAATATCCTAGCATACACCTAGCAAATTGGGCTTGAGCTTTTGATCATCCTTCATGCATAATATCACATATCATACACCATCAATTAATTATCACTATAATTAATTGATCCAATATTATATATCTTGATCCAATCACTAACCGCCACAATTATAAATTAAATTAACAAAGTATACAAACTCCTTTGTCTACTTTCAAATTAATTTATTTATAATCGAATTTCTTGTAAATCACAATTTACTATAAATAATTAAAGTCCTACTTCAATTATTTATTTTATGAGAAAATATGTGCAACAATTGTAAATTTAAACTTAAGGGCCCAAAACTCATTTTTCACAAAAATACTTAGGCCCATTTAAATTTCACAAAATATGTTGACCATCTAATGGCCCAACAACACAAGGCCCATGACACTTGGGTTAACCAAAACACCTTTTGGTAACCCTAGCCGTCATTGCCGTCGCCGGATTCCGGCATCAAAAAAAATTTTTTTTTATTTTAAAACTGGAATTTTCCGGGCAGCCTATATGCTGCCCGAAATTCTCGGGCAGCCCAAGACTTCACGGGCAGCAGCAAGCTGCCCGAAACATTTTTTTTTTTGTTGTAAAATTTCGGCCCTTGTAATTTTTATGCACAAAAATTCTCAAGCGGTTAGAAATCGATCTCAACATAATATTATGCAAATATTACACAAAAACCATAACCATAGCTCGGATACCACTTGAAAGCGGACCGGTTACGGTGGCCGGAAGCGCAACGGAAGTAAAAAAACTTAAAATAAGCATAGAATTTTCGGCCACCTTGGTTTTCATGGAATATTTGCAAAATAATCACGTACATAGGATGTTCAAGTGATTTACCTATCAACCTTAAAAGGTTGATGATGGCTCCAACTTAGTTGACTAGCAACTAAGCTCTTCTTTGGCAAGACAAGTCTACAAGCTTCCTTCCCCTTCAAGAATTAGGCCCACCACTTAACAAGGTAAATCCCCTCAAGTTTTGCACTAGAAAAACTTGAGGATTTTTCAAAGAGAAATTTTGTTCTCCAACAAATTGAAGAACAAAAACAAGAAGAAAAATTTTGAGAGAAAAGACCTTCAAGTTTCGGCCAAGGTGAGGTGAGAATGAGAGTGTGAAGTCTAGTCTTGGGTGTTGGAAAAGTTGGGAGAAAAGGTGCATGCCTTTTGAATTTTTTAATAAAAAAATAACCAAGACTCTTCACCTCCCAAGCATGCAAACCCTAGCATGTCTCACATATATTATATGGTTTTTAACACATTAAAAACCATAGACTAAATTTTAATTATCTCAAACACATTTGAGATTAATTAAATACTACTTGAATTTATTCAAGTCCCACTAGTTAAATAATTATTTTAATTGAGCTCTTGAAGACTCAATATTATTTAATTAATTCAACACTTGAATTAATTTAATTATTTAGACTCTACTAGGTCCACTAGTGTTTAATTAATTCAACACTTGAATTAATTTAATTTAGTCCACAATAATGTTTATGAAAATCACAATTTTCAACTACATTATTTACTTGGCCAAATTTTAATCTTAGGAACACTTCCATAAATTAAAATTTATGTTTCTCTCTTAGAAGTCATACTTCTATTTTTCTTTACGCTTATAAACACATTTATAAGCCGTTCAACACATTGAACTATTTTACTTCTTATCGGGATTTACAAAGCAAGTACTTGTGTGGCCCTCAATGGTTCATTGATACGACTAGCCGTGGGTTCACATCTCCATGTGATTCGGACTAAACATGTCCTTATTCGAGCATACCCCTATTGCTCCATTCTTACTTGTCAACTCCTTGATAGTAAGAACGTCAGAACTCAAGTCTGATAATACCCAACCAATCACGTTAAACGCCTAGCAGCATCGCTTACGTGATTCCCTAGGTATCACATGATAGTGCCTGCAAGAACCATTCAATTATGGTTAGCGTACAGTACGGTCCCTTCAACTCATATATCCCGACCGATTCGACAACTATTGGTTTATCGAGAGTTGTCAATGAATCGATACTATGTGTCATGTTGTGGTTGCATCGATGGTGTAATCTATGAAACCCCTTTCATAATTACCACCATACTCTGATCAGAGATTTCAACCCACACATACATGAAAAACACATAGGATATCCATACCCGTAGGTAAGCGGTGAATCCCCGGCTACAATGCATCGACTCCTATGTGTTTCGCCGTAACACCCAACCTTGCCACCTGATGACCCCATAAGAGTCGGTAAACAAGTCAAAGTGAAACGCTAGCACATAGAGTCTCAATGTTGTCCCGGGTCATAAGGACTAATGGTCTACAACCATAAACTAGAACTTTTCCACTCGATAAGTGAGAACCACTTGGAAAGTCCTTTATAGAGGGTTGTTCAGTGCACTCTACAAGGAGCACCTATCTGCATGCTCGGACATCACAATGTCCCCTACCAATGAAACATGGTACTCACATCGCAAATACTATTTTCTAACTCGAGCGGCCTATATCCTTCTTAGTGGCGGCTGAATCGACTAGGAACCGTTTAGAATATACAGTATTACAAATATGAGTTTCATGATACTCATCATATGAGCATCTCATATTCTTTCTACTATTTGTATATTCAAGGACTTTATCTATGCAACTCGCGTGGGTATAAAGATAAAGATGCGCCAAATTAATAAATTCAAATATTATTAAAATAAAGATCGTTTAATACAAAGAGTTTCATCGTGAACAGTCGGCCAACACTTGGCTCGACGTGCACCTACTCTAACAATCTCCCACTTGCACTAGAGCCAACTACCCATATACTTAAGACCCATTGATTCGCGATGCTTCTCGAATGATGGTCCTGGTAAAGGCTTAGTTAGTGGATCAGCAACATTATCTGCGGAGCAGACTTTGTCGATCGACACTTCTCCTCGTTCCACGATCTCTCTGAGGATGTGGTACTTTCTCAATACGTGTTTGGACTTCTGATGAGACCTTGGCTCCTTCGCCTGAGCTATGGCTCCCGTGTTGTCGCACATCACCGGGATAGGAGCAACTCCATTTGGAATGACGCCCAACTCTTGGACGAAATTCCTAATCCAAACAGCCTCCTTTGCTGCAGCTGATGCAACAATATATTCTGCTTCAGTGGTGGAATCCGCAGTACTGTCTTGCTTGGAACTCTTCCAAGAGACAGCACCACCATTGAGCATGAATATGAATCCGGAGGTTGACTTCGAGTCATCAACATTGCTTCTGAAGCTAGAGTCGGTATAGCCTTCCAATTTTAGTTCTCCACCCCCATACACCAAAAACAACTTATTGGTCCTTCTCAAATACTTGAGGATGTCTTTCACAGCTTTCCAGTGTGGAAGACCAGGGTTGGATTGATATCTACTCACTACACTTAGTGCAAATGCCACGTCAGGACGTGTAGATATCATCCCATACATGATACTACCAATAGCCGAAGCATACGGAATTCGTGTCATCGCCGCTATCTCTGCATCAGTCTTGGGAGACATAGACTTGGATAGGGACACGCCATGACACATTGGTAGATGTCCTCTCTTGGACTCATCCATCGAGAACCGCTTCACGATTGTATCAATGTATGTGGACTGGGTGAGACCAAGCAATCTTCTTGATCTATCTCTATAGATCTGTATTCCCAATACAAAAGATGCTTCACCCAAGTCCTGCATTGAGAACTTACTTGCTAACCATATCTTTGTTGATTGCAACATTCCTACATCATTCCCAATGAGTAGAATGTCATCAACATAAAGAACAAGGAATGTCACAGCACTCCCACTGACCTTCTTATACACACAGGGTTCCTCAGGATTCTTAGTAAAACCAAACTCTTTGATTGTACTATCGAATCTGAGGTTCCAGCTCCTCGATGCCTGCTTAAGACCATAAATAGATCTTTGAAGTTTGCATACCATATGCTCACTTCCGATGGATGTAAACCCTTCAGGTTGAGACATGTAAATTTCTTCCTTAATATCCCCATTAAGGAAGGCTGTCTTCACATCCATCTGCCATATCTCATAGTCATACCATGCAGCTATGGCTAGCAATATCCTAATGGACTTGAACATCGCAACTGGAGAAAAGGTTTCCTCATAGTCAACACCTTGTCTTTGAGTATACCCTTTTGCTACCAATCACGCTTTGAAGGTCAATACCTTCCCATCCGCCCCAAGTTTCCTCTTGTAAATCCATTTACATCCTATGGGAACAGTTCCCTCAGGTGGATCCACAAGATTCCACACTTGGTTCGAATGCATGGAATTCATCTCAGATTCCATTGCTTCAAGCCACTTGGATGAATCAGCATCCGATAACGCTTCCTTGAAGGTCCTTGGATCACATCCAAGATTAGGCTCATCATGGCCCTCTTCAAGAAGCAGACCATACCTCATAGGTGGTCTCGAGATCCTCTCGGATCTCCTAGGAGCTTGTATCTCCTCACTTAGCTCGTTGGGTGTGGGTTCTACAACTGTGGGTGCCTCTCGAACCTCTTCGAGTTCTATCATCTCGCCTTTTCTATCCAATAGAAATTCCTTTTCCAAAAAGGTTGCGTTCCTAGAAACAAACACCTTTGTTTCTTGGGGATGATAGAAACAATATCCAACGGAATTCCTTGGATATCCCACAAAGTAGCATAAAATGGATCGACTATCCAATTTATCTCCCACTGTCTGCTTCACGTAAGCAGGGCACCCCCATATTCTAAGATAAGAATACTTGGGAGGCTTACCCATCCATATCTCATATGGAGTCTTGTCAACTGCCTTTGTATGGACATTGTTCAACAACAGTGCCGCTGTTTCAAGCGCATATCCCCAAAAGGATGGCGGCAACTCCGTGAACCCCATCATAGACCGAACCATGTCCATCAAAGTCCGGTTACGACGCTCCGAAACACCATTCAACTGTGGTGTAGCGGGCGGAGTCCACTGCGAGAGAATCCCATTCTCTCTAAGATACTCTTGGAACTCGGCACTCAAGTACTCACCACCTCGATCCGATCGAAGTGTCTTGATGCTTCGTCCCAATTGTTTCTCTACTTCACTTCTGAATTCTTTGAACCTTTCAAAGGCTTCAGACTTGTATTTCATCAAATACACATACCCATACCTCGAAAAGTCATCGGTAAAGGTGATGAAGTAGGAATGTCCATGCTTAGTGGTGATGCTAAGCGGACCGCACACATCGGTATGGATCAAATCCAATAACCCTTTGGCTCGCTCCGCATGGCCCTTAAAGGGAATTTTGGTCATCTTTCCTTTTAGACATGATTCACAAGTTGTGAGAGCATTAATATCGGACATATCAAACATGCCAACTCCCACTAGCTTGTTCATCCTTCTTAGGGAAATATGACCTAATCGAGCATGTCATAATTGTGCTGAATTAAGAGTATCTTGTTTGCGCTTATTTGTTGTTGTTATCGTTTGGACATTGTTAAGTGGAATATCTTTTAATTTTAAGGTGTAGAGATTGTTTTCAAGTTCACCGGTACCAACTAAACATTCATTCTTGTAAATATTGCAAACACCTTTGCCAAATAAACAAGAAAATCCATTAATATCAAGCATAGGAATGGAAATAATGTTTTTAATCAAGTCTGGTACAAATAAAACATCTCTCAAAACCAACTTAAAATCATTGTTTAAACATAAATAAACATCTCCCACAGCTTTGGCAGCAACCCTTGCTCCATTGCCCATCCTCAAGAAGGTCTCACCTTCTCTGAGCTTCCTACTTCTTCCCATCACCTGCAAATCATTACAGAGATGTGAGCCACAGCCGGTATCTAATACCCAAGAAGTAGAGTTAATAGAGATATTTACTTCAATGTAGAACATACCTTTGCCAGAACCCTTCTGAGCAAGATATTCCCTGCAGTTACGCCTCCAATGTCCAGGCTTCTTGCAGTGGTGACAGATGTCAACTGTCTTCTCAGCCTTGGCTGGCGCGGCTGCCACTACGGGACTCGGAGTCTGCCTCTTCAAGGGCTCGCTCTTCTTGGGGCGCTTGAAAGAACGCTTCTTTCCCTTCCCAGGTGGACCGGTCTTCGTGCCAGATGAAGAGCCCACATAAAGAACCGGCTTCTCCTTCTTGATGGTGGACTCAAAGGTCACAAGCATGTTCACCAACTCTTCAAGGCTGGGCTCGAGCTTGTTCATATTGAAGTTCACGACAAAAGGATCGAAAGAGCTAGGCAGCGACAGCAGCAGCACATCCGTGGTCAACTCCGATGGCAAGATCAAATCCATGCCAACAAACTTGTCCACGAGCCCAATCAACTTTAGGCCATGTTCATGGACCGAAGTCCCATCTCGCATGCGTAAAGTGATGAGCTCCTTTACTGTGGCAAGCCTCAAAGGCCGAGTTTGCTCACCGAAGAGCTCCTTGAGGTGCATATGAATGTCAGCAGCATTCTTTGCATCCTCGAATCGCCTTTGCAGCTCATCGTTCATCGAAGCCTGCATGTAACACCTCGCCTTCAAGTCATGGTCGCACCAATCCTTGTAGGTCTGCAATTCCTCAGGAGTGCAGCTGGTCGGAGCCTCAGCAGGGGGCGACTCAGTCAGTGTGTATGCAATTTTCTCCGAGTTTAGGACAATCTTTAGATTTCTTAGCCAAGTGATATAGTTAGGTCCGGTTAGAACGTGTTTTTCGAGAATAACGGAAAACGGGTTGCGAATTGATGACATTGTCAAAGATTTGTACTGAAAAGTAAAACAGATAAATGTTAATGACTATTTTAAAATATTTAATAAGATATAAAGTTTGGACTTTTACTTTATAAATTATCGCTCCCACTGTTTTTGACATTTTCACTACCCTCTAGTGAAAACGGGAAACACTTTCCTCAGTAGGTACGTAAGGTCCAATTAGCGAATTGTGATCCCGAATAATATCGGCCATCACAATTCCTAAAAGGTAGTTTCCAATTGCATCGCCATGCAACCCTCTACGTATACTTTTGTCTCACGTTTGATTAGGACCCAATAATATGACGTCGTTCATCTTTACGTGTCAAGCCTAACCCATCGATATTGAACTTTAATGGACGGTCGCCATGAGTTCCCTAAATAATATATGCCGAAATCATGGGAGTTCCACATAGTTCACATCACCATGTCAATGGATGTCACAGCTTTCCGGCACCCAGGGCCCCCTCAATAATATGAGCCGAGCCCCGAGTACGGGTAGCGTTCATCATGCATCCATTGTCGATGCAAGACAAGGGAATTATAAACAAATTTATAATTCCCCTTTTCGGACTTGATATTAATTTTGAATCTTATTCAAAATGAGGGTTTTTTAATTTTGAAAGGTCTCATCATTAATTTTATTTTAAAAGCTCGCCATGTTTGATCGTATGTTTTCCGGATTCATGCAACTTTGTTATTATAATAATAATAACGCACATGCTCATTATTTATAACATATCATGCATATATTATAAATAGAAAACAGTACAAGGATGATCAATTGTCCCAATACTAATGGCCCGTGTGAGCTAAACACGGGCCTAGGTCCAATCCTAGGGTAAATGCAAGGGATGCAATGCAACTAAATTATTACATTAGCATCCAATATTACATGTCTTCGATCTTCATAATCACCAAGGCCACCATCTTCCAATCTTGATCTTTCACTATTCTAATATTTACAATTAAATATCCATGGCACATAGGGATACATCTCATGGGGTGGGAACGAGCCATAAACCAAGCCCACTTTAAATTGATAATTATTACAATCATACAACACAAATATCCTAGCATACACCTAGCAAATTGGGCTTGAGCTTTTGATCATCCTTCATGCATAATATCACATATCATACACCATCAATTAATTATCACTATAATTAATTGATCCAATATTATATATCTTGATCCAATCACTAACCGCCACAATTATAAATTAAATTAACAAAGTATACAAACTCCTTTGTCTACTTTCAAATTAATTTATTTATAATCGAATTTCTTGTAAATCACAATTTACTATAAATAATTAAAGTCATACTTCAATTATTTATTTTATGAGAAAATATGTGCAACAATTGTAAATTTAAACTTAAGGGCCCAAAACTCATTTTTCACAAAAATACTTAGGCCCATTTAAATTTCACAAAATATGTTGACCATCTAATGGCCCAACAACACAAGGCCCATGACACTTGGGTTAACCAAAACACCTTTTGGTAACCCTAGCCGTCATTGCCGTCGCCGGATTCCGGCATCAAAAAATTTTTTTTTTATTTTAAAACTGGAATTTTCCGGGCAGCCCGAAGGCTGCCCCATATGCTCGAGACTTCACGGGCAGCAGCAAGCTGCCCGAAACATTTTTTTTTTTTGTTGTAAAATTTCGGCCCTTGTAATTTTTATGCACAAAAATTCTCAAGCGGTTAGAAATCGATCTCAACATAATATTATGCAAATATTACACAAAAACCGTAACCATAACTCGGATACCACTTGAAAGCGGACCGGTTACGGTGGCCGGAAGCGCAACGGAAGTAAAAAAACTTAAAATAAGCATAGAATTTTCGGCCACCTTGGTTTTCATGGAATATTTGCAAAATAATCACATACATAGGATGTTCAAGTGATTTACCTATCAACCTTAAAAGGTTGATGATGGCTCCAACTTAGTTGACTAGCAACTAAGCTCTTCTTTGGCAAGACAAGTCTACAAGCTTCCTTCCCCTTCAAGAATTAGGCCCACCACTTAACAAGGTAAATCCCCTCAAGTTTTGCACTAGAAAAACTTGAGGATTTTTCAAAGAGAAATTTTGTTCTCCAACAAATTGAAGAACAAAAACAAGAAGAAAAATTTTGAGAGAAAAGACCTTCAAGTTTCGGCCAAGGTGAGGTGAGAATGAGAGTGTGAAGTCTAGTCTTGGGTGTTGGAAAAGTTGGGAGAAAAGGTGCATGCCTTTTGAATTTTTTAATAAAAAAATAACCAAGACTCTTCACCTCCCAAGCATGCAAACCCTAGCACGTCTCACATATATTATATGGTTTTTAACACATTAAAAACCATAGACTAAATTTTAATTATCTCAAACACATTTGAGATTAATTAAATACTACTTGAATTTATTCAAGTCCCACTAGTTAAATAATTATTTTAATTGAGCTCTTGAAGACTCAATATTATTTAATTAATTCAACACTTGAATTAATTTAATTATTTAGACTCTACTAGGTCCACTAGTGTTTAATTAATTCAACACTTGAATTAATTTAATTTAGTCCACAATAATGTTTATGAAAATCACAATTTTCAACTACATTATTTACTTGGCCAAATTTTAATCTTAGGAACACTTCCATAAATTAAAATTTATGTTTCTCTCTTAGAAGTCATACTTCTATTTTTCTTTACGCTTATAAACACATTTATAAGCCGTTCAACACATTGAACTATTTTACTTCTTATCGGGATTTACAAAGCAAGTACTTGTGTGGCCCTCAATGGTTCATTGATACGACTAGCCGTGGGTTCACATCTCCATGTGATTCGGACTAAACATGTCCTTATTCGAGCATACCCCTATTGCTCCATTCTTACTTGTCAACTCCTTGATAGTAAGAACGTCAGAACTCAAGTCTGATAGTACCCAACCAATCACGTTAAACGCCTAGCAGCATCGCTTACGTGATTCCCTAGGTATCACATGATAGTGCCTGCAAGAACCATTCAATTATGGTTAGCGTACAGTACGGTCCTTTCAACTCATATATCCCGACCGATTCGACAACTATTGGTTTATCGAGAGTTGTCAATGAATCGATACTATGTGTCATGTTGTGGTTGCATCGATGGTGTAATCTATGAAACCCCTTTCATAATTACCACCATACTCTGATCAGAGATTTCAACCCACACATACATGAAAAACACATAGGATATCCATACCCGTAGGTAAGCGGTGAATCCCCGGCTACAATGCATCGACTCCTATGTGTTTCGCCGTAACACCCAACCTTGCCACCTGATGACCCCATAAGAGTCGGTAAACAAGTCAAAGTGAAACGCTAGCACATAGAGTCTCAATGTTGTCCCGAGTCATAAGGACTAATGGTGTACAACCATAAACTAGGACTTTTCCACTCGATAAGTGAGAACCACTTGGAAAGTCCTTTATAGAGGGTTGTTCAGTGCACTCTACAAGGAGCACCTATCTGCATGCTCGGACATCACAATGTCCCCTACCAATGAAACATGGTACTCACATCGCAGATACTAGTCTCTAACTCGAGCGGCCTATATCCTTCTTAGTGGCGGCTGAATCGACTAGGAACCGTTTAGAATATACAGTATTACAAATATGAGTTTCATGATACTCATCATATGAGCATCTCATATTCTTTCTACTATTTGTATATTCAAGGACTTTATCTATGCAACTCGCGTGGGTATAAAGATAAAGATGCGCCAAATTAATAAATTCAAATATTATTAAAATAAAGATCGTTTAATACAAAGAGTTTCATCGTGAACAGTCGGCCAACACTTGGCTCGACGTGCACCTACTCTAACAATCTCCCACTTGCACTAGAGCCAACTACCCATATACTTAAGACCCATTGATTCGCGATGCTTCTCGAATGATGGTCCTGGTAAAGGCTTAGTTAGTGGATCAGCAACATTATCTGCGGAGCCGACTTTGTCGATCGACACTTCTCCTCGTTCCACGATCTCTCTGAGGATGTGGTACTTTCTCAATACGTGTTTGGACTTCTGATGAGACCTTGGCTCCTTCGCCTGAGCTATGGCTCCCGTGTTGTCGCACATCACCGGGATAGGAGCAACTCCATTTGGAATGACGCCCAACTCTTGGACGAATTTCCTAATCCAAACAGCCTCCTTTGCTGCAGCTGATGCAGCAATATATTCTGCTTCAGTGGTGGAATCCGCAGTACTGTCTTGCTTGGAACTCTTCCAAGAGACAGCACCACCATTGAGCTGAATATGAATCCGGAGGTTGACTTCGAGTCATCAACATCGCTTCTGAAGCTAGAGTCGGTATAGCCTTCCAATTTTAGTTCTCCACCCCCATACACCAAAAACAACTTATTGGTCCTTCTCAAATACTTGAGGATGTCTTTCACAGCTTTCCAGTGTGGAAGACCAGGGTTGGATTGATAACTACTCACTACACTTAGTGCAAATGCCACGTCAGGACGTGTAGATATCATCCCATACATGATACTACCAATAGCCGAAGCATACGGAATTCGTGTCATCGCCGCTATCTCTGCATCAGTCTTGGGAGACATAGACTTGGATAGGGACACGTCATGACACATTGGTAGATGTCCTCTCTTGGACTCATCCATCGAGAACCGCTTCACGATGGTATCAATGTATGTGGACTGGGTGAGACCAAGCAATCTTCTTGATCTATCTCTATAGATCTGTATTCCCAATACAAAAGATGCTTCACCCAAGTCCTGCATTGAGAACTTACTTGCTAACCATATCTTTGTTGATTGCAACATTCCTACATCATTCCCAATGAGTAGAATGTCATCAACATAAAGAACAAGGAATGTCACAGCACTCCCACTGACCTTCTTATACACACAGGGTTCCTCAGGATTCTTAGTAAAACCAAACTCTTTGATTGTACTATCGAATCTGAGGTTCCAGCTCCTCGATGCCTGCTTAAGACCATAAATAGATCTTTGAAGTTTGCATACCATATGCTCACTTCCGATGGATGTAAACCCTTCAGGTTGAGACATGTAAATTTCTTCCTTAATATCCCCATTAAGGAAGGCTGTCTTCACATCCATCTGCCATATCTCATAGTCATACCATGCAGCTATGGCTAGCAATATCCTAATGGACTTGAACATCGCAACTGGAGAAAAGGTTTCCTCATAGTCAACACCTTGTCTTTGAGTATACCCTTTTGCTACCAATCGCGCTTTGAAGGTCAATACCTTCCCATCCGCCCCAAGTTTCCTCTTGTAAATCCATTTACATCCTATGGGAACAGTTCCCTCAGGTGGATCCACAAGATTCCACACTTGGTTCGAATGCATGGAATTCATCTCAGATTCCATTGCTTCAAGCCACTTGGATGAATCAGCATCCGATAACGCTTCCTTGAAGGTCCTTGGATCACATCCAAGATTAGGCTCATCATGGCCCTCTTCAAGAAGCAGACCATACCTCATAGGTGGTCTCGAGATCCTCTCGGATCTCCTAGGAGCTTGTATCTCCTCACTTAGCTCGTTGGGTGTGGGTTCTACAACTGTGGGTGCCTCTCGAACCTCTTCGAGTTCTATCATCTCGCCTTTTCTATCCAATAGAAATTCCTTTTCCAAAAAGGTTGCGTTCCTAGAAACAAACACCTTTGTTTCTTGGGGATGATAGAAACAATATCCAACGGAATTCCTTGGATATCCCACAAAGTAGCATAAAATGGATCGACTATCCAATTTATCTCCCACTGTCTGCTTCACGTAAGCAGGGCACCCCCATATTCTAAGATAAGAATACTTGGGAGGCTTACCCATCCATATCTCATATGGAGTCTTGTCAACTGCCTTTGTATGGACATTGTTCAACAACAGTGCCGCTGTTTCAAGCGCATATCCCCAAAAGGATGGCGGCAACTCCGTGAACCCCATCATAGACCGAACCATGTCCATCAAAGTCCGGTTACGACGCTCCGAAACACCATTCAACTGTGGTGTAGCGGGCGGAGTCCACTGCGAGAGAATCCCATTCTCTCTAAGATACTCTTGGAACTCGGCACTCAAGTACTCACCACCTCGATCCGATCGAAGTGTCTTGATGCTTCGTCCCAATTGTTTCTCTACTTCACTTCTGAATTCTTTGAGCCTTTCAAAGGCTTCAGACTTGTATTTCATCAAATACACATACCCATACCTCGAAAAGTCATCGGTAAAGGTGATGAAGTAGGAATGTCTATGCTTAGTGGTGATGCTAAGCGGACCGCACACATCGGTATGGATCAAATCCAATAACCCTTTGGCTCGCTCCGCATGGCCCTTAAAGGGAATTTTGGTCATCTTTCCTTTTAGACAGGATTCACAAGTCGTGAGAGCATTAATATCGGACATATCAAACATGCCAACTCCCACTAGCTTGTTCATCCTTCTTAGGGAAATATGACCTAATCGAGCATGTCATAATTGTGCTGAATTAAGAGTATCTTGTTTGCGCTTATTTGTTGTTGTTATCGTTTGGACATTGTTAAGTGGAATATCTTTTAATTTTAAGGTGTAGAGATTGTTTTCAAGTTCACCGGTACCAACTAAACATTCATTCTTGTAAATATTGCAAACACCTTTGCCAAATAAACAAGAAAATCCATTAATATCAAGCATAGGAATGGAAATAATGTTTTTAATCAAGTCTGGTACAAATAAAACATCTCTCAAAACCAACTTAAAATCATTGTTTAAACATAAATAAACATCTCCCACAGCTTTGGCAGCAACCCTTGCTCCATTGCCCATCCTCAAGAAGGTCTCACCTTCTCTGAGCTTCCTACTTCTTCCCATCACCTGCAAATCATTACAGAGATGTGAGCCACAGCCGGTATCTAATACCCAAGAAGTAGAGTTAATAGAGATATTTACTTCAATGTAGAACATACCTTTGCCAGAACCCTTCTGAGCAAGATATTCCCTGCAGTTACGCCTCCAATGTCCAGGCTTCTTGCAGTGGTGACAGATGTCAACTGTCTTCTCAGCCTTGGCTGGCGCGGCTGCCACTACGGGACTCGGAGTCTGCCTCTTCAAGGGCTCACTCTTCTTGGGGCGCTTGAAAGAACGCTTCTTTCCCTTCCCAGGTGGACCGGTCTTCGTGCCAGATGAAGAGCCCACATAAAGAACCGGCTTCTCCTTCTTGATGGTGGACTCAAAGGTCACAAGCATGTTCACCAACTCTTCAAGGCTGGGCTCGAGCTTGTTCATATTGAAGTTCACGACAAAAGGATCGAAAGAGCTAGGCAGCGACAGCAGCAGCACATCCGTGGTCAACTCCGATGGCAAGATCAAATCCATGCCAACAAACTTGTCCACGAGCCCAATCAACTTTAGGCCATGTTCATGGACCGAAGTCCCATCTCGCATGCGTAAAGTGATGAGCTCCTTTACTGTGGCAAGCCTCAAAGGCCGAGTTTGCTCACCGAAGAGCTCCTTGAGGTGCATATGAATGTCAGCAGCATTCTTTGCATCCTCGAATCGCCTTTGCAGCTCATCGTTCATCGAAGCCTGCATGTAACACCTCGCCTTCAAGTCATGGTCGCACCAATCCTTGTAGGTCTGCAATTCCTCAGGAGTGCAGCTGGTCGGAGCCTCAGCAGGGGGCGACTCAGTCAGTGTGTATGCAATTTTCTCCGAGTTTAGGACAATCTTTAGATTTCTTAGCCAAGTGATATAGTTAGGTCCGGTTAGAACGTTTTTTTCGAGAATAACGGAAAACGGGTTGCGAATTGATGACATTGTCAAAGATTTGTACTGAAAAGTAAAACAGATAAATGTTAATGACTATTTTAAAATATTTAATAAGATATAAAGTTTGGACTTTTACTTTATAAATTATCGCTCCCACTGTTTTTGACATTTTCACTACCCTCTAGTGAAAACGGGAAACACTTTCCTCAGTAGATACGTAAGGTCCAATTAGCGAATTGTGATCCCGAATAATATCGGCCATCACAATTCCTAAAAGGTAGTTTCCAATTGCATCGCCATGCAACCCTCTACGTATACTTTTGTCTCACGTTTGATTAGGACCCAATAATATGACGTCGTTCATCTTTACGTGTCAAGCCTAACCCATCGATATTGAACTTTAATGGACGGTCGCCATGAGTTCCCTAAATAATATGAGCCGAAATCATGGGAGTTCCACATAGTTCACATCACCATGTCAATGGATGTCACAGCTTTCCGGCACCCAGGGCCCCCTCAATAATATGAGCCGAGCCCCGAGTACGGGTAGCGTTCATCATGCATCCATTGTCGATGCAAGACAAGGAAATTATAAACAAATTTATAATTCCCCTTTTCGGACTTGATATTAATTTTGAATCTTATTCAAAATGAGGGTTTTTTAATTTTGAAAGGTCTCATCATTAATTTTATTTTAAAAGCTCGCCATGTTTGATCGTATGTTTTCCGGATTCATGCAACTTTGTTATTATAATAATAATAACGCACATACTCATTATTTATAACATATCATGCATATATTATAAATAGAAAACAGTACAAGGATGATCAATTGCCCCAATACTAATGGCCCGTGTGAGCTAAACACGGGCCTAGGTCCAATCCTAGGGTAAATGCAAGGGATGCAATGCAACTAAATTATTACATTAGCATCCAATATTACATGTCTTCGATCTTCATAATCACCAAGGCCACCATCTTCCAATCTTGATCTTCCACTATTCTAATATTTACAATTAAATATCCATGGCACATAGAGATACATCTCATGGGGTGGGAACGAGCCATAAACCAAGCCCACTTTAAATTGATAATTATTACAATCATACAACACAAATATCCTAGCATACACCTAGCAAATTGGGCTTGAGCTTTTGATCATCCTTCATGCATAATATCACATATCATACACCATCAATTAATTATCACTATAATTAATTGATCCAATATTATATATCTTGATCCAATCACTAACCGCCACAATTATAAATTAAATTAACAAAGTATACAAACTCCTTTGTCTACTTTCAAATTAATTTATTTATAATCGAATTTCTTGTAAATCACAATTTACTATAAATAATTAAAGTCCTACTTCAATTATTTATTTTATGAGAAAATATGTGCAACAATTGTAAATTTAAACTTAAGGGCCCAAAACTCATTTTTCACAAAAATACTTAGGCCCATTTAAATTTCACAAAATATGTTGACCATCTAATAGCCCAACAACACAAGGTCCATGACGCTTGGGTTAACCAAAACACCTTTTGGTAACCCTAGCCGTCATTGCCGTCGCCGGATTCCGGCATCAAAAAAAAAATTTTTTTTTTTTAAAACTGGAATTTTCCGGGCAGCCTTCATATGCTGCCCGAAATTCTCGGGCAGCCCGAGACTTCACGGGCAGCAGCAAGCTGCCCGAAACACTTTTTTTTTTGTTGTAAAATTTCGGCCCTTGTAATTTTTATGCACAAAAATTCTCAAGCGGTTAGAAATCGATCTCAACATAATATTATGCAAATATTACACAAAAACCGTAATCATAGCTCGGATACCACTTGAAAGCGGACCGGTTACGGTGGCCGGAAGCGCAACGGAAGTAAAAAAACTTAAAATAAGCATAGAATTTTCGGCCACCTTGGTTTTCATGGAATATTTGCAAAATAATCACATACATAGGATGTTCAAGTGATTTACCTATCAACCTTAAAAGGTTGATGATGGCTCCAACTTAGTTGACTAGCAACTAAGCTCTTCTTTGGCAAGACAAGTCTACAAGCTTCCTTCCCTTTCAAGAATTAGGCCCACCACTTAACAAGGTAAATCCCCTCAAGTTTTGCACTAAAAAAAATTGAGGATTTTTCAAAGAGAAATTTTGTTCTCCAACAAATTGAAGAACAAAAACAAGAAGAAAAATTTTGAGAGAAAAGACCTTCGAGTTTCGGCCAAGGTGAGGTGAGAATGAGAGTGTGAAGTCTAGTCTTGGGTGTTGGAAAAGTTGGGAGAAAAGGTGCATGCCTTTTGAATTTTTTAATAAAAAAATAACCAAGACTCTTCACCTCCCAAGCATGCAAACCCTAGCATGTCTCACATATATTATATGGTTTTTAACACATTAAAAACCATAGACTAAATTTTAATTATCTCAAACACATTTGAGATTAATTAAATACTACTTGAATTTATTCAAGTCACACTAGTTAAATAATTATTTTAATTGAGCTCTTCAAGACTCAATATTATTTAATTAATTCAACACTTGAATTAATTTAATTATTTAGACTCTACTAGGTCCACTAGTGTTTAATTAATTCAACACTTGAATTAATTTAATTTAGTCCACAATAATGTTTATGAAAATCACAATTTTCAACTACATTATTTACTTGGCCAAATTTTAATCTTAGGAACACTTCCATAAATTAAAATTTATGTTTCTCTCTTAGAAGTCATACTTCTATTTTTCTTTACGCTTATAAACACATTTATAAGCCGTTCAACACATTGAACTATTTTACTTCTCATCGGGATTTACAAAGCAAGTACTTGTGTGGCCCTCAATGGTTCATTGATACGACTAGCCGTGGGTTCACATCTCCATGTGATTCGGACTAAACATTTCCTTATTCGAGCATACCCCTATTGCTCCATTCTTACTTGTCAACTCCTTGATAGTAAGAACGTCAGAACTCAAGTCTGATAGTACCCAACCAATCACGTTAAACGCCTAGCAGCATCGCTTACGTGATTCCCTAGGTATCACATGATAGTGCCTGCAAGAACCATTCAATTATGGTTAGCGTACAGTACGGTCCCTTCAACTCATATATCCCGACCGATTCGACAACTATTGGTTTATCGAGAGTTGTCAATGAATCAATACTATGTGTCATGTTGTGGTTGCATCGATGGTGTAATCTATGAAACCCCTTTCATAATTACCACCATACTCTGATCAGAGATTTCAACCCACACATACATGAAAAACACATAGGATATCCATACCCGTAGGTAAGCGGTGAATCCCCGGCTACAATGCATCGACTCCTATGTGTTTCGCCGTAACACCCAACCTTGCCACCTGATGACCCCATAAGAGTCGGTAAACAAGTCAAAGTGAAACGCTAGCACATAGAGTCTCAATGTTGTCCCGGGTCATAAGGACTAATGGTGTACAACCATAAACTAAGACTTTTCCACTCGATAAGTGAGAACCACTTGGAAAGTCCTTTATAGAGGGTTGTTCAGTGCACTCTACAAGGAGCACCTATCTGCATGCTCGGACATCACAATGTCCCCTACCAATGAAACATGGTACTCACATCGCAGATACTAGTCTCTAACTCGAGCGGCCTATATCCTTCTTAGTGGCAGCTGAATCGACTAGGAACCGTTTAGAATATACAGTATTACAAATATGAGTTTCATGATACTCATCATATGAGCATCTCATATTCTTTCTACTATTTGTATATTCAAGGACTTTATCTATGCAACTCGCATGGGTATAAAGATAAATATGCGCCAAATTAATAAATTCAAATATTATTAAAATAAAGATCGTTTAATACAAAGAGTTTCATCGTGAACAGTCGGCCAACACTTGGCTCGACGTGCACCTACTCTAACAGTTTCTTGGTAAGGGCATAGAGATGTCCAAACATGCAGATAGGTAGTCATATGATGATTATACTGAACAATCCTCCCTCGGACATTCCAAGTGGTTATCATTCATCAAAAAGATAAGTCTGTGGTTGTGATTGTACACCTTTAGTCCTTACGACCCGGGACAACACTGAGGCTCGATATGCTAGGGCTGTGCTTTGACTCGTTTACCGGCTCCAGGAGAGTCATCAGGTGGCGAGGTTGGGTACAGTTGCGACACATATAGGAGCCAGTGAACTGTATTCGGGGATTCACCGCTCACTTACGATGTTGATATCATATGTGATCTGATCAAATAATAGTGCGTGGAATTTCTTGTCAGAGTATTAGATATACATTGGAGAAGGAGTTTTCCAATGGTACATGCGATGCCACTATTTATATGTATCACATAGTCATCGAATTAATATGCAACCATCGATGAACAAATGGTTGCAGATTCGATCGGGATATATGAGATGAAGAGACCGTACTGTACGCTAATCATAATCGACTGGTTCTTGCAGGCACTATCAGTGATACCTTGGGAATCATGGGGCGATGCTACTAGACGCTCTTACCATGGTTCGATGGGTTTAATCAGAAATGTGATTTCTGACATTCTCATGATCAATTGTTGATACATAGAAGGAGGCAAATAAGGATAAGCCCGAATAAAGGATTATGTCCTGAATAACAAGGAGTTGTGAACTCACGGTTAGCTGTATCCATGAACCATTGAGGGTCACACAAGCATTTGATCGTTTGTTCCAGTTGAGAGAATAAATTCAAGGAGTTGAATTTAAATTATGATAAGTAAATTCAAGGAGTTGAACTTAAGATAATTAATTTTTGAGAAAATAAATTTAAGGAGTTGAATTTATGAGATAGTAAATTCAAAAAGTTGAATTTATGAAATTTGGAGATAATAAATTCAAGGAGTTGAATTTATAAAATTTGAGGATTTAATTTATTAAACTCAAAAGTTGAGTTTATTAATTTTGGAGGTGATAAATTCAAGGAATTGAATTTATAATTTAAATATTAAATTCAAATGTTGAATTTATAAGGGATTTAAATTAAATGTAATGTGTATATGTATAATGGGCTTGTAGGAGTACAAGACCAATATACATATTATTAATGTTCTTAATTGGACTTTAAAAGATTAATTAATTAATTAAACTTGTTGGACTAGAATAATTAATTGATTAAGCTCATTAAGTATTTAATTTAATTAATGTGCCCTAAACTTATATATATATGTATTAGGCTTAGGGACATCTACTCTAACAATCTTCCACTTACCCTAGAGCCAACTACCCATAAACTTTAATCACATTGCTTTGCAATGTTTCTCAACAATGGTCCTGGCAAGGGCTTTGTAAGTGGATCAGCAACATTATCTGCAGAGGGTACTCTTTCGATTGATACGCTCCTCTTCCCACAATCTCTCGTTTGATGTGGAACTTCCTCAGTATATGTTTGGATTGTTGATGAAACATTGGTTCCTTTGCTTGCGCAACGGCACCAGTGTTGTCGCAGTACACGGGGACTGGATCAACTCCATTAGGAATAACGCTCAACTCTTGGACAAAATTTCTCATCCAAACTACCTATTTGGCTGTAGCAGATGCAGCAATGTATCTTTAGTGGTGGAATCCGCAACGGTGTCTTGTTTGGAACTTTTCCAAGCGACAACCGCACCATTAGAATGCATACAAAGCCAGAGGTCGATTTCGAATCATCTACATCATATTGGAAGCTAGAATCAATTAGCCTTCCAATTTCAATTCTCCACCCCCATAGACCATTAACAAGTTATTAGTCCTTCTCAAATACTTAAGAATATCTTTCACGGCCTTCCAATGCATTGGACCAGGGTTCGCCTGATATCTGCTTGTAACACTTAGAGCGTAAGAAACATCAGGACGTGTCGATATCATACCATACATGATACTACCAATGGCTGACGCATATGGAATACGTGTCATCATCTCTATCTCTTCATTAGTTTTGGGACACATAGCTTTATTGGTAAGTATCCTCTCTTGGACTCTTCCATAGAGAATCGCTTCAGAATGGTATCAATATAAATGGCTTGGGTGAGTCCTAGCATCCTTTTTTATCTATCTCTATAGATTTGTATTCTCAATACATAGGATGCTTCACCCATGTCTTTCATGGAGAATTTACTTGCTAACCATTCTTTAGTTGATTGCAGTAATCCTACATCATTCCCAATATGATATTATCAACATAAAGTACTAGGAATGTCACTGAACTCCCACTAACTTTCTTGTACACGCATGGTTCTTCAGTATTTTTTTTATCAAAACCAAACTCTTTGATAGTGCTATCAAATCTGAGGTTCCAACTCCGTGACCCCTACGGGACCATATATTGATCTCTTAAGTTTGCATACCTTATGCTCACTTCATACTGGCGTGTATCCCTCAGGTTGAGACATATAAATTTCTTCTTTGATGTTTCCATTGAGGAATGCAGTCTTTACATCCATTTTTCATATCTCGTGGTCATACCATGCTGCTATGACTAGTAGTATTCAAATGGACTTAAACATAGCAACTGGTGAAAAAGTTTCATCATAGTCAATTCATTGCCTTTGATTATAACCTTTTGCAACCTGTCTTCTTATTATGAAATGCAATCGCTAATTCTTTTTCGTAATCGAAAATGATAGGTTGATTCTTTTTCACACTTCAGTGATTGTATTTCTATGGTAAAAAAAATTCACATTATTTTAATGTAAATATGATAGATTATCCTATTTCCTACTTTTTCAATAACAAAGATTAAACCTTTCTTGAAGTGAAACAATTCTCTGCCAATCCTAGAGGAAGAAGCTAAGAGTCACCAATACGAATGAGGTCTAAAGCACCCCCAGAGGCAGATACCTGTAATCAAGTCTTTTTGTTGCCACCAATCTATCTGTCTATTCCATTTAGCTGCCCATACCTGAAAATTGGAGTGGGCTTCCAAGGTGAGAAAAAAGAATCTCTTGACACGGCTTCTCAGACATCCTATTCATCCTCATGGATCTTCTTTGCTGCCGAGCTCATCGGAAAGATACATTGGAAACCCGACTCTACGAACCCAACGGAAAAGTCATGAGCACAAAGCTGCTTTTCACATCCTCCAGTAGCTAACTGTCTCCTATGTCATTTCGTGAATTTTTTTTAGCTGGCCAGTCCGTAACCAGAAAAAGTGGGAAGGTCTCTACCTTCCCATCCACCCCAAGCTTTCTTTTGTAGATCCATTTGCATCCTATGAGAATGATTCTCCCAAGTGGATCCACCAATGTCCAGACTTGGTTTGAATACATAGAGTCCATTTCAGACTGCATAGCTTCAAGCCATTTGGATGAATCAGTATCAGATATTGTTTCTTTGAATTTTATTGGATCACATCCAACACAAGGCTCATCATGACCTTGTTCATGAAGAAGCGTATATCTTGCAGGTGGCTTGACAACCCTATCAGACCTTCTAGGAGTGTGTACTTCAATTACTGGTTGTTGAGGATTAGGTTCAACTTCTATAGTTTAGGGAGTATCATGAATTTCTTCAAGTTTTATTATCTTACTTTTTCCTATCTAATATAAATTCATTTTCCAAAAAGGTGTCATTTCTTGAAACAAACATTTTTTATTCATTAGGATGATAGAAATAATATCCAAGAGAATTTTTTGGATATCCTACAAAGTATCACAAAGTGGATCTACTATCTAATTTGTTTCCCACTGTCTGCTTCACATAAGCAGGACATCCTCATATTCTCATTTAAGAATATTTGGGAGTTTTTCTCATCCATATCTCATATGGTGTTTTATCTACTGTTTTAGTATTGACATTATTCAACAAATTGCTGCAGTGTCAAGCGCAAAGCCCCAAAAAGATGTAGGCAATTCAGTGATTCCCATCATGGATCGAACCATGTCCATCAAGGTTCGATTTTGACATTCAGAAACACCATTCATATGTGGTGTTCCTGGTGGAGTCCACTATGAGGAATATCATTCTCTTTTATATAACACAAAAATTTAGCACTCAAGTATTCTCCACCTCGATCAGATCGAAGTGCCTTAATACTTCTTTCTAGATTTTTTTTCTACTTCAGATCTGAATTCTTTGAACCTTTCAAATGCTTCAGATTTGTGTTTCATCAAATAAACATACCAATACCTCGAAAGGTCACAAGTAAAGGTAATGAAGTAGGATTGTCCATATTCTGTGCTAACACTTAGCGGGCCACAAACATCTGTGTAGATCAAATCCAGTAGACCATGTGCACGTTCCACGTTTCCATGGAATGGAGTCTTGGTCATTTTTCCTTTTAGACAGGACTTACAAGTAAATAGAGAATTTATGTCTGACAAGTCAAACATGCATTCTCCCAGTAGCTTCATGTGCATCCTTCTTTGGGAAATGCGACATAGTCTAGCGTGCCATATTTTTGCGGGATTTGGATTATCTAACTTTCTTTTGTTTGTTGTTAAAATCCTGTTTACTTGAACATTCACTTATCATTTCCAGAATATTTCTGGCGCATATAATTTCTTATGTTCGGACTTCTTGCAGTGACATAAATATGTTCTGACTTATCGGGCTTTGTAGATCTTTTAAGTATCCTTCAGAGTTTGTCTTTTATTGGGTTTGTTTTTCTTGTGAGGGGCAGAACATTTTTTTCCCTTACTTTGTGGGCCATTTTTCGTGTGACGAGAAGCCCATTAGAAAAACAACATTTTCCTCTTTTATGGTGATCTCATAAGTCATAAGCATATTGACTAGCTGTTCAAGGCTCTCATCTATTTTATTCAAATTGAAGTTCATCATAACCCAGTCAAATGAGAAAGAAAAAGACAACAAATTGATGTTATCAAGTAACTCGTTAGGAATCACATATTCCAGGCCCACCACATTCTCAATAAACCCAGTCATATGTACACTATGCTCATGGGCCAAAGCCCCATCTTGCATACTTATAGTCATGAGCTCCTTGAAAGTGGTGTATATCATTGTATGAGTTTTATGATCTATGCAACTCTTGCACGTGTATTCGAATGTCAGCAGCATTCAACATTTACTCAAACTGTCCCTACAGTTCATTTGAAATAAAAGAGAGCATGTTATAATTTAGCTTGCATACTATGGTCCTACCATCTTGCATGTTTTGTCAGTTCAGCTGGACTGATATTAGTGTGTATGTCATTTTCTCAGAATTCAGAACAATTTCCCAACCATTCTTGAAAATTAGATTCGGTTAGCTTGTTAATAACATAAATGTATTACGTGACGAAATCAAAATTATACTGATATGGAAACAGAATAAGGGTTGCTGATTATTTTAAAATAATTCTAAGATATAAAATTTGGATTTCATTTTATAAATCTTCCTCCTACTATTTTGACATTTCCAGCATCCTCTGATTAAAAGGTAAATCGTTTTTTCTTAGTGGGCACGTAGAGTCCAATTAGCCAATTATAATCCCGAATAATATCAGCCAATTATAATTTCTAAAAAGTAGAATCCAATTGCATCTCAATGCAATCTCCGCGTGTTTTGCCTCACGTTTAATAAGTACCCAATAATATGACGCCGTTTATTTTCACGTGTCAAACCAACCAATCAATATTGAACTTTAATGCACGGTCGCCATGAGTTCTCCCATAATATGAGCCGAAATCATGAGAGTTCCACTCAATTCATATAATATGTCCGATGGAAGCCACAACTTTCCGGCGTCCAGGCCTCCCCAATAAAATGAGCCAGACACTGTCCGTGGGTAGCGATCAACATGCAACCACGGTTGATGGAAGACAAGGAAAAATTAAACTCTTTTAATTTTTACTTTCTCGGTTTGATATAAATTTTGAATCATATTCAAAATGAGGGATTTTAATTTTAAAATTTTCTCATCATTTTAATTTAAAAATCGCGTGCCATGCATATATGTATATTATTAAATAATATAGTTGCATGAATCCGGTTATACCGGCGTAGTTGGAGCCAAGTGAAAATTGTTCACCAAAGGTAAAAGTTTTAAACATCCTATGTATGTTTAATTTATAAAACCACACGAGTGCTCAAATAAATATTTTGATTCCCAAAATAAAAATAAAATTTTAAAACTTCCACTACGTTTTGGACACGAGAAAACCGAGATCCAACAATTTTCACACTCAAATATTTTAGTAGCCCACATTATTTGGTCTAATTGAAATATTGACTTGAGCTGTTAACACAACTTGAATTTCACATTATTTGTCATAATTTTATAACAATTCATTCACATCCTCTAAACTATTATTTTTTATCTTAACATCTAACAATATACATGCAGGGACGGATCCAGGAATAAGAGTTGGGGTGGGCTTGAACTCAATATGATAAGTTATATATTATTAAAAAAAAAGTACATTATATCGTTCAACGAAGTAGTGCCTTACGGGATTTTAAAACATAAAATTCATCAATAATAGAATTTACATCAATATGTTTAGCTAAATCTCGTTCAATATAGAGTGTCAAACAATCGGCAAGAAAGTCATCCTCCATTTTATTGTGAAGTGCCGTCTTCACATGCTTCATTGCTGAAAAAGCCCGTTCAATAGTGGCAGTAGACACAGATAATGTCAAAACAAGATGAATCAATCTAGTCAACATAACATAAACACTTGACCGTCCACTCTCGGTCAATTGCTGACACAACTCAACAAGTGTAGAAACCTTTAAATTCTGCATCACATCGAGTTTATAAATGTATCAATTCATACTTCAAAACAACAATTTCTTGATCTGTGAAATCTCCAGGATAAAACTTCTTCGCAAGCTTGCAAATATCATCACTGTTAAATGAGTCAAATGAATTTTTAGGATCTAAAGCTATACTAAGAGAAAGAAGTTTCACCGATGACTCATTGAACCGAGTATTTAACTCCATCAAAATGAAATCTATTGCTGCATTAAAAACATCAAAGTGGTAATGATGTTCTATTGAATAAACCGTCGCTAATTAAAACCGCCGATTCACTTTTTTTTTATTTTTTAATAATTTAGCGACGGTTTTAGCAATACCCGTCGCTAATATTTGCGACGGTTTTTGATAAAACTGTCGCCGATCCACATCGGCGACAGGTTTACTAAAACCGTCGCAAACCTAGCGACGGTTTTCAAAAAACCGTCGCTAAATAAAAAAAAATGGGCTGGGCTACAGCCCAGTATAACCCTAACATAGATCCGTCTCTGTATACATGTGTTTTATAAGGTAATTATAAACTATGGAACCATACACAGGTAGTTCGATTATTTGTTCCACCTCGTATTGAAACCTTAACCCTCCGTTTTAGAATGGTGGTCTGACATACTTAAATCATTATTTTTTAGTACAAATAACTGTATTAAAAAATATGTATATATTTCTTGGTTTTTTTTTACAAGAATATATTTCTTAATTGAAAGAACCAAAAACATACAAAAAATAATTTTTTTTTTTAATGAGAATTGGTTTCGAATATATTTCCAGCATCTCTCCCGATTGGCACCGCCCCCTAAGAATAAGACAACGACAGTACAAAAACATAATCTGGCCGGTTGCGTGCCATGGTGGACCTGTTTGAGCTGCACATGAAAACCTCTATTATAATTTATTTTGTTTTATTTTTTGGCTTGGTTGTATGATAAGATCATGCGAAAATAAATTTTTTCATCCACTTATTTTAGGTTTTGGTTTATTAAATTTTCAAAATTTTGTTTTGATGTATTGACTTTGATTTTTATTTTGTTTTCAATCATATTTCGTCGGAGTGTTAACATGACACCAAAAAATATTGATATGAGGTCGGAAAAATGATAATGTAACATTAGAAATTATTGACGTGATATCGAAAATCGGCGACTTGGCCAATACCACCTCATACGGAAATTAGAAGTCGGTGTACCTAAAATAATTTTGTAATTTTAATGGAGTAAAACTTAAAATTGGACAATTTAGTTGAGCAAAAAAATTATTTTCCCTAAGATTAACTATTCTCTCAATTTAGATTTAAATATTTCAGCATCTTCAGTATGTCAAAAATGACAAAAACTTGTGTGAGACGGTCTCACAGGTCGTATTTGTGAGACGGATCTCTTATTTGGGTCACCCATGAAAAGCATTACTTTTTATGCTAAGAGTATTACTTTTTATTGTGAATATGGTTAGGGTTGACCCGTCCCACAGATTATGATCTGTAAGACGATCTCACATGAGACTCACTCGTCAAAAATTAGATAAGTGCTTAAAAAGGTTTGGAAGATTTTGATATTTTCAGATTTTAATTATTTTTTTCACAAGTAGTGTTTGGTGTGGCGTTTACTTCGAAAGACATGATTGTGGAGCGTCCTCAACATTTTTTCCACTTTGGGGTTTAATATTTTTTTTTTTTGTAAAAAAAAAAATAACAAATATGATTTAGCACTATTCAATTTTAAAAATTAGAATTGAAAATTTTAGATCTCAAATCTAAATTAAAATTGAAAATTTCCAAATCTAAATTCTTTTATATTTTCTTGTTTTCCAAATTAACTATCGAGTTGGTCTCTTGTGAGACGATCTCACAAATCTTTATCTGTGAGACGGGTCAATTCTACCGATATTCACAATAAAAAGTAATACTCTTATCATAAAAAAGTAATATTTTTTGTTGGCTTAATTTGTTTAATAGTGTCCGCATATATATACATATATATATATATATATACTTACATATATATATATACATACATACATAAATATATACACACACACACACATATTCCTAGAGAAAAGTTCGATACCATGATGTTGCTCTTTCTTTTGCTAAACTGATTTTGCACTCGTCGGTGTGGACTAGGAATTTATCCTATTGAGTCGATGGAACTTTGCATACTTTTGGTATTAATAAAGGCATTGTTCCATCTATTCGTTCTCCCTAACCAAATTTCAATCTTGGATTTAAATTCTCCGGGCCCAAGAGCCCATATTAGAGCTGCTTGAATTCTTATATTTATACTCCTTCATTGACTTTTTTTTACTCTTTTCTCATATATTCAGGATTATGTCATTTCATCATCAACCCAATGAAATTGTAGCCATTAGTTGGCTCACTTCTGCTTCCTACTGCCTTTGCAACTTCTAAAGTGCAAAATTTGGTCACGGGTATCACATCATGTCATTCGAAGAGTTCCCTCTTTAGTTTTCACTAAATTTATTCGTGTCGTTTTCATCGCATCGGAGAGGTTATAATTGACAAAAAAATCAAAGCAAAAAATATATTTATTATTATCTTATATTTGAAAGAAAAAGAAATATGATTTATGAATTTAGATTTGAGTATGTCTCTTTTGAGACGCTCTCACGAATCTTGATCTGTGAAACATGTCAATCCTACCGATATTCACAATAAAAAATAATTCTCTTAGCATAAAAAGTAATAATTTTTCATGGATGACCCAAATAAGATATCCACCTCACAAAATACGACACGTGAGATCGTGTTACACAAATTTTTGCCTTTGGATTTTGGGCAGTGGTAAGACAAAAATGTTCTCATTGTGTGATATTAAAACCCAATTGGCCATGGTCGAAACAGAAAGCCCATTAACCAGCACACTGTTGGCCCAAGAGCCCATATTAGAGCTACTAGGGTTTTATCATTCAGTTTCACTCTCCTCGTAATCCTGGAACGTGAGAAACTGAAGGAGGAAGAATCTCGAAATGGGTATCGACAACGAATACATTTGAAATCAAGAAAACTAGTTTGTATCGATTTTTTTAAGTACTAATCAACGTATTTTGTATTTTGTTTGATTTTAGCGAGGATTAAGGTGCACGAATTGAGGCAGAAGGGGAAGGCGGAGCTGTTGGCGCAGCTGAAGGATCTGAAGGCGGAGCTAGCGTTGCTTCGTGTTGCGAAAGTCACTGGCGGCGCACCTAATAAGCTGTCGAAGATAAAGGTGGTGAGGCTGTCGATTGCCCAGGTGCTGACTGTGATTTCTCAGAAGCAGAAAGCTGCGCTTAGGGAAGTTTACAAGAACAAGAAGTATTTGCCTCTAGATCTCCGCCCCAAGAAGACGCGTGCCATCCGCCGCCGCCTCACCAAGCACCAGGTTTGCAATGTTCTTCTTTGTTTTGACATTATATGTGCTTTTATCTGACTTAATATTTTGTAACTTGTGCCAACAGCTTGTGTTTGGATTGGAATTTCTCATAATTATCTTATGCCAACAGCTTGTGTTTGGATTGGAATTTCTCATAATTATCTTATGCCAACAGCTTGTGTTTGAATTAGAATTTCTCATAAATTTTACGTTTGTTTGCTTTCCAAATCTATTTTATCAATGATTTTGTTATTCTTGAAATTTGCATTTGATGTTGCATCACCTGTTAGTGTTGAATAAAGCAATGCGTTTCTTAAGAATTTTGGGTGAGCATGAAGGATTCGTAATCGAGGATGCTGAATAAAGTTTACACGGGTTTAATTGCAACCTTTATTCAGTTAAATCGTCTCCTTAATTTAGAGCTGGCTTCATTTGACTCATAATCGATGCAGCATTATTCTTAATTAGTAAATTGCATAGATTGTTCAACGGGAAAGGAAAATTGTTTAGATAAAACAGACCCCTTTTCAAGTTTTACTTGGACTTTGCATGCTTCGTTCCTATCGGAAAAGACAGTAGCTCTAAATTCTTTTGCTGATTGTACTATGGCTGTACTTTTGTGAGCCGAAGTTTGATATTTTGCATGTAAATGATATGATGTTCAGTGTTCTTCTTTCAAAAGGCCATGATTTTACTGGTAGCATCTTGTTAATGTAACATTGTGTTGCGTTTGTCCATCTGCAAGCCAGATTGGGTTTCTCGCTTATTTGACCTATCAATGTATATTTGCTATCTTCAATTTCTTGTGCTTTACATTCAAATGGAAGTAGGTTTGCAAGTTCTGTACACTCTTAAACAAAGTATCCTCAACATTAGACTCGTGGTTTACCCATTAAGTTCAAGTCAAATCAAGTTTTTAAATGAGTTCTCACTGTAAAAATTTTTTTTGCATAACATAATCTATGTCTGGTGTCACCCGTAAATCGTAATTATTCTGTTTCATTAAATTTCCTGAATCTTATATTGATTAGAAGAAACCTGAGTACCCATAATGTGCTGTTTGAGGAAATGGTCTGCTTTGGAATCTTGGATCAGTAACAAAACCATATTAGGATGCACTAACCCCTTCAAAATCTTGATCAATGTTGAGCCGAGAGTACAATAGGTGCCAGGTAGCACTCGAGAGTTGAATTGTTACTTGATTTTGGTGTTATCGGTCTTTCCTATTCAGTGAAACCCTCCGAATTCGGGTGTTTAAACTAGAAGTAATTTCAGGTACTCACTCCACATTTGTTAACTTATTATTTGCGTCATCTTTCTTCAGGCATCTATGAAGACAGAAAAGCAGAAGAAGAAAGATATGTACTTCCCCCTCCGAAAGTACGCTATTAAAGTTTAAATTTTCATTTACTTCCAATGATGTTAAATTTTCATTCAATTTCAAAAGGCACAAGAGACTTCGAAGTTGGTTCGTTTTTATGCACCATCAACCATTTAGCATAATGATTAGCATCGTTCCTTTCGCCAACTTTAACTATTTTGTATTGGAGTACAGATTTGAGTTAGAGGTCAAGTGTTGAGTTCGATTTGTCAATGTTTGATTTAACATCAGAATCTATTTTGGTGAAAACTTGAATTATGATTCATGCCTTTGGTATATTGCTTAAGATATTCAGTATGGCTTTAAAGCTCGGCGAGGAGTCTATTAACAGAAGCTTAATTTGAACTTGGGACAATTTCAAATATGCTCAACGTGTACGTTTGGGTTCTACAGTTTCGAGTATGAATAATAGATCATTCGAATTGACTTGGATTAGTTCATGTCCTAGTTTGACACAGAAGCCTCTCTATTTTAGTCAAAGATTGCGTAGCTGAATTAAAAACATCTGCCTTTTGACTCGTTGAGTTGAATTTAGATCAAGTAATATAATTTGATGTTGCTAACATGGCATACCACAAGTAATTTTGACCAGGGCGGGATAAGACGAGGCCGAGTTCGATAGACAGTTCAAATGGTTTTTTCATTAAATTCAAACTGATTTGTTGCGTATGGGGCCATTTAGGAAAAAAGATAAAGAAAGAAGGTAAATTGTGTATTTTTGAGGAACTTGATTAGCTATTTTGGTAGGTTTCGTGAGAGCGGCCAAGTAGAAACAAAAACATATGATTCTATTAGATTAAAATTATTTAAGCTGGCAAGATATTGAATTGAATTATTACATTATTCATGCTAGAATAAAATTAGGTAAAATAATAATCAAGACTTGAGATCATAATAAGATAATTTGTAGAAAATAAATCTAAAGGAAAATCTAAAGTTTAAAATCAAAGTTCATGGTCAACCTGATTGGTTTGGTGACGACGCTCATACTGAGATATTATTAATTTATTATAATCTTATTTTAGAAATATTCTGTCGCTCCATCGTTTGAATTTTTATATACATTGACGATAATATTCAGAAAGTGACGGCAGTCACATGTTTAATTTTTAAATATAAAAATAACATATATAACCTAAATACCTTTTATATAATATAATTTAATAATATATAGTTCAAAAGTACTACTGTGAAATTTGACTAAATCAACATCGACAATGTTTACATATAATTGGACAGAAGGTCAAACATTCATGACCATACGATATTTTTAGTATCTGTAGTAAGTATACTATATTAGAAATATTCTGCCTATTTTTTGTTTTTAAAGTAACATTCTTCCTCTAATATTAATTATTTTGGTCTCTTGGTATATCTTATGCTCTTGATGAAAGGTACGAGTAAAAATGGCATCTCATCCGAATCTACTCGTTTGGGTCGGGTTTGGGTAAAAATTCTTACCCAATTCATATAAATACGAGGCATGTGCTTCTTATTCTTCGTGAAGGCTTTTTGTAAACTCATCATGGATTTATTCCTTTTGTCATTCAACACAGGCCAATTTATCACCTTTAGTTCCTAGATTCGATTCTTGGGTTGGGTGTGGCGTCAAAGAAATTGCTTGAAATTTATTGACTATTACGTAATAAACAATATTTGTTTTTACTAATATTTTAGTTTTAATGAATTATAACATTTATTTTATCTGTATATCAATACAAGCTACATAGATAAAGACCTTGACTATATATTATGGTAAATGAGGTCGTACATCTGAAGTTTCATGAAACACATATTAGTTATCTTATATTCTAAATCATTCCTAGTCAATTCAGTCGCGTAAAATAGGATAAAGTCGTTCGAGCTCGAGATTAGCATATATGATGTTATAAGTTATGTTTATTGGTATAATCACGGAGATGTCTAATCATGCAGATGAGCGATCATTTGATTTGTGACTAAACATCTTCCCTATGACTTTTCAAGTTGTTATTACTTATCGAGTGGATTAGTATGTGGTTATGGTGGTATATCATTAGTCTTTTTACCAAGATAGCATATAGGCTCTTCATATTATTGATGTACTTTGACTCGTTTCCACTCCTTGAGGGTCATCAGATAGAGATTGAGTGTAATTTTGACCTACGTAAGAGCCGATGCTTTGTGTTTGAGGTTCAACGCTCATCTACAGATGTAGATATCCTATGTGATTTGATGAGTTAATAGTGCAAGAAATCTCTTGCTAGAGTATGAGTTGTTCTTTAGGGAAAACTGTTTCTCTAGTTACACTCATGATGCTACTATGATTACTCAAAGATACATCACATCGTTATCGAATATCTAATCACTGTCAGAATCATTTGATGGGTTTGTGGTGAACTTAAACATGAATAAGATAGAAGCTAACCTTGAAGAACTAGTCAATATGATTGCCATATATGAAGGCACCAATAAAAAACATGTTTTCTTAGTGAGCTCGTCATCGGGGACAAAAAAAAAGCCGACAAGGAAAGAAAAGCAATGTTCTACCTCTTCCAAGAAAAGCAAACCATAAAATAAGTAAGCTCCAAGTATTATTGCTAAAGAGCCCACAAAGCCCGATAAGTCAGAAGATGTTTGCTTCTACTATACCTGGACACTGGAAGCTGGAAGCACAACTACAAAGAATATCCAACGCAGAAGAGCTTGGCAATTGTATCTTTTATATTGAAATAAATATCTCAATTAACTTAATTTTTGTTTATTAGATACTGGATATGGTTCTCGTCTATTCAAAGATTTACATATGATAACTAAAAATAGGAGGCTAAATTATGGTGAGACCTTCCTAAAGATGGATAATGGAGCAAAGGTTGCTGCGAAAGCCATATGATATGTTTATTTGATATTATACAATAGTTTTAAGTTTTTTTTAGTCGTGTTCAATTGTTTTAGATGTGGTTAAAACATAATTTCCATTTATATTTATGGTATAGACGAATTTTTTGTTCGTTTGCTAAAAAAATTTCAATATTTAAAAGAATAAATATTTAATTTGAACAGATGAATTAGAAAACAATATCTAAAACTTAAAATAAAATATATTCCACCTAAAGAAGTCTAAGTTAATGCGATTTCAACAACATACAAAAGAAAACAAGATAGTCTAAATGAAGCACACTTATTACACGTCAGATTAGGACATAAGTCCCAAATAATGATGTGCGAGTTAGTGGAAGAGATCATGTTTGATTTGTCGGACATAAACTATCTTGATACATGTGAGTTATATCTGAAAGTAAAATGACCAAAACCCATTTTCTAATGAAAGTAGAACGTACACATGATCTATTAGATTTGATCCATACAGATATTTGTGACCCGCTAAGTGTTAGCACAAAACATGAGCAATTTTACTTCATTATATTTACTGATAACTTCTAGATGTATGACTTCAAATAATACATATCAGAAGTTGCGAAACAATTATGAAAAAGTATTAAAATACTTTGAACCGGTCGAGATGATGAATACTTAAATATTAAATTTCAAGACTGTCTTAAAGAGAATAAGATTCTCTAATAGTGGACATCTTCCATCATACTACAGTTGAATTGTGTGTTAGAATGTCGTCATAGAACATTGATAGACATGGTTCAATATAATTAGATTCATTGAATTTTCGTCATCTTTCTGGGGATATGCCTTCATATTGCGGCTAAGTTGTTGAGTAACGTTCATACAAAGAAAGTTGATAAAACACAATATGAGATATGGATAAGAAAGTCTCCCAAATATTCTTATCTTAGAATATAGGGATGTTCTGTTTATGTAAGCAGATAATGAGAGATAAATTGAATAGTAGAGTCAATTTATGCTACTTTATAGGATATCCAAAAAATATATGTTTGATATTAATTCTATGATTCCAAAGAAACAAAAGTGTGTATTTTATGGAATGTAACCTTCTTAGAGAAGAAATTTATATTAGATTGAAAAGATGAGATGATAGAACTCAATGAAATTTGAGAAACACTCCTGAAATAGTAGAAGTCACGTCCCAACAACCAATAGAAATAGTAAATGCTCTAGAAAGATCTGAAAGGGTCTCAAGTTCACCTATAAGGATGATATGTGTGCTTCTGGAAAAGGGCCAAGATGAGGTCAATCTTGAATGCAATCCAAGAAACTTTAAAGATCCATTGTCTGATGCTGATTCATTCAAATGACTTGAAGTCATGCAGTCCGAGATGAACTTCATGTATTTGAACCAAATATAGTCTTTGGAAGATCCACCTGAGGTAATTGTTCATATATGATGCAAATGGATTTACAAAAGAAAGCTTGAGAAGATGAGAAAGTAGTGACCTTCATGGCTAGATTGATGACAAAAGAATATACTCAAAAACAATGAATTGAAAATGATAAAACATTTTCTCCAGTCACAATATTCAAGTCCATTGGGATATTTCTAGCAATAGAAGTATGGTATGACTTTGAAATATTGCAAATGGATGTGAATAAAAAGTTCCTCAATGATGATATTAAAGAGATTTACATGTCTCAACTTGAAGGATTCACATCAACGGGAAATGAGCATAAAATATGAAAACTTCATAGATCCATTTATGGACTCAAACAAGCATTGATAAGTTGGAACCTCAGATTTGTTAACACTATCAAACAGTTTTATTTTGTTAAGAATTGTGAGGAATTTAGTGTCTACAAGAAGGTTATTGAATCTGCAGTCATTTATAGTACTTTATATTGATGACATACTATTAGTATAAGTAACAGGTAAATTTTCCATGAAAGACATTGGCGAAACATCCTATAAATCAGGAATACATATCGATATTGATAGATCAAATAGGATGTTAGGGCTTACTCAAGCCACTTAAATCGATATCATATTAAGGAGATTCTCTATGAAGGAGCCCAAGAAATGATATCTACCAATGTGTCATGGTGTGATTCTATCCAAATCTATGTGTGGTAAGACTGAATAGGAGATAGAAACCATGACAAACATTCCGTATATGTTTTTCATTTATAGTATTATGTATGGTATGATGTCTAATCAAATTGATATAGCCTTTGCATTGAATGTTGCAAGCAGATATAGTCGAACTCCGATCCATAAGCATTGAAAATTCGTGAAGATATTCTTGTGTACTTGATAAGGACGAAGAATTTGTTCATGATCTACATGGATGAAGAATTATAATGGCAAGGCTAAACTGATTCTAGCTTCCAATCAAATGTAGATGATTTGAATCAATATTGGTTTTGTATTCAAGCTCAATGATGGTATTGTTTCTTGGTAAAGTTCCAAGCAAGACACCACAACAGATTCAAACAATGATGTCGATTACACAGCTGCATCAGCTGCAACAAAAAAAGCTGTTGGATCAGGAATTTCGTCCAAGAGTTGAGCTTCGTTCCTAACGATGTTGATTCAGTCTCGATGAATGTGTAGTGTAATACGATTACACATGTGCCATTGCCCAAGAAAACGAGTCGAGGTCTCATTAGGATCCAAACATAACTGAAGAAGTTCCATATCATCCAAGAGATTGTGAGAATATATAGAGAGACATCTACGGATAACGTTGTTTGATCTACTTACAAAGCCCCTTCCAGGACTATTGCTGAGAAGTATCATGAAAGAATGAGCTTGATAGCTATGGGTGGTTGCTATGTGGCAAGTAGGAGATTGTTAGAGTAGGTGACCAGCGAGTCAAACTTGTGCTTAGATTTTATTAACTCTTTTGTAAAAATAATACTTATGTTAATAATATTTCAATGTTTTATCCAGGGGTTTTTTTTTCAAAATAATTTACATTTTAAAATTAATTTCAAAAATAATTTTTAAAAAAAGGTGTGCAAGAATACCCCAATCCGCGCTTACGAAGGGCGGACGCTGCACACGTGGAGCGTAAGCACAGACGCTGCACACATGGAGCAGCTTCCGTGCTTCGTAAGCACGGACGGTGCTCCACGTTGGCGCGGAATATTTAGCGACAAAATATATGTCAAAACCGTCGCTATATTATAATAAGAATAACGCACATACTTCATTATTTTAAAACATATAATGCTATATTATAAATAGAAACACAGTACAAGGATGATCAATTGCACCAATATAAGGGCCGTGTGGCTAAAACACGGGCCTAGGTCAATCCTAGGGTTAAATGCAAGGGATGCATGCAACTAAAAATTATTACATTAGCTCCATTATTACATGTCTTCGATCTTAATAATCACCAAGGCACCATCTTCCAATCTTGGATCTTCCACTATTCTAATATTGACAATTAAATATCCATGGCCATAGGGCTACAGTCTCAGGGGTGGGAAACGAGCCATAAACCAAGCCACTTTAAATTGATAATTATACAATATACAACACAAATATTAGCATCCACCTAGCAAATTGGGTTTGAGCTTGATCATCCTTCATGCATAATATCACATATCATACACCATCAAGTTAATATCCTATAATTAATTGATTCCAATATGATATATCTTGATCCAAATCACTAACCGCCACAATATAAATTAAAGAACAAAGTATACAAATACTTTGTCTACTTCAAATTAATTTATTTATAATCGATTTCTGGTAAATCACAATGTTACTTAAATAATAAATCATACTTCAAATATTTATTTTATGAGAAATTGTGCAACAATGTATTTAAAACGTAAGGGCCCCAAAACTCATTTTTCACAAAAAAATATTCGGCCCATTTAAATTTCACAAATATGTTGACATCTTAATGGCTAGGCCAAACCAACACAAGGCCATGCCCACTTGGGTTAAACAAAACACCTGTTGGTAACCCCTAGACGTCAGTTGCCGTCGACGGATTCGGCAATCAAAAAAAAAAGTTTTATTTTAAAACTGGTGGAAATTTTCCGGGCAGCCTTCATATGCTGCCCGAAATTCTCGGGGCAGCCCGGAGAATTCATGGGCAGCAGCAAGCTGCCGAAACACTTTTTTTTTTTGTTGTAAATTCGCCCTTGTAATTTTTATGCACCAAAAATTCTCAAGCGGTTAGAACATCATTTCAACATAATATTATGCAAATATTACACAAAAAGCCGGAAACCATAGCTCGGATACCATTGAAAGCGGACCGGTACGGTGGCGGAAGCGCAAGGAAGTAAAAAAACTTAAATAAGCATAGAATTTGCGGCCACCGTTGGTTTTCATGGCATATTTGCAAAAATAATCACATACATAGGATGTTCAAGGGATTACCTATCAACCTTAAAAGGTTGATGAGGCTCCAACTTAGTGACTAGCAAACCTAAGCTCTTCTTTGGCAAGACAAGTATACAAGTTCCTTTCCCCTTCAAGAATTAGCCAACACTTAACAAAGGTAAAGCACTTCCAGTTTGGCTACTAGAAAAACTTGAGGAATTTTTTCCAAGAGAAATTTTGTCTCCAACAAATTGAAGAACAAAACAAGAAGAAAAATTTTGAGAGAGAAAAGCCTTCGAGTTCGGCCAAGGTGAGGTGAGGAGGAGGAGAGTGTGACAGTCTAGTCTTGGGGGTTGGAAAAGTGGAGAAAAGGGCATGCCTTTGAATGTTTCAATAAAAAAAGTAACACAAGACTCTTCACCTCCAAAAAAAAAAAACAGGGGGCATGCAAACCATAGCATTGTCTCACATATATTATATGGTTTTTAAACACAATTAAAAACCATAGACTAAATTTTTAATTATCTCAAAACACATTTGAGATTAATTAACTAATACTTGAATGTATTCAGTCACATAGTAAATAATATTTAATTGAGCTCTTCAAGACTCAATATTATTTATTAAATTCAACACTGAATAAGTGTATTATTTAGACTCTACTAGGTCCCTAGTGTTTAATTAATTCACACTTGAATTAATTTAATTTAGTCCACAAATGTTTATGAAACATCACAATTTCAACTACATTATTGACTTGGCCAAATTTTAATCTTAGGAACATTCCATAAATTAAAAATGTATGTTTCTCTCTTAGAAGTCATACTTTATTTTTCTTCGCTTATAAAAACACTTTATAAGCGTTTCAACACATGAATATGTCACTTCTCATAGGGAGTGTACAAAGACAAGTACTGGGGGCCCTCATGGTTCATTGATAGACAGCCGGTGGTCACATATACATGTGATTCGGACTAAACATTCATTATTCGAGCATTACGCCCCTATGCTCCATTCTACTTGTCAACTCCTTGATAGTAAGCAAGTCAGAACTCAAGTCTGATAGACCCAACCAAATCACGTTATAACGACTCGCAGCATCGCTTACGGTGATTCCATGAGGTATCACATGATAGTGCTGCAAGAACCATTCCAATTATGTTTAGCGTACAAGTCGGCCCTTCAACTAATATATCCGACCGTTCGACAACTATTGGTTTATCGAGAGTTGTCAATGATTCGTACTATGTGTCATGTTGGTTGCACGATGGTGTATCTATGAAACCCCTTCATAATACCACCATACTCTGATCAGAGATTTCAACCCACAATACGATGAAAAAACACATAGGATCTCCAGTACCCCGGTAGGTGTAAGCGTTGAATCCCGCTACAAGCATCGACTCCAATGTGTTTCGCCGTAACACCCAAACCTTGCCCCTATACCCCATAAGAGTAGGTAAACAAGTCAAAGTGAAAACGCTAGGCACATAAGGTCTACCAGTTGTCCCGGGTCATAAGGGACTAATGGTGTAACACCATAAACTAAGACTTTCCACTCTATAAGTGAGAACCACTGGCAGTCTTTATAGAGGGTTGTTCAGTGCACTCTACAAGGGAGAACCTATCTGCATGCGTCGGAAACACAATGTCCGCCTACCAATGTGGAAACATGGTAATCACATCGCAGATACTGTCTCTAACTCGAGCGGCCTATATCTTCTTAGTGGCAGCTGACTCGACTAGGAACGGTTTAGATATACAAGTATTACAAATATGAGTTTATGATATCATCATATGAGCAGTATCAATATTTTTCTACTATTTGATATTCAAGGCACTTTACTATGCAACTGCGATGGGTATAAAGATAAAGAAAAAAAAAAAAATAGATGCCGCCAAATTAAATAAAGTAAATATTATTAAAATAAAGATCGTTTAATAAGCAAAGATTTCATCGTGAACAGTACGGCCAACACTGGGCTCGACGTGCAACCTACTCTAACAGCATTTCTTGGTAAGGGCATAGAAGATGTCCAAACATTGCAGGATAGGTAGTATATGATGAGTTATCTGAACAATCCTCCTCGGACATTCCAAGTTTGTCATTCATCAAAGATAGATCTCTGTGGTTGTTGGGATTGTAAAAATTTAGTCTTACGACCCGGGGACAAAACATGAGGCTCGATATGCATATGGCTGTGCTTTGACTCAGTTTACCGGCTCCAGGAGGAGTAATCAAGGTGGCGAGAGTTGCGGTTACAGTGCGACACATATAGGGAGCCAGTGAACTGTATCGGGGAGTCACCCGCTCCACTTACAGGTGATTCAGATGTGATCTGATCAAATAATAGTGCGTGGAATTTCTTGTAGAGAGTATTAGATATACATTGGAGAAGGAGTAAAGGTTTTCCAATGAGTAATGCGATGCCACTATTTTATATGTATCAAACAATAGTCATCGAAGTAATATGCAACCCTCGTGACACAAATGGTGCAGAATTTCGATCGGATATATGAGAGAAGAGGAGCAGGACTCTACAGCTATCATAATCGACTGGGTCTTGCAGGCACTATCCGTGATACCTTGGGAAATCATGGGGCGATGCCTACAGACGCTCTTAACATGGTTCGAGGGTTTTAAATCAGAAATGTGGGATTTTGGACGTCTCATGATCAATTGTTGATACATAGAAGGAGGGCACAAATAAGGATAAGCCCGCATAATGGGTATGTCTGGAATACAAGGAGTGTTGTGAACTCACGGTTAGATGTAGTCCAAATAAAACCAGTTAGGTCAAACAGCATGATCGTTTGTTCCAGTGAACGAGAATAAATTCAAGAGTGAATTTAAATTTGATAAGTAAATTCAAGGAGTTGAACCATTAAAAGATAATAATTTTGAGAAAATAATTTAAGGAGATTGAATTATGAGATAGTAAATTCAAAAAGTTGAATTTATGAAATTTGGGATAATAAATTCAAGGATGTATGAATTTATAAAAATTTGAGGATTTAATTTATTAAACTCAAAAGTTGAGTTTATTAAATTTGGAGGTGATACAATTCAAAGGAATTGATTTAAATTAAATATTTAAATCAAATGTTTGAATTTATAAGGGATTTAAATTAAATGTAATGGGTATTATGTATTAAGGGCTTGTAGGAGTACAAAGACCAATTACATAGTAGTAATGTTCTTAATTGGACTTTAAAAGATGAATTAATTAATTAAACCTTGTTGGACTAGAATAAATTAATTGATTAAGCTCATTAGTATGTAATTAATTTAATGTGCCCTAAACTATAGATAATGTATTAGGCTTTAGGGACATATACCTAACAATCTTCCACTTTACCCTAGAGCCAAATAACCCATAATCTTAAATCAAATGGCTTTGCAATGTTTCTGCAAACAATGGGCCTGGCAAGGGCTTGTAAGTTGGAATCAGCAACAAACATTATTGCAGAGGGTCACTCTTTCATTGATACGCTCCTCTTCCCACAATCTCTCGTTTTGAGTGGAACTTCCTCAGTAGTATTGTTTGGATTGTTGAATGAAAACCATTGTGCCTTTGCTTGCGCAACGGAACCAGTGTGGTCGCAGTACCACGGGGATGGATCAACTCCATTAGAAAATACCGCTCACTCTTGGACAAAATTGCTCATCCAAACTACATTTGGCTGTAAAGAAGTATGCAAGCAATGATTCTTTAGTGGTGGGAAGTCCGCCAAACGGTGTCGGTGGACTTTCAAGCGACAACCGCACCATTAGAATGCATACAAAGCAAGGAGGTCGATTTCGAATAATCTACATCATATTGGAAGCTTAGAATCAATTAGCCTTCCAATTTCCAATTCTCCACCCCAATAGACCATTAAAACTTAGTAGTCCTTCTCAAATACTTAAGAATATCTTTCAGGCCCTTCCAAATGATGGACCCGGGTTCGCCTGATATCTGCTTGTAAACTTCGAGCGTAAGAAGAAAAACATCAGGACGTGTCGTATCATACCATTACAGATACTAACAATGGACTGACGCATTGGAATACGTGCATCAATCTCATATCTCTTCATTAGTTTTGGGACACATACTTTATTGGTAAGTATCCTCTCTTGGGACTCTTCCATAGAGGGAATCGCTTTCAGAATGGTATTCAATATAATGGCTTGGGGAGTGTCATAGCAATCCTTTTATCTATCTCTAGAGTTTGTATCTCCACTTTACATAGGATGCTTCACCCCGTCTTCATGGAGAATTACTTGTAACCATTCTTGAGTTGATTGCAGTAATCCTAAATCTTCCCAATATGATATCATCACATAAAAGTAGCTAGGAATGTCACTGAACTCCCACAACTTTCTTGTACACGAATGGTTCTTCAGTATTTTTTTTATCAAAAACCAAAAATCTTGATAGTGTATCAAATCTGAGGGTTCCAACGCCGTGACCCCTCGGACCAATATTGATCTCTTAGTTTGCCATTACCTTATGCTCACTTATACTGCGGGATCCCTCAGGGTTGAGACATATAATTTCTTCTTTGATGTTTCAATTGAGGAATGCAGTGTTTCCATCCATTTTTCAATCTCGTGGTCCCTTACCATGCTGCTAGACTAGTAGTATTCAAATGGAATTAAACATAGCAACTGCGTGAAAAAGTTTTCATCATAGTCAATTCCTTGCCTTTGATTATAACCTTTTGCAACCTGTCTCTTAGTTATGACATGCACATCGCTCCTTCTTTTTCGTAATCGCAAATGATAGGTTGCTTCTTTTTCCACACTCCGTGCTTGTATTCTATGGTAAAAAAAATTCACAGTACTTTTAACTGTAAATTGATAGATATTATCCTATTTCTACTTTTTCAATAAAAAAGATTAAACCTTTCTTGCATGTGAAACAATTCGCTGGCCAATCCTAGAGGAAGAAGCTAAGAGTCACCAACCGAATGAGGTCTAAAAGCACCCCAGAGGCAGATACCGTGTAATCACGTCTTTTGTTGCCACCAATCTATGTCTATTACCATTTAGCTGCCCCATACCTGGAAAATGGAGTGGGATTCCAAGGTGAGGAAAAAAGAATATCTTGGGAAACGGCTTCTCAGACATCATATTCATCCTCAGGATCTTCTTGCTGCCCGAGCTCATCGGAAAGATTAACATTGGAAACCCGACACTATACGAACCAACGGAAAAGTCATGAGCACAAAGCTGCTTTCACATCCTCCAGAGCTAACTGTCTCTAGTTCATTTCGTGAATTTTTTTTTTAGCTGGCCAGTCAGTAACCAGAAAAAGTGGAAGGTCTCACCTTCCCATCCACCCCGCTTTCTTTTGTAGATCCATTTGCATCCTAATGAGAATGATTCTCCAGTGGACCACCAATGTCCAGACGTGGTTTGAATACATAGAGTCATTTCAGAAGGCATAAGCGTCAAGCCATTTGGATGATGATGAATCGTAATCAAGATATTGTTTTCTTGAATTTTATGGATCACATTCCAACACCAGGCTATCAATGACCTTGTTCATGAAGAGCGTATATCTTGCAGGTGGCTTGGACAACCCTATCAGACTTCTAGAGTGTGTACTTCAATTACTGGTGGTGCGGATTAGGTTCACATTCTATCGTTTAGGGACGTATCAGAATTCTTCAAGTTTTGGATTTCTTACTTTTTCCTATAGAATTATAAATTTCATTTTCACAAAAAGGTGTCATTTATTGAAACAAACATTTTTTAGTCACTTGAGGATGATAGAAAATAATACCAAGAGAATTTTTGGATATCCTACAAAGTATCACAAAAGTGGATATACTATCTAAGTTGTTCACTGTTGCTTCACATAAGCATGACATCCTCATATTCTCATAAGCATATTGGGAGTTTTTCGTCATCCAATCCTATATGGTGTTTTATCCACTGTTTTAGTATTTGACCTTATTCAACAAATTGCCCCTGCAGTGTGTCAAGCTGCCAACAGCCAAATAAGTGTAGGCAATTCAGTGATTCCCATAATGGATCGAACCATGTCCATCAAGGTGCGAATTTTGACATTCAGAAAGAAACACCATTCATATGTGGCTTGTATCCTGGTGGCGTCCATATGAGGAATATCCTTCTCTTTCATATAAGCACAAAAATTTAGCAATCAAGTATTCTCCACCGCGATCAGATCGAAGTGCCTTAAACGTCTTCTAGATTTTTTTTCTACTTAGATATGAATTCTTTGAACCTTTCAAAAGCTTCAGATTTGTGTTTCATAAATAAACATACCAAACCTCGAAGGTCACAGTAAAGGTAATGAAGTAGGAGTGTCCATATTCATGTGCTAACACTTAGCGGGCCCAAAACATCTGTTGTAGTATAAATCCAGTAGACCATGTGCACGTTCCACGTTTCCATGGAATGGAGTCTTGTCTTTTTCTTTTCACAGGAGCTTACAAGAAATAGAGAATTATTCTGCAAGTCAAAACATGCATTCTCCCAGTAAGCTTCATGGCATCTTATTTGGGAATGCGAACATGCTAGCGTGCCATATTTTTGCGGGATTGGATTATCTAACTTCTTTTGGGTGGTGTTTAAAATCCTGTTTACTGAACATTCACTATCATCCAGAATATTTTCTGGCGAATATAATTCTTATGTTCGGACTTCTTGCAGTGACATAAATATGTTCTGACTTAGCGGGCTTTTGTAGACCTTTTAAGTATCCTTCAGAGTTTGTCTTTATTGGGTTTGTTTTTCTTGTGAGGGGCAGAAATTTTTTTTCCCTTACTTGTGGGCCTTTCGTGTTGGTGTGACGAGAAGCCCATTAGAACAACAACATTTCCTCTTTTATGGTGATCTCATAAGGTCATAAGCATATGACTAGCTGTTAAGGCTCTCATCTATTTATTCAAATTGAAAGTTCATTCATAACCCAGTCAAAGGAGAAAGAAAAAGACAACAAATGATGTTATCAAGTAACCTCGTAGGCATCACATATTCCAGGGCCCACCGCATTCTAAATAAGCCCGTCATATGTAACTATGCTCATGGGCCAAACGCCCATCTGCATACTTTAGTCATGAGATCCTTGAAAGTGGGGTGTTATATCATTGTAGGGAGTTTTATGATCTATGAAACTCTGCACGTTATTCGATGTCAGCAGCATTCAACATTACTCAAACTGTCCCTACAGTCATTTGAATAAAAGAGAGCAGGTATAATTTAGCTTGCATGACTAGGGTCCTACCATCTTGCATGTTTGTTCAGTTCAGCTGAATGATATGTAGTGTGATGTAATTTTCTCAGGAATTCAGAACAATTTTCCAAACCATTCTGAATTAGATTCGGTTAGCTTGTTAATAACATAAATGTAGTACGTGGACGAAATCAAATTATACTGATATGGAAAAAGATAAGGGTTGCGATTATTTTTAAAATAATTCTAAGATATAAAAGTTGGATTTATGTTATAAATCTTGCCTCCTACTCTTTTGACATTCCAGCTCTCTGATTAAAAGGTAAATTGTTTTCTTAGTGGGCACGTAGAAGAGCCAATTAGCCAATTATATCATCCGAATAATATAGCCAATATAATTTCTAAAAAAGTAGACTCCAATTGCATCTCAATGCAATCTCCGCGTGTTGGCCTCACGTTTAATTAAGTACCCAATAATATGACGACGTTTATTTTCAAGTGTCAAAAACAACCAATCAATATTGAACTTTATTGCACGGGTCGCCATGAGTTCTCCCATAATCGAGACGAAATCATGAGAGTTCCCTCAAGTTCATATATAGTCCGATGGAAGCACAACTTTCAGGCGTACAGGGCATCCCCAATAAAATGAGCCAGAACACTGTTAGTGAGGGGGTAGCGCTCACAGCAACCACGGTTGATGGAAGAGAAAGACAAGGGAAAAATAAACTCTTTTAAATTTTACTTTACGGTTGATTAAATTTTGAATATATTCAACATGAGGGATTGTAATTTCAAATTTTCTCATCATTTAATTGACACATTCACGTTGCCATGCATATATGTATTTTATTAAATAATTAGTTGCATGATCCGGTTCTACCGGCGTAGTTGGAGGCCATAGTGAAAATTGTTCACCAAAGGTTAAAAAGTTTTAAACATCCGATGTATGTTTAATTTATAAAACCACCACGAGTGCTCAAATAAATATTTTGATCCCAAATAAAATAAAAAAATTTTTTAAAACTATCCACTACGTTTTTTGGACACGAGAAAAAACCGAGATCCACATTAACACTCAAATATTTTAGTAGCCCGACATTATTTGGTTATAATTGAATATTGACTTGGAGCTGTTAAACAACAACTTGAATCACATTATGGTCCTAATTTTAAAACATCATTCACATCTCTAAACTATATTTTTATCTTAAACATCTAAACAATACATGAGGGACGGATCCAGGAATAAGAGTTGGGTGGGCGTGAAATCAATATGATAGTGATATCTTATTAAAAAAAAAGACATGATATCGTTCAACGAAGTTGTGCCTTACGGGTTTTTAAAAATAAAGATTCATCATAATAGAATGACATCAATATGTTTAGCTAAATCTCGTTCCAATAAGAGTGTCAAACAATCGGCAAGAAAGTCATCCTCCATTTTATTGTGAAGAGTGTTCGTTCTTCACATGCTTCATTGCTGAAAAAAAAAAGCACGTTCAATAGTGGCAGTAGGACACGATAATGCCAAAACAAGATGAATCAATCTAGTCAACATAACATAAAATACACTTGAACGTACACTCTCGGTCAATTGCTGACACAAGCTCAACAAGTGTAGGAAACTTTAAATTCTGCTCACATCGAGTTTATAAAAATGTATCAATTCATACTTCAAAAACAACAATTTCTTGATCTGTGAAATCTCCAGGATTAACTCTTCGCAGCTTGCAAATAATATGCGGTCATTGTTAAATGCCTAGTCAAATGAATTTTAGGATCTTAAAGCTATACTAGAGAAAGAAGTTTCACCGATGATAATTGAACCGAAGTATTTAAATCCATCAAAATGAAATCTGATGCTTGCAATAAAAAACATAAAAGTAGGTAATGATGTTCTATTGAATAAACCGTCGCTTAATTTAAAACCGCCGATTACTTATTTTTTTATTTTTTTTTAATATTTAGCGACGGTTTTAGCAATACCGTCGCTAATATTTCGACGGTTGTTGATTTTAAAACTGTCGCCGATCCACTCGGCGACAGGTTTAATAAAACCGTCGCAAAACCTGTTAGCGACGGTTTTCAAAAAACGTCGGTCTAAAACCGTCGCTAACTAAAAAAAATGGGATGGGGCTACAGCCAGTATACCCTACGCATAGATCCGTCTCTGTATACATGTGTGTTATAAGGTAAATTATAAACGTATGGACACCATTAACAGGGAGTTCGATTATTTGTTCCACCTCGTATTGAAAAAACCTTAACCCTCCGTTTTTCGACTGGTGGTCTGAACATACTTAAATCATTATTTTTGTACAAATAACTGGATTAAAAAATATGTATTATTCTTGGTTTGTTGTTTTTTACAGAATATATTTCTTAATTGAAGTAAGAACCAAAAAACATACAAAAAAACTAATTTTTTTTTTTTTAATGAGAATTGGTTTGCGAATATATTTCCAGCATCTCTCCGATTGGCACCGCCCCAAGAATAAGACAAACGGAGTACAAAAACATAATCTGAGGGTGCGTGCATGGTGGACCGGTTTGAGCTGCACATGGAAAAACCCTCTATTATACTTTATTTTGTTTATTTTTTGGCTTCTTGGTTGTATGATAAGACATGCGAAAATAAATTTTTTCATCCACTCATATTTTAGGTTTGCGTTAATTAAATTTTCAACTTTTGTTTTGATGTATTGACTTTGATTTTTATTTTGTTTTTCAATCATATTTCGTCGGAGTGTTAACCTGACACCAAAAACTATTGATATGAGGTCGGAAAAAAATGATAATGTAACATTAGAAATTATTGACGGTGAGAGCGAAAATCGGCGAGGCTTGGCCAATACCACCTCTACGGGAATTAGAAGTCGGGGCTACCTAAAATAATTTGTAATTTTAATGGAGTAAAATTAAAATTGTAACAATTTAGTTGAGCAAAAAAATTGTATTTTCCCTAAGATTAACGATTCTCTCAATTAGATTTAATATTTCAGCATCTTCGTATGTCAAAAATGACAAAAAATTGTGTGAGACGGTCTCACAGGTCGTATTTGTGAGACGGATTCTTATTTGGGGTCACCCATGAAAAGCATTACTTTTCTGCTAAGAATTACTTTTTATTGTGAATATGGTTAGGTTGACCCGTCTACAGATATGGATCTGTGAGACGATCGCACGGAGACGACTCGTCAAAAATTAGATAAGTGCTTAAACAAGGTTTTGAAGAGTTTTGATTATTCAGATTTTAATTATTTTTTTCCACAAGTAGTGTTTGGTGTTGGCGTTTACTTCGAAAGACATGATTGGGAGCGTCCTCAACAATTTTTTCACTTTGGGGGTTTAATATTTTTTTTTTTTGGTAAAAAAAAAAAATTAACAAATATGATTTAAGAACTATTCAATTTTAAAAAATGTAGAAGTGAACATTTTAGATCTCAAATTAAATTAAAATTGAAAAAGTTCCAAATCTAAAATTCTTTTATATTTTTGTTTTTCCAAATAACTATAGAGGTATTGGTCTCTTGTGAGACGATTCACAACTTTATCTGTGGGAGAGGGGTCAATTCTACCGAATGAACAATAAAAGTAATACTCTTATCAAAAAAAAGTAATATGTTTTGTGGAGCTTTAAGTTTGTTAATAGTGGGGGGGAGGTTTTTTCCCGGGCATAGATACTAATATATATAGATCTATATATATATAGATATAGAGGATATATATACGTACATATACTATATATATATGCATACATAAATATATACACACACACACACATGATGAGAAAAGTTGAACCATCGAGTGGCTCTTTCTTTTGCTAAATGATTTGCAATCGTCGGTGTGGATAGGGATTTTCTATGAGTCGATGGAACTTGCTACTTTTGGTATTAAAAAGGCTTGGTCAATCTATTCGTTCTCCGAACAAATTAAATCTTGGGATTTTAAATTCTCCGGGCCCAGAGCCCATATTAGAGCTGCTTGAATCTTATATTATACTCTCATGACTTTTTTTACTCTTTTCTTCATATATTTCAGGATTATGTCATTTCAGCCTCAACCCATATGAGAATTGTAGAATTAGTGGTGCTCCACTTCTGCTTCCTATGCATTGTGCAACTTCTTAAAGTGCAAAATTTGGTCACGGGTTTTCACATCATTGTAATTCGAAGCGTTCCTCTTTAGTTTTCACTAAATTTATTCGTGTAGTTTTCATCGCATCGGAGAGGTTATTTAGCTTGACAAAAAAATCAAAAGCAAAACGAAAAATATATATTATTATCTTATATTTGAAAGAAAAGAAATATGATTTATGAATTTAGATTTGAGTAGGTCTCTTTTGAGGACGGGTCTACGAATCTTTATCTGTGGAAAACATGTCAATCCTACCGATATTCACAATATAAAAAATTAATTCTCTTAGCATAAAAAATAATCATTTTTCATGGATGACCCAAATAGAATCAACCTCACAAAATACGACCCGTGAGATCGTTTACAGAAAATTTTTGCCGTGATTTTGGGCCGTGGTAAGACAAAAATGTTCTCATTGGTGATATTAAAACCAACTTGCCATGGTCGAAACAGAAAGCCCAATTAAAACCAGCACACTGTTGGCCCAAGAGCGCATATTAGAGCTACTGTAGGGTTTTATGCATTCAGTTTCATCTCCTCGTAATCCTGGCACGTGAGAAAATGAAGGAGGAAGAATCTCGAATGGGTATCGACAACGAATACATTTGAAATCAAGAGGGAAAACTAGTTTGTATCGATGTTTTTTTAAGACTAATCAACCGTATTGGTATGTGTTTGATTTTAGCGAGGATTAAGGTGCAAGAATTGAGGACAGAAGGGAAGGCGGAGGGTTTGGCGCAGCTGAAGGATCTGGAAGGCTGAGCTAGCGTTGCTTGTGTGCGGAAAAGTCATGGGGCGAACTAATAAGCTGTCGAGATAAAGGTGGTGAGGCGTCGATTGGCCCAGGTGATGACTGTGATTTCTCAGAAGCGGAAAGTCTGCGATTAGGGAAGTTACAAGAACAAGAAGTATTTGCTATCGATCTCCGCCCCAAGAAGACGGTGGCCATCCGCCGCGCCCGCCTCCCGCCTCACCAAAGAACCAGGTTTGCAATGTCTTCTTGTTTTGACTGTATATGTGCTTTTATCTGACTTAATATTTGTATCTTGTGCCAACGCTTGTGTTTTGGATGGAATTTCTCATAATTATCTTATGCCAAAAGCTTGTTTTTGGATTGGAATTTCAAAATTATCTTATCGTCAACGCTTGGTGAATTAGAATTTTCTCATAAATTTACGTTTGTTGACTTTCCAAATCTATTTATCAATGATTTTGTATATTCTTGAAATTGGCATTTTGAGCGTTGCATCACCTGTTAGCTGTTGATAAAGCACTGAGTTTCTTAAGAATTTTGGGTGTGAGCATGAAGGATTGTAATCGAGGTTGCTGAAAAAGTTTTAAAGGTTTAAGTTGCAACCTTTATTCAGTTAAATCGTCCTCTTAATTTAGAGCGGCTTCAGTTGACTCATAACGATGCAGCATAATTCTTTAATTAGTAAATTGCATAGATTGTTAAACGGGAAAGGAAAATTGTTTAGATTAAAACAAGAAACCTTTTAAAGTTTTACTTGGACTTTGCATGCTTCGTTCCTATCGGAAAAAAGCACTAGCGTCTAAATCTTTGCTGATTGTTACGATGGCCTGTACTGTTGTGAGCTAAAGTTTGGAATATTTTGCCATGTAAATGATATGATGTCAGTGTTCTCTTTCAAAGGCCATGATTTTACTGGTAGCATCTGTGTTAAGTAACATTGTGTGCGTTGTCACATCTGCAAGCCAAGATTGGGTTTCTCGCTATTTGACCTATCAAGTGTATATTTGCTATCTCAATTTGTTGTTGCTTTACATTCAAATGGAAAGTAGGTTTGCAAGTTCTGTACACTTTGAAACAAGTATCTCAAACATTAGACTCGTGGTTACCCATTAAGTTACAAGTCAAATCAAGTTTTAAATGAGTTCTCACTGTAAAAAAAGTTTTTTTGCAACATAATCTATGTCTGGGGTCACCCGTAAATCGTAATTATTCTGTTCATTAAATTCCCGAATCTTATATTGATTAGAAGGAAAACCTGAGTACCCAGAATGTGCGTTTGAGGAAATGTCTGCTTTGGATATTGGTTGGGTGGTCAGTACACCCCAAAACCATATTAGGATGCACTATCCCTTAAATCTTGATCAATGTTGAGCGAGAGTACAATAGGTGACAGGTAGCACTAGAGAGTGAATTGTTACTATGATTCGGGTGTTATTGTCTTTCCTATATTCAGTGCACAACCTCCGAATTCGGGGTGTTTAAACTAGAAGTAATTTCAAGTTACTCCCTCACTTGTTAACTTATTATTTGCGTCATTTCTTCAGGCATCTTGTGAGACAGAAAAAGTAAGAAGAAGAAAGATATGTACTTCCCCATCGAAAGTTACGCTTCTAAAGTTAAATTTCATTTACTTCCAAGTATGTAAATTTTCATTCAATTTCAAAAGGCCAAGAGACTCGAAGTTGGTTCGGTTTATGCACCATCAAAAATTAGAATTAATGATTAGAATCGTTCGTTCGCACACTTTAACTATTTTGTATTGGAGTACACGATTGAGTTAGAGTCAAGTGTCGGTTCGATTTGTTAAGGTTTAGGATTTTAGCATCAGAATTCATTGGGGGTGAAAACTTGAATTATGGGATTCATGCCTTTGGTATATTGCTTAAGATCTGCATATGCTTTAAAGACTCGGCGAGGAGTCTATTAACAGAAGCTTAATTTGAACTTGGGAACATTTCAAACATGCTCAACTGAACATTTGGGTTCTTAGTTTCGAGTAGAATCATAGATCATTAGAATTGACTTGGATTAGTTCATGTCCTAGTTGGAAACAGAGCCTCTCTATATTTTTAGTCAAAGATTTGCGCTACTGAATTAAAAAACACATCTCCTTTTTTGACTTGTTGCATTGAATTTAGATCAAGTAATATATTTGATGGTTGGTGCTAACATGGCATACCACAAGTTAATTTTGACAGGGGAGGGGATAAGACGAGGCCGAGTTCGATAGACAGTTCAAATGGTTTTTTTCATCAATTCAAAAGGATTTGTTGGTATGGGGCCAGTTAGGAAAAAAGATAAGAAGAAAGAAGTAAATTGTGTATTTTTTAGGAACTGATTAGCTATTTTGGTAGGTTTGTGAGAGAGGCAAAGTAGAAACAAAAAACATTAGAATTCTATTAGATTAAAAATTATTAAGATTGCAAGCTATGAATTGAAATTATTACATGTTATTCATGCTAGAAATAAAATTAGGTTTAAACTATATCAAGACTTGAGATCATAATAGATAATTTGTAGAAATAAATCTTAAAGGAAAATCTACAAAGTTTAAAATCAAAGTTCATGGTCAAATGATTGGTTGGGGGACAGAACGCCATGACTGAGATATTATTAATTTATTAGTAATCTTCTTATTGTAGAATATCTGTCGATCCATCGTTTGAATTTGTGATATACATTGACGATAATATTCAGAAAGTGACGGCAGGTCACATGTTTTAATTTTTTAAAATTAAAAATAACATATATAACCTAAAAACATTTTATATAATAAAATTTAAGTAATATATAGTTCAAAAAAGTACTACGGGAAATTTGACTAAATCAACATGACAAAAATGGTTACATCTAATTGGACAGAAGGTCAAAACCATTGTCATGACATAAGATATTTTTAGTATGTAGAAGTATACTATATTAGAATATTCTGCTATTTTTTGTTTTTAAAGTAACATTCTTCCTCTATATGAATTACTTTGGTCTCTTGGGTATTATCTTATGTCTTGTGAAAGGTACGAGGTAGTAAAAAAGGGCATCTCATCCGAATCTAATCGTTTGGGTCGGGTTGGGTTTGGGTAAAAATTCTGACCCAATTCATAAAATACTGAGGCATGTGACCTTCTATTCTTCGTGAAGGCTTTTGTAAGACTCATCATGGATTTTTCCTTTTGTCATCAAAGCAGGGCCATTATACCTTAGTTCCTAGATTCGATTCTTGGGTGGCGTGTGCGTCAAAGAAATTTGTAGTAGTGGTTTATCACCCTGTTATAGTAATTGATTAAGAGTCAAATCTTTTGAAGATGTCTTTGAGATCTTAGGTAAATTCTATATATGATATTTGAGTGTAATCTTAAATTGGTGGATTTGTTTTTAACATATATGATTTTGAGTTCTATCAGGAGTTTTGGGTGTGAGTCGTAATACGGAAAACGTGGTCTTATTCTTATAGTATATGAAAATGGATCCTGATGCACTAGGGAATCAATTTTTGAAAGTATTTGATCATGAACGACACTCACCCATTATATCCTAACCTCAAAAAAATATTCTGTTAAGAGTATTTGTTCAACAAATCAATTTGGAGAGGGGTTGAAATTTATGGACTTATTATGTAATAAAAACGATATTTGTTTTTAATAATATTTAGTTATTGAAAATGACATTTATTATCTGGATCTCAATGCAAAAGCTACATAGGATAAAAGACTTAGAATATATACTATTGTTAAAATTAGGTCGTAAATTTCATGTTTCATGAAACACATATTAGTTATCTTATTATTCTAAAACTCATTCCTAGTCGACATTCAGTGCTACAAATAGGATTATCAAAAGTGGTCGTTCAAATTCTAAAACTTATCATATGTGATGTTTGTTATAGTTTGTTTCATTGGTTAGCATTGGAGATGTCTAATAATACAGAGGGAGGCATCATATGATTTGTGACTAAAACATCTCCCTATGACTTTCAAGTTGTTAGACACTATCGAGTATTAGTCCGTGGTATATGGTGGCTATCATTAGTCTTTGTACCAAGTTAACATAGAGGCTCTGCATTACTTTGGTTGTACTGTTGACTTGTTTAACCGACTCATTGAGCGTCATCAATAAGGAGATTTGAGTGTTGAATTGACACACGTTAAAAGCCAGATGTTTGTATTTGGGGTTAAACGCTATTATGGGCCTCGTGGATATTCTATGGCAAGAAATCTCGTCCGAGTATGAGCTTGGTCTTGGAAAATAACTATTTCTCTGGTACACTCATTGATGCCACTATGAGTACTCAAAGGATTACTCACATAGTTACTGAATAATCTAATCACTGTCGAAATCATTTGATGGGTTTTTGGTGAAACTTCAAAATGATAATATAGAGGGCTAACTTGAAAAAACTAGTCATCGCTTACACATATATGAATCGGACACCAAATAAAAAAAATGTTTTCTTAGTGAGCTCGTCATCTGGGACAAAAAAATAGTCGAAAAAACGAAAGGAAAAAGAACTGTTCTTCTCTTCACAGAAAAGCAAAACCCCAAAAAAAGAAAGTAAGCTTCCCAAGTGTTGTGCTAAAGAGCCCACAAAGTCCGGGACAAGTCAGAAGATGTTGCATCTACTATGCCCTGGAAACTGGAAGCTAGAAGCGCAACTACAAGAATATCCAACCAGGAGCGTCTGGAATTGAGCTTTTATATGGAAATAAATATCTCAATTCAACTTAATTTTTGTCTTTAGATACTGGAATGGTTCTCGTCATTCAAAATATTACCATATGATGACCAAAATAGGAGGCTAGATGATGGTGAGACCTTTCTAAGATGTATATGGAGTAGTAAGGGTTGCTGCGAAAGCCATATGATATAGTTTATTTGATATTAAACGATAGTTTTTAAGTTTTTTAGACGTGTTTCAATTGTTTAGGATGTGGTTAAAATATTAATTTCCATTTATATTTATTTTGGGTAAAAGATGGATTTTTTGTTCTTTTGCTAAAAGGTTTCCAATATTACAAGAAAAATATTTAATTGAACAGATGAATTAGAAAACAATGTCTAAAACTTAAAATAAAGATGACACCTAAAGAAGTCAAGTTTATGCAGATGTCCAGTAGCATACAAAAGAAAAAAAAAGATAGTCTAAACGAAGCATACTTATGAAACGTCAAGTTAGACATTATGCTCCCAAATAATGATGTTGCAAGTTGTGATAGTAATCCGGTTGAATTGTCGGCACAAACTATCTGGAAAATGTGAGTTATGTCTGAAAAGTAAAAATGACCAAAGGCCCCATTTTCTAAGGAAAAAGTCACACACCTGCCACATGATCTATATGTGTGAGACCCCACTAAGTTTTAGCCACAACACATGAGCAATCTTAATTCTTACGTTTATTATATGACGTTATATGTAGACTTCAAAAAATCATCAGAAGGTGTTGCAACACAATTGGAATCTCCGAAACACCATTCAACTGTGGTGTAGCGGGCGGAGTCCACTGCGAGAGAATCCCATTCTCTCTAAGATACTCTTGGAACTCGGCACTCAAGTACTCACCACCTCGATCCGATCGAAGTGTCTTGATGCTTCGTCCCAATTGTTTCTCTACTTCACTTCTGAATTCTTTGAACCTTTCAAAGGCTTCAGACTTGTATTTCATCAAATACACATACCCATACCTCGAATGGTCATCGGTAAAGGTGATGAAGTAGGCATGTCCATGCTTAGTGGTGATGCTAAGCGGACCGCACACATCGGTATGGATCAAATCCAATAACCCTTTGGCTCGCTCCGCATGGCCCTTAAAGGGAATTTTGGTCATCTTTCCTTTAGACAGGATTCACAAGTCGTGAGAGCATTAATATCGGACATATCAAACATGCCAACTCCCACTAGCTTGTTCATCCTTCTTAGGGAAATATGACCTAATCGAGCATGCCATAATTGTGCCGTGGAATTAAGAGTATCTTGTTTGCGCTTATTTGTTGTTGTTATCGTTTGGACATTGTTAAGTGGAATATCTTTTAATTTAAGGTATAGAGAATTGTTTTTCAAGTTCACCGGTACCAACTAAACATTCAGTCTTGTAAATATTGCAAAACCTTGCCAAATAAACAAGAAAATCCATTAATATCAAGCATAGGAATGGAAAATAATGTTTTTAATCAAGTCTGGTACAAATAAAACATCTCTCAAAACCAACTTAAAATCATTGTTTAAACATAAATAAACATCTCCCAAAGCTTTGGCCAGCAACCCTTGCCCATTGCACATCCTCAAGAAGGTCTCACCTTCTCTGAGCTTCCTACTTCTTCCCATCACCTGCAAATCATTACAGAGATGTGAGCCACAGCCGGTATTAATACCAAGAAGTAGAGTTAATAGAGATATTTACTTCAATGTAGAACATACCTTTGCCAGAAACCCTTCTGAGCAGATATTCCCTGCAGTTACGCCTCCAATGTCCAGGCTTCTGCAGTGGTGACAGATGTCAACTGTCTTCTCAGCCTCCTGGCTGGCGCGGCTGCCACTACGGGACTCGGAGTCTGCCTCTTCAAGGGCTCGCTCTTCTTGGGGCGCTTGAAAGAACGCTTCTTTCCCTTCCCAGGTGGACCGGTCTTCGTGCCAGATGAAGAGCCCACATAAAGAACCGGCTTCTCCTTCTTGATGGTGGACTCAAAGGTCACAAGCATGTTCACCAACTCTTCAAGGCTGGGCTCGAGCTTGTTCATATTGAAGTTCACGACAAAAGGATCGAAAGAGCTAGGCAGCGACAGCAGCAGCACATCCGTGGTCAACTCCGATGGCAAGATCAAATCCATGCCAACAAACTTGTCCACGAGCCCAATCAACTTTAGGCCATGTTCATGGACCGAAGTCCCATCTCGCATGCGTAAAGTGATGAGCTCCTTTACTGTGGCAAGCCTCAAGGCCGAGTTTGCTCACCGAAGAGCTCCTTGAGGTGCATATGAATGTCAGCAGCATTCTTTGCATCCTCGAATCGCCTTTGCAGCTCATCGTTCATCGAAGCCTGCATGTAACACCTCGCCTTCAAGTCATGGTCGCACCAATCCTTGTAGGTCTGCAATTCCTCAGGAGTGCAGCTGGTCGGAGCCTCAGCAGGGGGCGACTCAGTCAGTGTGTATGCAATTTTCTCCGAGTTTAGGACAATCTTTAGATTTCTTAGCCAAGTGATATAGTTAGGTCCGGTTAGAACGTTTTTTTCGAGAATAACGGAAAACGGGTTGCGAATTGATGACATTGTCAAAGATTTGTACTGAAAAGTAAACAGATAAATGTTAATGACTATTTTAAAATATTTAATAAGATATAAAGTTTGGACTTTTACTTTATAAATTATCGCTCCCACTGTTTTTGACATTTTCACTACCCTCTAGTGAAAACGGGAAACACTTTCCTCAGTAGGTACGTAAGGTCCAATTAGCGAATTGTGATCCCGAATAATATCGGCCATCACAATTCCTAAAAGGTAGTTTCCAATTGCATCGCCATGCAACCCTCTACGTATACTTTTGTCTCACGTTTGATTAGGACCCAATAATATGACGTCGTTCATCTTTACGTGTCAAGCCTAACCCATCGATATTGAACTTTAATGGACGGTCGCCATGAGTTCCCTAAATAATATGAGCCGAAATCATGGAGTTCCACATAGTTCACATCACCATGTCAATGGATGTCACAGCTTTCCGGCACCCAGGGCCCCCTCAATAATATGAGCCGAGCCCCGAGTACGGGTAGCGTTCATCATGCATCCATTGTCGATGCAAGACAAGGAAATTATAAACAAATTTATAATTCCCCTTTTCGGACTTGATATTAATTTTGAATCTTATTCAAAATGAGGGTTTTTTAATTTTGAAAGGTCTCATCATTAATTTTATTTTAAAAGCTCGCCATGTTTGATCGTATGTTTTCCGGATTCATGCAACTTTGTTATTATAATAATAATAACGCACATACTCATTATTTATAACATATCATGCATATATTATAAATAGAAAACAGTACAAGGATGATCAATTGCCCCAATACTAATGGCCCGTGTGAGCTAAACACGGGCCTAGGTCCAATCCTAGGGTAAATGCAAGGGATGCAATGCAACTAAATTATTACATTAGCATCCATTATTACATGTCTTCGATCTTCATAATCACCAAGGCCACCATCTTCCAATCTTGATCTTCCACTATTCTAATATTTACAATTAAATATCCATGGCACATAGGGATACATCTCATGGGGTGGGAACGAGCCATAAACCAAGCCCACTTTAAATTGATAATTATTACAATCATACAACACAAATATCCTAGCATACACCTAGCAAATTGGGCTTGAGCTTTTGATCATCCTTCATGCATAATATCACATATCATACACCATCAATTAATTATCACTATAATTAATTGATCCAATATTATATATCTTGATCCAATCACTAACCGCCACAATTATAAATTAAATTAACAAAGTATACAAACTCCTTTGTCTACTTTCAAATTAATTTATTTATAATCGAATTTCTTGTAAATCACAATTTACTATAAATAATTAAAGTCATACTTCAATTATTTATTTTATGAGAAAATATGTGCAACAATTGTAAATTTAAACTTAAGGGCCCAAAACTCATTTTTCACAAAAATACTTAGGCCCATTTAAATTTCACAAAATATGTTGACCATCTAATGGCCCAACAACACAAGGCCCATGACACTTGGGTTAACCAAAACACCTTTTGGTAACCCTAGCCGTCATTGCCGTCGCCGGATTCCGGCATCAAAAAAAAAAATTTTTATTTTAAAACTGGAATTTTCCGGGCAGCCTTCATATGCTGCCCGAAATTCTCGGGCAGCCCGAGACTTCATGGGCAGCAGCAAGCTGCCCGAAACACTTTTTTTTTTTGTTGTAAAATTTCGGCCCTTGTAATTTTTATGCACAAAAATTCTCAAGCGGTTAGAAATCGATCTCAACATAATATTATGCAAATATTACACAAAAACCGTAACCATAGCTCGGATACCACTTGAAAGCGGACCGGTTACGGTGGCCGGAAGCGCAACGGAAGTAAAAAAACTTAAAATAAGCATAGAATTTTCGGCCACCTTGGTTTTCATGGAATATTTGCAAAATAATCACATACATAGGATGTTCAAGTGATTTACCTATCAACCTTAAAAGGTTGATGATGGCTCCAACTTAGTTGACTAGCAACTAAGCTCTTCTTTGGCAAGACAAGTCTACAAGCTTCCTTCCCCTTCAAGAATTAGGCCCACCACTTAACAAGGTAAATCCCCTCAAGTTTTGCACTAGAAAAACTTGAGGATTTTTCAAAGAGAAATTTTGTTCTCCAACAAATTGAAGAACAAAAACAAGAAGAAAAATTTTGAGAGAAAAGACCTTCGAGTTTCGGCCAAGGTGAGGTGAGAATGAGAGTGTGAAGTCTAGTCTTGGGTGTTGGAAAAGTTGGGAGAAAAGGTGCATGCCTTTTGAATTTTTTAATAAAAAATAACCAAGACTCTTCACCTCCCAAGCATGCAAACCCTAGCATGTCTCACATATATTATATGGTTTTTAACACATTAAAAACCATAGACTAAATTTTAATTATCTCAAACACATTTGAGATTAATTAAATACTACTTGAATTTATTCAAGTCACACTAGTTAAATAATTATTTTAATTGAGCTCTTCAAGACTCAATATTATTTAATTAATTCAACACTTGAATTAATTTAATTATTTAGACTCTACTAGGTCCACTAGTGTTTAATTAATTCAACACTTGAATTAATTTAATTTAGTCCACAATAATGTTTATGAAAATCACAATTTTCAACTACATTATTTACTTGGCCAAATTTTAATCTTAGGAACACTTCCATAAATTAAAATTTATGTTTCTCTCTTAGAAGTCATACTTCTATTTTTCTTTACGCTTATAAACACATTTATAAGCCGTTCAACACATTGAACTATTTCACTTCTCATCGGGATTTACAAAGCAAGTACTTGTGTGGCCCTCAATGGTTCATTGATACGACTAGCCGTGGGTTCACATCTCCATGTGATTCGGACTAAACATTTCCTTATTCGAGCATACCCCTATTGCTCCATTCTTACTTGTCAACTCCTTGATAGTAAGAACGTCAGAACTCAAGTCTGATAGTACCCAACCAATCACGTTAAACGCCTAGCAGCATCGCTTACGTGATTCCCTAGGTATCACATGATAGTGCCTGCAAGAACCATTCAATTATGGTTAGCGTACAGTACGGTCCCTTCAACTCATATATCCCGACCGATTCGACAACTATTGGTTTATCGAGAGTTGTCAATGAATCGATACTATGTGTCATGTTGTGGTTGCATCGATGGTGTAATCTATGAAACCCCTTTCATAATTACCACCATACTCTGATCAGAGATTTCAACCCACACATACATGAAAAACACATAGGATATCCATACCCGTAGGTAAGCGGTGAATCCCCGACTACAATGCATCGACTCCTATGTGTTTCGCCGTAACACCCAACCTTGCCACCTGATGACCCCATAAGAGTCGGTAAACAAGTCAAAGTGAAACGCTAGCACATAGAGTCTCAATGTTGTCCCGGGTCATAAGGACTAATGGTGTACAACCATAAACTAAGACTTTTCCACTCGATAAGTGAGAACCACTTGGAAAGTCCTTTATAGAGGGTTGTTCAGTGCACTCTACAAGGAGCACCTATCTGCATGCTCGGACATCACAATGTCCCCTACCAATGAAACATGGTACTCACATCGCAGATACTAGTCTCTAACTCGAGCGGCCTATATCCTTCTTAGTGGCAGCTGAATCGACTAGGAACCGTTTAGAATATACAGTATTACAAATATGAGTTTCATGATACTCATCATATGAGCATCTCATATTCTTTCTACTATTTGTATATTCAAGGACTTTATCTATGCAACTCGCATGGGTATAAAGATAAAGATGCGCCAAATTAATAAATTCAAATATTATTAAAATAAAGATCGTTTAATACAAAGAGTTTCATCGTGAACAGTCGGCCAACACTTGGCTCGACGTGCACCTACTCTAACAGTTTCTTGGTAAGGGCATAGAGATGTCCAAACATGCAGATAGGTAGTCATATGATGATTATACTGAACAATCCTCCCTCGGACATTCCAAGTGGTTATCATTCATCAAAAAGATAAGTCTGTGGTTGTGATTGTACACCTTTAGTCCTTACGACCCGGGACAACACTGAGGCTCGATATGCTAGGGCTGTGCTTTGACTCGTTTACCGGCTCCAGGAGAGTCATCAGGTGGCGAGGTTGGGTACAGTTGCGACACATATAGGAGCCAGTGAACTGTATTCGGGGATTCACCGCTCACTTACGATGTTGATATCATATGTGATCTGATCAAATAATAGTGCGTGGAATTTCTTGTCAGAGTATTAGATATACATTGGAGAAGGAGTTTTCCAATGGTACATGCGATGCCACTATTTATATGTATCACATAGTCATCGAATTAATATGCAACCCTCGATGAACAAATGGTTGCAGATTCGATCGGGATATATGAGATGAAGAGACCGTACTGTACGCTAATCATAATCGACTGGTTCTTGCAGGCACTATCAGTGATACCTTGGGAATCATGGGGCGATGCTACTAGACGCTCTTACCATGGTTCGATGGGTTTAATCAGAAATGTGATTTCTGACATTCTCATGATCAATTGTTGATACATAGAAGGAGGCAAATAAGGATAAGCCCGAATAAAGGATTATGTCCTGAATAACAAGGAGTTGTGAACTCACGGTTAGCTGTATCCATAAACCATTGAGGGTCACACAAGCATTTGATCGTTTGTTCCAGTTGAGAGAATAAATTCAAGGAGTTGAATTTAAATTATGATAAGTAAATTCAAGGAGTTGAACTTAAGATAATTAATTTTTGAGAAAATAAATTTAAGGAGTTGAATTTATGAGATAGTAAATTCAAAAAGTTGAATTTATGAAATTTGGAGATAATAAATTCAAGGAGTTGAATTTATAAAATTTGAGGATTTAATTTATTAAACTCAAAAGTTGAGTTTATTAATTTTGGAGGTGATAAATTCAAGGAATTGAATTTATAATTTAAATATTAAATTCAAATGTTGAATTTATAAGGGATTTAAATTAAATGTAATGGGTATATGTATAATGGGCTTGTAGGAGTACAAGACCAATATACATATTATTAATGTTCTTAATTGGACTTTAAAAGATTAATTAATTAATTAAACTTGTTGGACTAGAATAATTAATTGATTAAGCTCATTAAGTATTTAATTTAATTAATGTGCCCTAAACTTATATATATATGTATTAGGCTTAGGGACATCTACTCTAACAATCTTCCACTTACCCTAGAGCCAACTACCCATAATCTTTAATCACATTGCTTTGCAATGTTTCTCAACAATGGTCCTGGCAAGGGCTTTGTAAGTGGATCAGCAACATTATCTGCAGAGGGTACTCTTTCGATTGATACGCTCCTCTTCCCACAATCTCTCGTTTGATGTGGAACTTCCTCAGTATATGTTTGGATTGTTGATGAAACATTGGTTCCTTTGCTTGCGCAACGGCACCAGTGTTGTCGCAGTACACGGGGACTGGATCAACTCCATTAGGAATAACGCTCAACTCTTGGACAAAATTTCTCATCCAAACTACCTATTTGGCTGTAGCAGATGCAGCAATGTATCTTTAGTGGTGGAATCCGCAACGGTGTCTTGTTTGGAACTTTTCCAAGCGACAACCGCACCATTAGAATGCATACAAAGCCAGAGGTCGATTTCGAATCATCTACATCATATTGGAAGCTAGAATCAATTAGCCTTCCAATTTCAATTCTCCACCCCCATAGACCATTAACAAGTTATTAGTCCTTCTCAAATACTTAAGAATATCTTTCACGGCCTTCCAATGCATTGGACCAGGGTTCGCCTGATATCTGCTTGTAACACTTAGAGCGTAAGAAACATCAGGACGTGTCGATATCATACCATACATGATACTACCAATGGCTGACGCATATGGAATACGTGTCATCATCTCTATCTCTTCATTAGTTTTGGGACACATAGCTTTATTGGTAAGTATCCTCTCTTGGACTCTTCCATAGAGAATCGCTTCAGAATGGTATCAATATAAATGGCTTGGGTGAGTCCTAGCATCCTTTTTTATCTATCTCTATAGATTTGTATTCTCAATACATAGGATGCTTCACCCATGTCTTTCATGGAGAATTTACTTGCTAACCATTCTTTAGTTGATTGCAGTAATCCTACATCATTCCCAATATGATATCATCAACATAAAGTACTAGGAATGTCACTGAACTCCCACTAACTTTCTTGTACACGCATGGTTCTTCAGTATTTTTTTTATCAAAACCAAACTCTTTGATAGTGCTATCAAATCTGAGGTTCCAACTCCGTGACCCCTACGGGACCATATATTGATCTCTTAAGTTTGCATACCTTATGCTCACTTCATACTGGCGTGTATCCCTCAGGTTGAGACATATAAATTTCTTCTTTGATGTTTCCATTGAGGAATGCAGTCTTTACATCCATTTTTCATATCTCGTGGTCATACCATGCTGCTATGACTAGTAGTATTCAAATGGACTTAAACATAGCAACTGGTGAAAAAGTTTCATCATAGTCAATTCATTGCCTTTGATTATAACCTTTTGCAACCTGTCTTCTTATTATGAAATGCAATCGCTAATTCTTTTTCGTAATCGAAAATGATAGGTTGATTCTTTTTCACACTTCAGTGATTGTATTTCTATGGTAAAAAAAATTCACATTATTTTAATGTAAATATGATAGATTATCCTATTTCCTACTTTTTCAATAACAAAGATTAAACCTTTCTTGAAGTGAAACAATTCTCTGCCAATCCTAGAGGAAGAAGCTAAGAGTCACCAATACGAATGAGGTCTAAAGCACCCCCAGAGGCAGATACCTGTAATCAAGTCTTTTTGTTGCCACCAATCTATCTGTCTATTCCATTTAGCTGCCCATACCTGAAAATTGGAGTGGGCTTCCAAGGTGAGAAAAAAGAATCTCTTGACACGGCTTCTCAGACATCCTATTCATCCTCATGGATCTTCTTTGCTGCCGAGCTCATCGGAAAGATACATTGGAAACCCGACTCTACGAACCCAACGGAAAAGTCATGAGCACAAAGCTGCTTTTCACATCCTCCAGTAGCTAACTGTCTCCTATGTCATTTCGTGAATTTTTTTAGCTGGCCAGTCCGTAACCAGAAAAAGTGGGAAGGTCTCTACCTTCCCATCCACCCCAAGCTTTCTTTTGTAGATCCATTTGCATCCTATGAGAATGATTCTCCCAAGTGGATCCACCAATGTCCAGACTTGGTTTGAATACATAGAGTCCATTTCAGACTGCATAGCTTCAAGCCATTTGGATGAATCAGTATCAGATATTGTTTCTTTGAATTTTATTGGATCACATCCAACACAAGGCTCATCATGACCTTGTTCATGAAGAAGCGTATATCTTGCAGGTGGCTTGACAACCCTATCAGACCTTCTAGGAGTGTGTACTTCAATTACTGGTTGTTGAGGATTAGGTTCAACTTCTATAGTTTAGGGAGTATCATGAATTTCTTCAAGTTTTATTATCTTACTTTTTCCTATCTAATATAAATTCATTTTCCAAAAAGGTGTCATTTCTTGAAACAAACATTTTTTATTCATTAGGATGATAGAAATAATATCCAAGAGAATTTTTTGGATATCCTACAAAGTATCACAAAGTGGATCTACTATCTAATTTGTTTCCCACTGTCTGCTTCACATAAGCAGGACATCCTCATATTCTCATTTAAGAATATTTGGGAGTTTTTCTCATCCATATCTCATATGGTGTTTTATCCACTGTTTTAGTATTGACATTATTCAACAAATTGCTGCAGTGTCAAGCGCAAAGCCCCAAAAAGATGTAGGCAATTCAGTGATTCCCATCATGGATCGAACCATGTCCATCAAGGTTCGATTTTGACATTCAGAAACACCATTCATATGTGGTGTTCCTGGTGGAGTCCACTATGAGGAATATCATTCTCTTTTATATAACACAAAAATTTAGCACTCAAGTATTCTCCACCTCGATCAGATCGAAGTGCCTTAATACTTCTTTCTAGATTTTTTTTCTACTTCAGATCTGAATTCTTTGAACCTTTCAAATGCTTCAGATTTGTGTTTCATCAAATAAACATACCAATACCTCGAAAGGTCACAAGTAAAGGTAATGAAGTAGGATTGTCCATATTCTGTGCTAACACTTAGCGGGCCACAAACATCTGTGTAGATCAAATCCAGTAGACCATGTGCACGTTCCACGTTTCCATGGAATGGAGTCTTGGTCATTTTTCCTTTTAGACAGGACTTACAAGTAAATAGAGAATTTATGTCTGACAAGTCAAACATGCATTCTCCCAGTAGCTTCATGTGCATCCTTCTTTGGGAAATGCGACATAGTCTAGCGTGCCATATTTTTGCGGGATTTGGATTATCTAACTTTCTTTTGTTTGTTGTTAAAATCCTGTTTACTTGAACATTCACTTATCATTTCCAGAATATTTCTGGCGCATATAATTTCTTATGTTCGGACTTCTTGCAGTGACATAAATATGTTCTGACTTATCGGGCTTTGTAGACCTTTTAAGTATCCTTCAGAGTTTGTCTTTTATTGGGTTTGTTTTTCTTGTGAGGGGCAGAACATTTTTTTCCCTTACTTTGTGGGCCATTTTTCGTGTGACGAGAAGCCCATTAGAAAAACAACATTTTCCTCTTTTATGGTGATCTCATAAGTCATAAGCATATTGACTAGCTGTTCAAGGCTCTCATCTATTTTATTCAAATTGAAGTTCATCATAACCCAGTCAAATGAGAAAGAAAAAGACAACAAATTGATGTTATCAAGTAACTCGTTAGGAATCACATATTCCAGGCCCACCACATTCTCAATAAGCCCAGTCATATGTACACTATGCTCATGGGCCAAAGCCCCATCTTGCATACTTATAGTCATGAGCTCCTTGAAAGTGGTGTATATCATTGTATGAGTTTTATGATCTATGCAACTCTTGCACGTGTATTCGAATGTCAGCAGCATTCAACATTTACTCAAACTGTCCCTACAGTTCATTTGAAATAAAAGAGAGCATGTTATAATTTAGCTTGCATACTATGGTCCTACCATCTTGCATGTTTTGTCAGTTCAGCTGGACTGATATTAGTGTGTATGTCATTTTCTCAGAATTCAGAACAATTTCCCAACCATTCTTGAAAATTAGATTCGGTTAGCTTGTTAATAACATAAATGTATTACGTGACGAAATCAAAATTATACTGATATGGAAACAGAATAAGGGTTGCTGATTATTTTAAAATAATTCTAAGATATAAAATTTGGATTTCATTTTATAAATCTTCCTCCTACTATTTTGACATTTCCAGCATCCTCTGATTAAAAGGTAAATTGTTTTTTCTTAGTGGGCACGTAGAGTCCAATTAGCCAATTATAATCCCGAATAATATCAGCCAATTATAATTTCTAAAAAGTAGAATCCAATTGCATCTCAATGCAATCTCCGCGTGTTTTGCCTCACGTTTAATAAGTACCCAATAATATGACGCCGTTTATTTTCACGTGTCAAACCAACCAATCAATATTGAACTTTAATGCACGGTCGCCATGAGTTCTCCCATAATATGAGCCGAAATCATGAGAGTTCCACTCAATTCATATAATATGTCCGATGGAAGCCACAACTTTCCGGCGTCCAGGCCTCCCCAATAAAATGAGCCAGACACTGTCCGTGGGTAGCGATCAACATGCAACCACGGTTGATGGAAGACAAGGAAAAATTAAACTCTTTTAATTTTTACTTTCTCGGTTTGATATAAATTTTGAATCATATTCAAAATGAGGGATTTTAATTTTAAAATTTTCTCATCATTTTAATTTAAAAATCACGTGCCATGCATATATGTATATTATTAAATAATATAGTTGCATGAATCCGGTTATACCGGCGTAGTTGGAGCCAAGTGAAAATTGTTCACCAAAGGTAAAAGTTTTAAACATCCTATGTATGTTTAATTTATAAAACCACACGAGTGCTCAAATAAATATTTTGATTCCCAAAATAAAAATAAAATTTTAAAACTTCCACTACGTTTTGGACACGAGAAAACCGAGATCCAACAATTTTCACACTCAAATATTTTAGTAGCCCACATTATTTGGTCTAATTGAAATATTGACTTGAGCTGTTAACACAACTTGAATTTCACATTATTTGTCATAATTTTATAACAATTCATTCACATCCTCTAAACTATTATTTTTTATCTTAACATCTAACAATATACATGCAGGGACGGATCCAGGAATAAGAGTTGGGGTGGGCTTGAACTCAATATGATAAGTTATATATTATTAAAAAAAAAAGTACATTATATCGTTCAACGAAGTTGTGCCTTACGGGATTTTAAAACATAAAATTCATCAATAATAGAATTTACATCAATATGTTTAGCTAAATCTCGTTCAATATAGAGTGTCAAACAATCGGCAAGAAAGTCATCCTCCATTTTATTGTGAAGTGTCGTCTTCACATGCTTCATTGCTGAAAAAGCCCGTTCAATAGTGGCAGTAGACACAGATAATGTCAAAACAAGATGAATCAATCTAGTCAACATAACATAAACACTTGACCGTCCACTCTCGGTCAATTGCTGACACAACTCAACAAGTGTAGAAACCTTTAAATTCTGCATCACATCGAGTTTATAAATGTATCAATTCATACTTCAAAACAACAATTTCTTGATCTGTGAAATCTCCAGGATAAAACTTCTTCGCAAGCTTGCAAATATCATCACTGTTAAATGAGTCAAATGAATTTTTAGGATCTAAAGCTATACTAAGAGAAAGAAGTTTCACCGATGACTCATTGAACCGAGTATTTAACTCCATCAAAATGAAATCTATTGCTGCATTAAAAACATCAAAGTGGTAATGATGTTCTATTGAATAAACCGTCGCTAATTAAAACCGCCGATTCACTTTTTTTTTATTTTTTAATAATTTAGCGACGGTTTTAGCAATACCCGTCGCTAATATTTGCGACGGTTTTTGATAAAACTGTCGCCGATCCACATCGGCGACAGGTTTACTAAAACCGTCGCAAACCTAGCGACGGTTTTCAAAAAACCGTCGCTAAAACCGTCGCTAAATAAAAAAAATGGGCTGGGCTACAGCCCAGTATAACCCTAACATAGATCCGTCTCTGTATACATGTGTTTTATAAGGTAATTATAAACTATGGAACCATACACAGGTAGTTCGATTATTTGTTCCACCTCGTATTGAAACCTTAACCCTCCGTTTTAGAATGGTGGTCTGACATACTTAAATCATTATTTTTTAGTACAAATAACTGTATTAAAAAATATGTATATATTTCTTGGTTTTTTTTTACAAGAATATATTTCTTAATTGAAAGAACCAAAAACATACAAAAAATAATTTTTTTTTTTTAATGAGAATTGGTTTCGAATATATTTCCAGCATCTCTCCCGATTGGCACCGCCCCCTAAGAATAAGACAACGACAGTACAAAAACATAATCTGGCCGGTTGCGTGCCATGGTGGACCTGTTTGAGCTGCACATGAAAACCTCTATTATAATTTATTTTGTTTTATTTTTTGGCTTGGTTGTATGATAAGATCATGCGAAAATAAATTTTTTCATCCACTTATTTTAGGTTTTGGTTTATTAAATTTTCAAAATTTTGTTTTGATGTATTGACTTTGATTTTTATTTTGTTTTCAATCATATTTCGTCGGAGTGTTAACATGACACCAAAAAATATTGATATGAGGTCGGAAAAATGATAATGTAACATTAGAAATTATTGACGTGATATCGAAAATCGGCGACTTGGCCAATACCACCTCATACGGAAATTAGAAGTCGGTGTACCTAAAATAATTTTGTAATTTTAATGGAGTAAAACTTAAAATTGGACAATTTAGTTGAGCAAAAAAATTATTTTCCCTAAGATTAACTATTCTCTCAATTTAGATTTAAATATTTCAGCATCTTCAGTATGTCAAAAATGACAAAAACTTGTGTGAGACGGTCTCACAGGTCGTATTTGTGAGACGGATCTCTTATTTGGGTCACCCATGAAAAGCATTACTTTTTATGCTAAGAGTATTACTTTTTATTGTGAATATGGTTAGGGTTGACCCGTCTCACAGATTATGATCTGTAAGACGATCTCACATGAGACTCACTCGTCAAAAATTAGATAAGTGCTTAAAAAGGTTTGGAAGATTTTGATATTTTCAGATTTTAATTATTTTTTTCACAAGTAGTGTTTGGTGTGGCGTTTACTTCGAAAGACATGATTGTGGAGCGTCCTCAACATTTTTTCCACTTTGGGGTTTAATATTTTTTTTTTTTTGTAAAAAAAAAAATAACAAATATGATTTAGCACTATTCAATTTTAAAAATTAGAATTGAAAATTTTAGATCTCAAATCTAAATTAAAATTGAAAATTTCCAAATCTAAATTCTTTTATATTTTCTTGTTTTCCAAATTAACTATCGAGTTGGTCTCTTGTGAGACGATCTCACAAATCTTTATCTGTGAGACGGGTCAATTCTACCGATATTCACAATAAAAAGTAATACTCTTATCATAAAAAAGTAATATTTTTTGTTGGCTTAATTTGTTTAATAGTGTCCGCATATATATACATATATATATATATATATATATATATATATATATATACTTACATATATATATATACATACATAAATATATACACACACACACACATATTCCTAGAGAAAAGTTCGATACCATGATGTTGCTCTTTCTTTTGCTAAACTGATTTTGCACTCGTCGGTGTGGACTAGGAATTTATCCTATTGAGTCGATGGAACTTTGCATACTTTTGGTATTAATAAAGGCATTGTTCCATCTATTCGTTCTCCCTAACCAAATTTCAATCTTGGATTTTAAATTCTCCGGGCCCAAGAGCCCATATTAGAGCTGCTTGAATTCTTATATTTATACTCCTTCATTGACTTTTTTTTACTCTTTTCTCATATATTCAGGATTATGTCATTTCATCATCAACCCAATGAAATTGTAGCCATTAGTTGGCTCACTTCTGCTTCCTACTGCCTTTGCAACTTCTAAAGTGCAAAATTTGGTCACGGGTATCACATCATGTCATTCGAAGAGTTCCCTCTTTAGTTTTCACTAAATTTATTCGTGTCGTTTTCATCGCATCGGAGAGGTTATAATTGACAAAAAAATCAAAGCAAAAAATATATTTATTATTATCTTATATTTGAAAGAAAAAGAAATATGATTTATGAATTTAGATTTGAGTAGGTCTCTTTTGAGACGGCTCTCACGAATCTTTATCTGTGAAACATGTCAATCATACCGATATTCACAATAAAAAATAATTCTCTTAGCATAAAAAATAATCATTTTTCATGGATGACCCAAATAAGATATCCACCTCACAAAATACGACACGTGAGATCGTGTTACACAAATTTTTGCCTGTGGATTTTGGGCCGTGGTAAGACAAAAATGTTCTCATTGTGTGATATTAAAACCCAATTGGCCATGGTCGAAACAGAAAGCCCATTAACCAGCACACTGTTGGCCCAAGAGCCCATATTAGAGCTACTAGGGTTTTATCATTCAGTTTCACTCTCCTCGTAATCCTGGAACGTGAGAAACTGAAGGAGGAAGAATCTCGAAATGGGTATCGACAACGAATACATTTGAAATCAAGAAAACTAGTTTGTATCGATTTTTTTAAGTACTAATCAACGTATTTTGTATTTTGTTTGATTTTAGCGAGGATTAAGGTGCACGAATTGAGGCAGAAGGGGAAGGCGGAGCTGTTGGCGCAGCTGAAGGATCTGAAGGCGGAGCTAGCGTTGCTTCGTGTTGCGAAAGTCACTGGCGGCGCACCTAATAAGCTGTCGAAGATAAAGGTGGTGAGGCTGTCGATTGCCCAGGTGCTGACTGTGATTTCTCAGAAGCAGAAAGCTGCGCTTAGGGAAGTTTACAAGAACAAGAAGTATTTGCCTCTCGATCTCCGCCCCAAGAAGACGCGTGCCATCCGCCGCCGCCTCACCAAGCACCAGGTTTGCAATGTTCTTCTTTGTTTTGACATTATATGTGCTTTTATCTGACTTAATATTTTGTATCTTGTGCCAACAGCTTGTGTTTGGATTGGAATTTCTCATAATTATCTTATGCCAACAGCTTGTGTTTGGATTGGAATTTCTCATAATTATCTTATGTCAACAGCTTGTGTTTGAATTAGAATTTCTCATAAATTTTACGTTTGTTTGCTTTCCAAATCTATTTTATCAATGATTTTGTTATTCTTGAAATTTGCATTTGATGTTGCATCACCTGTTAGTGTTGAATAAAGCAATGCGTTTCTTAAGAATTTTGGGTGAGCATGAAGGATTCGTAATCGAGGATGCTGAATAAAGTTTACACGGGTTTAATTGCAACCTTTATTCAGTTAAATCGTCTCCTTAATTTAGAGCTGGCTTCATTTGACTCATAATCGATGCAGCATAATTCTTAATTAGTAAATTGCATAGATTGTTAAACGGGAAAGGAAAATTGTTTAGATAAAACAGACCCCTTTTCAAGTTTTACTTGGACTTTGCATGCTTCGTTCCTATCGGAAAAGACACTAGCTCTAAATTCTTTTGCTGATTGTACTATGGCTGTACTTTTGTGAGCTAAAGTTTGATATTTTGCATGTAAATGATATGATGTTCAGTGTTCTTCTTTCAAAAGGCCATGATTTTACTGGTAGCATCTTGTTAATGTAACATTGTGTTGCGTTTGTCCATCTGCAAGCCAGATTGGGTTTCTCGCTTATTTGACCTATCAAGTGTATATTTGCTATCTTCAATTTGTTGTGCTTTACATTCAAATGGAAGTAGGTTTGCAAGTTCTGTACACTCTTAAACAAAGTATCCTCAACATTAGACTCGTGGTTTACCCATTAAGTTCAAGTCAAATCAAGTTTTTAAATGAGTTCTCACTGTAAAAATTTTTTTTGCATAACATAATCTATGTCTGGTGTCACCCGTAAATCGTAATTATTCTGTTTCATTAAATTTCCCGAATCTTATATTGATTAGAAGAAACCTGAGTACCCATAATGTGCTGTTTGAGGAAATGGTCTGCTTTGGAATCTTGGATCAGTAACAAAACCATATTAGGATGCACTAACCCCTTCAAAATCTTGATCAATGTTGAGCCGAGAGTACAATAGGTGCCAGGTAGCACTCGAGAGTTGAATTGTTACTTGATTTTGGTGTTATTGGTCTTTCCTATTCAGTGAAACCCTCCGAATTCGGGTGTTTAAACTAGAAGTAATTTCAGGTACTCACTCCACATTTGTTAACTTATTATTTGCGTCATCTTTCTTCAGGCATCTTTGAAGACAGAAAAGCAGAAGAAGAAAGATATGTACTTCCCCCTCCGAAAGTACGCTATTAAAGTTTAAATTTTCATTTACTTCCAATTATGTTAAATTTTCATTCAATTTCAAAAGGCACAAGAGACTTCGAAGTTGGTTCGTTTTTATGCACCATCAACCATTTAGCATAATGATTAGCATCGTTCCTTTCGCCAACTTTAACTATTTTGTATTGGAGTACAGATTTGAGTTAGAGGTCAAGTGTCGAGTTCGATTTGTTAATGTTTGATTTTAACATCAGAATCTATTTGGGTGAAAACTTGAATTATGATTCATGCCTTTGGTATATTGCTTAAGATCTGCAATATGGCTTTAAAGCTCGGCGAGGAGTCTATTAACAGAAGCTTAATTTGAACTTGGGACAATTTCAAACATGCTCAACTGACATTTGGGTTCTACAGTTTCGAGTATGAATCATAGATCATTCGAATTGACTTGGATTAGTTCATGTCCTAGTTTGACACAGAAGCCTCTCTATTTTTAGTCAAAGATTGCGTAGCTGAATTAAAAACATCTCCTTTTGACTTGTTGAATTGAATTTAGATCAAGTAATATAATTTGATGGTGCTAACATGGCATACCACAAGTAATTTTGACCAGGGCGGGATAAGACGAGGCCGAGTTCGATAGACAGTTCAAATGGTTTTTTCATTAAATTCAAACTGATTTGTTGCGTATGGGGCCATTTAGGAAAAAAGATAAAGAAAGAATGTAAATTGTGTATTTTTGAGGAACTTGATTAGCTATTTTGGTAGGTTTCGTGAGAGCGGCCAAGTAGAAACAAAAACATATGATTCTATTAGATTAAAATTATTTAAGCTGGCAAGATATTGAATTGAATTATTACATTATTCATGCTAGAATAAAATTAGGTAAAATAATAATCAAGACTTGAGATCATAATAAGATAATTTGTAGAAAATAAATCTTAAAGGAAAATCTAAAGTTTAAAATCAAAGTTCATGGTCAACCTGATTGGTTTGGTGACGACGCTCATACTGAGATATTATTAATTTATTATAATCTTATTTTAGAAATATTCTGTCGCTCCATCGTTTGAATTTTTATATACATTGACGATAATATTCAGAAAGTGACGGCAGTCACATGTTTAATTTTTTAAATATAAAAATAACATATATAACCTAAATACCTTTTATATAATATAATTTAATAATATATAGTTCAAAAAGTACTACTGTGAAATTTGACTAAATCAACATCGAAAATGTTTACATATAATTGGACAGAAGGTCAAACAATTCATGACCATACGATATTTTTAGTATCTGTAGTAAGTATACTATATTAGAAATATTCTGCCTATTTTTTGTTTTAAAGTAACATTCTTCCTCTAATATTAATTATTTTGGTCTCTTGGTATATCTTATGCTCTTGATGAAAGGTACGAGTAAAAATGGCATCTCATCCGAATCTACTCGTTTGGGTCGGGTTTGGGTAAAAATTCTTACCCAATTCATATAAATACGAGGCATGTGCTTCTTATTCTTCGTGAAGGCTTTTGTAAACTCATCATGGATTTATTCCTTTTGTCATTCAAAACAGGCCAATTTATCACCTTTAGTTCCTAGATTCGATTCTTGGGTTGGGTGTGGCGTCAAAGAAATTTGTAGTCTTGGTTCTCACCTCGTTTATAGGTATTGATTCAAGAGTCAAATCTTTTGACGCATGTCTTTGAGATCTTAGGTTAATTCCTATATATGATATTGAGTTTCATCTTAAATTGGTGGTGTTTTTACCATATATGATTTTGAGTTCTATCATGAGTTGGTGTGATTCGTAATAGAAAACGTGACTTCTTATTCTGATAGTATATGAAAATGGATCCTGATGCCCTAGGGAATCAATTTGAATAGTATTTGATCATGAACGACACTCACCCATTATATCCTAACCTCAAAAAAATATTCTGTTAGAGTATTTGTTCAACAAATCAATTTGTGGGTTGAAATTTATGGACTATTATGTAATAAACGATATTTGTTTTAATAATATTTTACGTTTATTGAATTATGACATTTATTTTATCTGTATATCAATGCAAGCTACATAGATAAAGACTTCGAATATATACTATGGTAAAATGAGGTCGTACATTTCATGTTTCATGAAACACATATTAGTTATCTTATATTCTAAAATCATTCCTAGTCGATTCAGTCGCCTAAAATAAGGATAAAAGTCGTTCAAATTCTAAACTATCATATGTGATGTTATAAGTTATGTTTCATTGGTATAAGCATGGAGATGTCTAATAATACAGATGGGAGATCATATGATTTGTGACTAAACAATCTTCCCTATGACTTTTCAAGTTGTTATCACTTATCGAGTGAATTAGTCCGTGGTTATGGTGGTATATCATTAGTCTTTTTACCAAGATAACATAGAGGCTCTGCATACTATTTTTGTACTTTGACTTGTTTACCGACTCCTTGAGCGTCATCATATAGAGATTGAGTGTAATTTTGACACACGTAAAAGCCGATGCTTTGTATTTGGGGTTCAACGCTATCTATGGGTGTGGATATTCTATGTGCAAGAAATCTCTTGCCAGAGTATGAGTTGTTCTTTAGGAAAAACTATTTCTCTGGTTACACTCATGATGCCACTATGATTACTCAAAGATACATCACATCGTTACTGAATATCTAATCACTGTCAGACTCATTTGATGGGTTTTTGGTGAACTTCAACATGAATAATATAGAGGCTAACCTTGAAAAACTAGTCAATATGCTTACCATATATGAAGGCACCAATAAAAAAAATGTTTTCTTAGTGAGCTCGTCATCTGGGACAAAAAAAAGTCGACAAAGAAAGGAAAAGAAATGTTCTGTCTCTTCCAAGAAAAGCAAACCCAAAAAGAAGTAAGCTCCAAGTGTTGTTGCTAAAGAGCCCACAAAGTCCGACAAGTCAGAAGATGTTTGCTTCTACTATACCTGGACACTGGAAGCTAGAAGCGCAACTACAAAGAATATCCAACGCAGGAGAGTCTGGCAATTGTATCTTTTATATTGAAATAAATATCTCAATTAACTTAATTTTTGTCTATTAGATACTGGATATGGTTCTCGTCTATTCAAATATTTACATATGATGACAAAAAATAGGAGGCTAGATGATGGTGAGACCTTTCTAAGGATGTATAATGGAGTAAGGGTTGCTGCGAAAGCCATATGATATGTTTATTTGATATTAAACTATAGTTTTAAGTTTTTTTAGACGTGTTCAATTGTTTTAGATGTGGTTAAAATATAATTTCCATTTATATTTATGGTAAAGATGGATTTTTTGTTCTTTTGCTAAAAATGTTTCCAATATTTACAAGAATAAATATTTAATTTGAACAGATGAATTAGAAAACAATGTCTAAAACTTAAAAATAAAAGATGTTACACCTAAAGAAGTCTAAGTTTATGCGATTTCCACAGCATACAAAAGAAAACAAGATAGTCTAAACGAAGCATACTTATGACACGTCAAGTTAGGACATATGTCCCAAATAATGATGTGCAAGTTAGTGGAAGTAATCATGTTTGATTTGTCGGACACAAACTATCTTGATACATGTGAGTTATGTCTGAAAGTAAAAATGACCAAAGCCCATTTTCTAAGGAAAGTCAAACATGCACATGATCTATATGTGTGAGACCCACTAAGTTTTAGCACAAACATGAGCAATCTTAATTCATTACGTTTATTAATGACTTCTAGATGTATGACTTCAAAAAATACATATCAGAAGTTGTGAAACAATTAGGAAAAAGTATTAAAGTACTTTGAACTGGTCGAGATGGAGAATAATTAAATATTAAATTTCAAGACTATCTTAAAGAGAATAAGATTATCTAACAGTGGACATCTTCCATCATAGTACAGTTGAATGGTGTGTCAGAATTTCGTAATAGAACATTGATATACATGATTCAATATGATTAGATTCATTGAATTGTCGTCATATTTCAAGGGATATGCGCTTCATATTGCGGCTACGTTGTCGAATAACATTCATATAAAGAAAGTTGATAAAATACAATATGAGATATGGATAGGAAAGTCTCCCAAATATTCTTAACTTAGAATATAGGGATGTCCTGTTTACGTAAACAGATATTGAAAGATAAATTGAATAGTAGAGTCAATTTATGCTGCTTTATAGGATATCCAAAAAAAATATGTTTGATATTAATTATATGATTCCAAAGAAACAAAATTGTTTATTTTATGGAATGTAACTTTCTTAGAGAAGAAATTTATATTAGATTGAAAAGATGAGATTATAGAACTCGATGAAATTTGAGAAACACTCTTGAAATAGTAGAACTCACGCCCCAACAACCAATAGAAATAGTACATGCTCCTAGAAGGATTTAAAAGGGTCTCAAAGTCACCTATAAGGATGAGTCTGCTTCTTGAAAAGGACCAAGATGAGGTCAATATTGAATGCAATCCAAGAAACTTTAAAGATGCATTATCTTATGCCGATTCATTCAAATTACTAGAGTCATGCAGTCCGAGATGGACTTCATGTATTTGAACCAAATATAGTCTTTGAAAGATCCACATGAGGTAATTGTTCCTATATGATGCAAATGGATTTACAAAAGGAAGCTTGAGAAGATGAGAAGGTAATGACCTTCATGGCTAGATTTTTGACAAAAGAATATACTCAAAATCAATGAATTGACTATGGTAAAACATTTTCTCCAGTCGAAATATTCAAGTCCATTGGGATATTTCTGGCAATGAAGCTTGGTATGACTTTGAAATATTTCAAATGGATGTGAAGAAAAAGTTCCTCGATAATGATATTAGGAAAGAGATTTACATGTCTCAGCCTGAAGGATTCACATCAATGGGAAATGAGCATAAAATATAAAAACTTCATAGATCCATTTATGGACTCAAACAAGCATTGATAAGTTGGAACCTCATATTTGTTAACACTATCAAATAGTTTAATTTTGTTAAGAATTGTGAGGAATTTAGTGTGTACAAGAAGGTTAGTGAATGTGCAGTCATTTATAGTACTTTATATTTATGACATATTATTAGTATAAGTAACGAGTAAATTATTCATGAAAGACATTGGTGAAACATCCTATAAATAAATAATACATATCGATATTGATAGATCAAATAAGATGTTAGGTCTTACCCAAGCCACTTAAATCGAAAATATATTAAGGAGATTCTCTATTGAAGAATTCAAAAAATTATATCTACTAATGTGTCATGGTTGGATTCTATCCAAGTCTATGTTACGTAAGACTGAAAAAGAGATAGAAAACAGGACAAACATTCCATATATGTTTTTCATTGATAGTATTATGGATTGTATGATATCTAATCAACCTGATATAGCCTTTGTAGTGAATGTTGCAAATAGATATAAGTCGAATCCCGATCTATGAGCATTGAAAATTCGTGAAAGATATTCTTCTGTACTTGAGAAAGACTGAGAATTTGTTCATGGTCTACAAGGGTAGAGAATTAAAAATGCAAGGCTAAACTGACTCTAGCTTCCAATCAAATATAGATGATTTGAAATAAATATCTGGTTTTGAATTCTAGCTCAATGATGGTATTGTCTCTTGGTAAAGTTCCTAGCAAGACACCATAACGGATTCAAATAATGAGGCCGAATACATAGCTGCATCAGCTGCAACAAAAGAAGCTGTTTGGATGAGGAATTTCATCCAAGAGTTGAGCTTCGTTTCTAACGATGTTGATCTGTGACTACACATGTGCCATTGCCCAAGAAAACGAGTCGAGGTCTCATTAGAGATCCAAACATAACTGAAAAAGTTCCATATTATCTGAGAGATTATGAGAAGATTAGAAAAATTAATAAAGAGAGACAGCTGCGGATAACGTTGTTGATCTACTTACAAAGTCTTTATGGGTAATTGGCTATATGGCAAGTGGAAGATTGTTAGAGTAGGTGACCAGCGAGTCAAACTTGTGGTTTAAATTTTATTGACTCTTTTGTAAAAATAATACTTATGTTAATAATATTTCAATGTTTTATCCAGGGGTTTTTTTTTCAAAATAATTTACATTTTAAAATTAATTTCAAAAATAATTTTTAAAAAAAGGTGTGCAAGAATACCCCAATCCGCGCTTACGAAGGGCGGACGCTGCACACGTGGAGCGTAAGCACAGACGCTGCACACATGGAGCAGCTTCCGTGCTTCGTAAGCACGGACGGTGCTCCACGTTGGCGCGACGGAATATTTAGCGACAAAATATATGTCAAAACCGTCGCTAAAATTGAATCAGCGACGGTTTTGATATACCGTCGCTAAAATTGAATCAGCGACGGTTCAACAACCGTTGTTCATTTAGCGACGGTTTTTAAACCGTTGCTAAAATGGAATCAGCGACGGTTTAAAAACCGTCACTATGCCGAAATTTGGGTACATTCATTAACATCGTACATTGCACGTTACAGATAATTGTATTAACGGCGTGCATATGCATGCTGTGGATAATAGTATTAACAGCATGCACATGTATGCCGCAGATAATATTGAACTTTCAACAGCTTGCATCTTTGTAGAATGTAATGTGCGCTGCGGAAATAAGTTTTTTCAAGAACCTCTATTATTCAACCTTGTTTTTTCAGTGATTCAAGGATGGCTGACTTTGGTTTGTTTGGTCAGCAGGATTTTCAGACTCCATCTGAGTCAAATTTTTGGTGTCACTCATTGCGGAAAGTAAGGCCTAATTTTCAATTTTTGGTGACAATTTCTCGTCAAAATATTTATATATAAAACATACATTTTGCAATAATAAAATTATCATTAATACATGCTTGTTCTATTTTTTATGTAGATTAAGAAAAACATTTTAAAATCGAACTTTTTTATTTTATCTATATTCAATAACTTCTAATACTTCGTTAATAAGGATATAATGGTGAAAAACCAAAAAAAAAATGTAAATAAAAAATAAGTTATGTTATATGTACTTCCATATTTATACATCAATTTGTACAACAAAAAAATTAATATAAAAATTCAGTTTGTCAAAATCTCACTATATATTGAATACAAAATCTCACGATATAACAGTAAAATCTCGTGATATAATAATTATAAATATCGTTCTAACAATATATTGGTGGTACATTTAATATTATTCATAAAAAAATAGACTATAATTTATAAGTCAGCAGGATTTTCTTCCGTCTTGGTAGAAAATCCTGCTGGCCAAACAAACCAAAGTCAGCCATCCCTGAATCATTGAAAAAACCAGGTTGAATAGTAGAGGCTCCTGAAACTGATTTCGTGATGAATTTTTGTCTATTTTTTTCTCTGTTTTCACTAAACAAAGTTGATTTTTCGCAGCGCGCAAATTCTTTTTTCGCAGCGCACATTGCATGCTGCAAAGATGCAAGCAGTTGAATATTCAAGATTATCTGCAGCGTACATATGCACGTTGTTAATACTATTATTCGCTAGCGTGCAATGTACGACGTTAATGAAAATGCCGAAATTTCGGCATAGCGACGGCTAAAAGTTGCTGACCGTCGCTACATTAGCGATGGTATCAAAACCGTCGCTGATTAAATTTTAGCGACGATTTTGATATATATCCCGTCGCGCCGACGTGGAGCACCGTCCGTACTTCGTAAGCACGGATTGGGGTATTCATGCACAATTTTTTTTTTAAATTATTTTTGAAATTTATTTAAAAATTAAATTATTTAAAAAAAAAACCATTTATCCAGTTATGATATTTACTTTATCTATATATTCATGGAACTACATAAGTTAATTTATTTAATTATTATAAATACCACGAAGTTCACAAATCACGTAGATCGTGAAATTTATTAGGAACTGTACAATATATTCTAAATTTGTTCTTAGTGAATTCAACAGTCTAACATAAGGATAAAAGTCGTTCGAGCTCGAGATTAGCATATGTGATGTTAACGTCATGTTTCATTTGTGCGTACATGGAGATGTCTAATCATACATATGAGTGATTATACTATGATATAACTGAACTACCATCCCTCAGACTTTCCAAATAGTTATCACTTACGAGTGGATTAGTTCGCAGTTATAGTTGTACAACACTAGTCCTTTGACTCGAGATAACGTGAAGGGTCTACATGCTAGTATTGCACTTTGATTTGTTTACCGAATCCATAGTCATCAGGTGGCGAGTTAGGTGTAGTTTCGACATACGTAAGAACATATGCATTGTAATCGAGGATTTACCGCTCGTCAATGGGTGTGGATATCCTGTGTGATCTTATGAGTTGATAGTGCAAGGAATCTCTGGCTAAAGTAAGACATTTGCATTATAGAAAGGTGATTCCTTAGTTGTACATCGATTCCACTATGAATACTCAAAAATAGGTCACATCGTTATCAAATTCATTTGCAACTCTGAGTATACTAATGATTGCAGATTCGATCTAGATATATGTATTGAAGAGACCGTAATATACGCCAACCATAATATACCGGTTCTTGCAGACACTATCAGTGATTCCTAAGGTTTCATGGAGCGATGCTACTGGACGTTCTTACCATTATCCGATGAGTGCAATCAAACAAGAGTTTTGATATTCTTGATCTCTTATACTACCTATAATATAATTGAAAACAAAGTGATCATAAGTTCGTATGACAAAGTCATTCAACATTTTTTCCTTGATTGATTACTAAGCCGATACATTTAATAATCCTTTGGTAACGTAGTCAACTGGGAATAATTTTCATTATTTAACTAAAAATTGAATTATTTTGACCCCTATATTCCATACTAGATCAATACTATAAAAATATATTTTTGGCTCAAGTGAGGGAAACGTTGCAAGTAATTAATTACAAGTAGCTAGTGTCATTGAATAACACTTAATTGACCGGGAATTCAAAAATTATTAATTTTTAGGATTTAGGCTTTAGATATAATACAATGGTTTTGTGTTTACTCGGACTAGCGATGGTTTCGAAATTCAAATGATTTAACAAGCCCATGATTTATTCACTTATTCTTTTGATATACAGGTTGACTATTATGAATTTCTAGCTCTTTGTGTTCATATAATGTGTTAGAATTTACAAAATCTGTGAATTTATATTTATTTTTTTCCAGAAACAACTGAATACTAATTTCGGAAGAGTTGCGGTCATTATTACTAAAGCCTAATCCAGTTTTATCACCAACTTGCGCACTTCATGCATTTTTCAAATGAAATAGAAGACTTCTTCCAGGTGTTGACTTAATTGTTCAACCACTGGTTCAATAATTATTACTTGGAATTCAGATTACATGTTTTCATTCTCAGTAAACTTTGGTCTTTAGACTATCTAGCTAATCAAGCTGAACAGACTCGAGCTTCCAAACTTATCTGTCACGCTTATTCTCTTATATATGACCATGTAGGATCGAACATTTTTCATCATACTAAAAGTTAAAATTGATGGTAAACTAAAATATTTTAAAATGTATAGTAGTTCAAATGTAATATTTTGATCCTCTCCTAATTGGGATAATTATCATTTCCCAACAATTCTCTGAACATCTTAATAATTGCACTCCTTATAATCAATGAGAATCAAATACGTGATCTTAGATCTCATATAATTTGTAGGATCGAACAATTGCTATTTTAGCAAAAAATATATTCAATGTTAATCCTGAAACTCTGATTTTTTAACCGTGCAGTAAACCAATTGTCATATTTCGATCACTCTTCTAGTAAATACATTTATAACTTCTCAACAGACCAACTAAATGCTCAAAAATTTATGTAGGTCAAATTTTTTTACCCATTTTAGATTTTATCGTATATCATTTATTGGATCAACAGTATATATAATTGTTATTGTTTTTATTAGTAACTGAAGTTCGATTTAAATAATATGGGACGTAAAAGTATATTCTTTTCGAATGACTTTGAAGAACATGGAGTTCAGTCTATATTTTGTTTTGATGGACTGAAAATAATTTTTTGGGAAACATATCCAAATATAACGTAATTTATTCTACCATGTATTATTCAAATTATTAAAATAAATTCTTTTTTCTGGATTTTTGTGTCACACTCCAAGTTCATAATTAATAAATCGAAACCATGATATCGACATTAGTATATTCAAATCAGCATCTAAGACGAAAATAATTTTTTCTCGATTTTCCAGAAGATCTAATTAAATATTTACATAAAAAGTCGTGAAATTCTGTACGACATATGGAACGAGAAATTTGACCAGGATGCTTCACTAATTAAGTTAATCATAAAGTTAACAGAGAGAACTTATACATAAATATATACAATTTTAGAATATATTAATTCGATTTTTTTTAAAAAACAAAAATTTGTTGGTGTATAAACAAACTTATAGTAGTTTGTATTATTATTATTGATTGATTATAAAATATGCTTCCAAATTTAACAGAGAAAATTGCAATTACAATCGAATATTTCTTATTCTTTTTTATGTGGTTATCGTGATGAGAATAAAACTTATATTACACACATTTAAATTTACTTGATAGAAAAATACAGAAAAACAACAAGATTTTTTTTATATCATTTTTCAAATATTGAATTTTGTTTTTTTTTTCCTTTTTAATTATATGGATTTTAATTTGTATGACTCGAGCAATATTTGATATATTAAATGATTATCAGGTGAAAAAAGAACAAAATAAAAAAAAATTCATTGGATGAAAATGAAACTTTGATAAGTTATATTTACTAAAACTCACAACATACTAACTCAAATAATTAAAATTTTAATTTTATCAAATTTTACATATTACGACAAATTCAATGATCAAAGTTATAAATTACTAAATCCATCTGGTGGAAATATTTGGTTAAGGTCAAAGTCCATTCCAAAGAAATCATTAACGAATGATCAAAGTTATTACTAAATCCATCTGGTGGAAATATTTGCTCAAGGTCAAAGTCCATTCAAAAGAAATCATTAACGAATAATTAGAATTTAAATTTTTTAAACAAGACAAGATTATATATTATGTTAATTAAATAAGCAATAATTTTCAAACGTCTAGCTAAGTGATCGAGTATTTAATGAGTATTACATTATTATAAGCGTGCACGCACAATAGTTGTGTGTGTATATAGATTATATATATATAAAATAATCGAGTATTTAATGATTATTATATGCTTCTCAGTTGTGTGTACGTGATGTACTTGTATAATCATTTATGATTATATTCTTTATTTTTACCTACATACATACATATATATTTATTGCTATAAGAAAAATGATTTTTCACAACACATCATCAACAATATATATTAGAAGCACGCTACGAATAGTATTTTTCACCGCGTGACCCATATGTGCGCTGCGAATATTGTTGCACTTGACAGAAATAACGACGTGCAATAAAAGCACGTTGCGGATATCATTTATGTGTTTTGTTAATAAATTATATAAACGAAAACGTGCAGTTATATGTGAGCTGTTAATAACCTATGCAATTTTCGCAACGCACAATAAAAGCACGCCGTTAATAATATTATTAACAGCGTGCACAATTTTTCTCTCTTATAAGATTTTAGTTTCGATTTAAGTACGTTTTTTTGTTTCAATTTTTGGTTAATTTTTTAAGTGTTAGTTAAGATAATGAGTATTGTTATCGTAGTTATATTGAAGTTTATTTTTTAAAATTATTAAAATATATAAATATTTTTTTTTTAATTTTTACTAAATATTTAACCGTCACTAAATTTGAAGTCTGTCGCTAAAGTAGCGACGGATTATAAAGTAAAGATGTTGTCAAAAACCGTCGCTAAATTTTAGATGTTTTATGAATATTAACGGCGTACATTGCACGCTGCGGATAGTTGTATTAACGACGTACATGTGCACGCTCTTAATAATAGTATTAACAGCGTGCACATGTACGCCGCGTATAATCTTGAACTTTTAACAGCTTGCAACTTTGCAGCGTTCAATATGCGCCGCAGAAAGAGAATTTACGCGCTGCGAAAAAGTCATTTTCGTTGTAGTGTATATATAATCGAGTATTTAATGATTATTATATGCTTCTCATTGTGATATATATATTTGACATGATACCTACCAATCGTGTTCACATATGCTTCTACCATTAATTTTACGCTCATATATTGGATTTACAATTTTGATATGATTCATAAGGTCTAACATATGAGTGTCACTTCAGTGGTGAGTACAAAAATATGTATGATTAATGGGTAACATATCAAAAATTATATATGATACCCCACAAAATGAGGTTCATCCTACTATCAACTAGGGATGTAAACGATCCAAAACCAAGCCGAACAGTATCAGGTTTGAGTTTGGCTCGTTTAAGATTAATTAAAGTTCGAGCTCGAGCTCGAGCTTGATTCGAGCTTTTATCTTCTGGCTTGAGTTTGGCTCGTTTAAGATTGATAGAGCTAGCTCGAGCTCTATTCGAGCTTTTATCATCAGGCTAGAATTCGACTTGTCTTGAAACTACTAAGCTTGTGAAAAGCTCTAATTCGACTCGTTAAAAGCTCGTTTATCATGTTAATCAAGCCGGGCTCGATCTTGGTTTATTAATAGCTCGTTAATCATATTTAACAAGCCTGACTTGAGCTCGGCTCATTTTCGAGCTCGTAAAACATACAATTGAGCTCGAATTTGAGCTTGATTCGAGCTTGTTAAAATTAAATATAGCTATGAACTAATTTTATATTAGATATAAAATTTTAAATTTTATTAGTACTAATATTTTTATTTATCAACTCAACAAATGAGTCAAGCTCGAGCTTACGAGCCACCTAAACGAGCCGAGTTCGAGCTCGCGAGCCTATTAACGAACATGTTTGCGAGCTCACGAGCCAAATACGCTTAGGCTTGAGCTTGGTTTGATTAAGTTGTCGAGCTCAAAATCGAGCTTGAGCTTGGTTTGATATGATTAACAAACGAACTCAAACAAGCTTTTTATCGAGCCGAGCTCCGAATAGCTCGGGAACGGTTTGGTTTGTTTACATCCCTACTCTCAACAGCCCAAACAGTGGAAGTTCAGATAAACAGTCTGCTAACCACTAGATTACACCAAAAGTTCATCTGGGAGATCATCCTAGACCCATTGACCGACTTTCCTAATATTAGAGTAATTATAATATGAGAATCGAGTCGACCAACCGACCAAACCACCCTCCAACTTACATAACTATCTATGCTCTTACAGTCGAGATAAGGATTCCATATTCCGAGCTCTTTATGAGGCCATGGTCGGCCCATTACGTGCTAGATAGCCTCACGTACCGGATGGACTATATTCCCAATATCCTAAAATATTTGCTCCGATCTTATCTAAGATTATGGAGATCTAGAGTGCTACCAAGAAAGGGTTTTAAGAGACCTAGAGTCCTACAAAGAAAGAGTTCTAACTAGGGAAGAACTCTACTCTCATGATAACTATTTTCCTATAAATATCATATTTGATGGTATTATTTATTTATTTATTCATATTTCTTACAAACATCACTCGCTTTATTTTTCTTATTCCCTGACTTGATTTTTAGAAAGGTTATACTAAAAAAAATTATAGCCTCCTTCTCACATTTTTTCTTGTGTTTTCATGCCATTCTTAGGTGCATATCTAGGAGACTGGCATGACATCACCCCACCCGAGCATGTGACAAATGCTTCAACCTTATATGTCGAAGTGGCAGAGTCTCATGGTTGATGGGCCCAGTCTCAGAACTCCCTACGGACTGACCTTAGGAGTGAGGAGTCTCAAGAGCATGCCTCTTTCGGGATGAGGTTTCTTGGAGCTCTTTTGTTCTGGGCTTCTCAGAATTTGTCATGATTGGGACCGTATCCCTACTGAACTCCTCCATACTGCCTCCGATTTTGCTTTCCCCTCGACAGTTGAGCTGGAATTTTGCTTCTTCCTCTTAGTAGCTCTATAGACTAGAGCATTCATTATTCTGTTTGCTGCACAAATCAAGAAGCTGGGTAACTCAAATAAAACCTTTAACGACAAAAGATAGTGTGAGGCCATAATAAACATGATCCGTACCACATCACCATGGAGGGAAATATCGTTTGATGTGAGGCCATGATGGCATAATACGTCCTCAACTAGAAGGGTTGGGGTGTGAAAGCACATGCATGTCTCCATGATCTTGAGTTCTCACGTAAATAAAGAACCATTGCAAAATCCCAGAGGGCGAAAGGGAGTTTAGGAATAACATCGCACCAACTGGAGCAGGACTCCCAAGCATCAGAGGGTTAACATAAAAGAAATTATTTTTCCAATATTTGTCGAAGCTCAGAGCCCCCTCAAAGAAGACATAGTTGAGCTGAGCAAAAAAAAGAGGCCTTCCTCTATCCTATTGGGGATCATGAAAGTAAAACAGTTTACCTCAAAACCTAAGGCCACTTAAAAAGAGCTAAAAAATTGCAAAGGGTTCGAATGGGGTGGGGGTTGAGGTGAATTTGGTGATAGTGGCTGAGCTATTGAAAGAATTCAGATAGGAGAAATCAGAGTTCACCTTCCCACTAACCTAATAGAAAGTGTAAAACCCCGGAAAAGGGGTATGAGCTCAGTCTCCAGACTCGAGGAAATAAAATTTGTAATTTGAATGGTCGTGAGATAGATCTCTGAGTCGATGCTCGTCTGAGGCATCCAACCACAAAGTATAAAGCTCGAACCAAGGGTAATCACTCTACCTAACGAAATCATCAGCCTCATACAGACCAAGTTGGTTTCGAGCTTGGCCGTCATCCTTGGGAATTGAGCTCCTCATATACGAGGGTCTCACCTAACCCGTCGGGTTTGTCAGTGCAGATATATACTTATCCACTTGGCGGAAGACCTCTTCGGAGGTCGAAAAGGAGGACCTGTAGGAAGATGCCATAAATAAAACATACCTAAGTAAGAGCTTAAGAAAGGTCGGATGATTTGATAAAAAACAAAGTAGAAGCCGAGCAGAAGAGATTTCTAAAAGTTAAAAATAAACGAAGAGGTATAGGCTTGTATTTATAAAGGGACCTGAGCAATATCTAATCATTGATCTCTAGTCAATCAGAAAAATGAAATCGTCTTGAAGTACGAAAAAATTGCTATTGAGGTAATGATTAGGGGGCGTTTCAAATTCAGGTCCTGAATAGACAAGTGGTCGGAGTCCTCATCTTTCGACTTACCTCAACCACAGGACTGTCGAGAGCTCAGACTATGCGAACTTCAGGACTTTGTGTTAGAGTAGATACCCGCAAGTCAATTGTCGACTAGGGATTTTTTGACTTAGTTGTAAAGAACAATCTTTATTTTAATATAATTCATTATTTCATGATTTGTTACTTCTTTATCTGTATACATATGTTATCAAACATAGATAAAGACCTTGATTATACTTTAATACAAATGAATCGTAATTCGATGTTGAAATTTGTTTAGAAACACTGTATGATTTAAATTCGTTTCTAGTCGATTCAGCCGCCTAAAACATGGATAAAGGTCGCTTGAGCTCGATATTAGAATCTGTGATGTTGTGTACTGCGTTTCTTAGTAAGGGCATAGAGATGTCCAAACATGCAGATGGGTAGTCATACGATGATTATACCGAACAACCCTCCCTCGGACTTTCCAAGTGGTTATCATTCATCGAGAGGATAAGTTCGTGGTTATAATTGTACACCATTAATCCTTACGACCTGGGACAACACTGAGGCTCTATATGCTAGGGCTGTGCTTTGACTCGTTTACCGGCTTCAGGAGAGTCATCAGGTGGCGAGGTTGGGTACAGTTGCGACATATATAGGAGCCAGTGCATTGTAGTCGGGAATTCAACGCTCACCTACGGGTGTGGATATCTTGTGTGATCAGATGAAATAATAATGCATGAAATCTCTGGCCAGAGTATAAGATTACGTTAGAGGAGGAGTTCTCAAATAGTACACGCGATGCCACTATTATAACTATCACATAGTTATCGAATTATTATGAAACCCTCGATGAACCAATGGTTGCAGATTTGATCGGGATATATGAGATGAAGGGACCGTACTGTACGTTAATAATAATCGACTGGTTCTTGCAGGCACTATCAGTGATACCTAGGGGATCATGGAGCGATGCTACTAGACGCTCTTACCATGATCCGATGGGTACAATCAGAAATGAGTTCTGACATTCTTGATCAAGGTGTTGATGAAAAGAATGGGGCTAATTAGGGTAAGCCCGAATAAAGGATTATGTCTTGAATCACAAAGAGTTGTGAACCCACGGCTAGCGGTATCCCTGAACCATTGAGGGTTACATAACTACTGGATCGTTTGTTCCCGTTGAGAGAATAAATTCAAGAAGTTGAATTTATATTATATAGTAAATTCAAGGAGTTGAATTTATGATAATTAAATTTTGAGAGAATAAATTCAAGTACTTGTATTTATAAAATTTGAGAATTAATTTATTAAACTCAAATGTTGGGTTTATTAAATATTAAATTTTGGAGATGATGAAAATTCAAGTAGTTGAATTCATAATTTAAATAATAAATTCAAATGTTGAATTTATAATATATTTAATTTATTAAGCTCAAAAGTTGAGTTGATTAATTAATAAATTAAATATGGTGGGTAATATGTTTAATGGGCTTGTAGGAGTACACGTCCAACATAATGATTATTTAAAGTTTTAATGGACCTTGATTAATTAAATTAGTTGGACTAGCTCAATTAATTAAATCAAGCCCATTAATGTTAATTTGTTAATTAGGCTATGACTTAATTATAAATAGGGGTTGCAAGTCATAACCCTAACCTACCACAACCATTATTTTCGAAACCACTCCTACAAAGGAAGAAAAATATTCGGCCACCTTAATTTTTTTTAGGGTTTGAGCCTCTCTCGATATTTGTTCTCCTACGTAAAATCTATTTCTTATTCTCTAGCGCAATTTGGAAGAGGAACATACAATTCAGTCGTGGACCTGATTAGAAGGAAAGAAAGGATTTCATCGAAGAAAGTTCGTAGGGAATCAACAAGAGCTAATCCGTTTATATCGGATTAGTTGGAGCCACATGATTAATTCACTAAAGGTATAACGATTCTAACATCCTATATATGTTTTTGTTAAAATCATACGAGCGCACAAAGCAAATCATATTCTGATGGTCAAAATAAATAAAAACTTTAAAACTTATGCTGCGTTTGGGAGTGTAGAAAACCAGATCCAACACTTTGACATCAGCTCGACTTGGGGAGTGGACTTGTGATACCCCACAAAAGTAGTTCAGCCAACTCTTGACAGCCGAGATAGTGGAAGGCCCGTTAGCCAGCCTGATAGCTCTTAGATTACGCTAGAAAGGCATTCCGGAGCACAACCTAGACCCATCAGCCCACCTTCCCAATATCAGGGATAATGATAATTACGAGAATTGGGTCGACCTACAGATCAACCCTCCAATCGATCTAACTATCTATACTCTTCCAGCTGATATAAGGATTACATATTTCGAGCTCCCTAGTCGAGCTCTTGATGAGGACTTGGTCTTCCCATTACGCGTTTAATGAGCTCAGGTAGCAGATTAGCCCACCTTCAGATAAATCTTCTATCCAAAAGTATCCTAAATATTTGTTTCAATCTTATTTATGATTCTGGAGATCAAGAGTCCTACAAGGAAATAGTTTCTAACTAGGGGAAACCTCCACTCTCATGGTAACTCTTCTCCTATAAATTTTATGTTTAATGATATTATTTATTCACTTACTCATATTGCTTATACATATTGTATTTTTCATATTCACTAACTTGAACGTCGGAGGGGCTATGCCAAAAAACCTTTTCAACCCCCTTCTCAAGTTTTTTATTATGTTTTAATGGCATTCCTAGGTCCGAGCTGACCTCCTCGAATGCATATCGACCCTTCGACGAGTATCATTATTTTTTATCAGCATCATTATATATATATATATATATATATATATATATATATATATATATATATATATATATATATATATATATATATATATATATATATACATCCAATTGTTTATTAAGGTTGCATAATTGTATTATGGGTATTTTGGATAATTAAGGGTTATATTGAATTGACATATCACCCCGAAAACCAGTATTCCACATCTTTCAATTTTTATTTAATAGTATAGGTTTTGTAAATAATATTAGAAGTTAAATCACATCTTAATTTATTCTTACTTTTTTAGCAATCTTTGATTTATTGCCTTCTCTTCATATGTCTTTCTAGATGCAAATAGCTATAGTTGAATAGGTCTTTCTCGTTACCCCTACAACAACAGAAATCAAATATTAACAAGGCCTAGAACAAAAGAAAGTACTTAAGCTTTATTAAATAAATTGAAAACACTAAATTAATAAATGAAATTAAATAAACAATAATATTCCATATTAATTATATATATTTTTACAGAAAATATTATATACTATAAAACACTCACGACAAGGAATATACTCCAACATGCATGTTATAATTAATTGTATCACGCACAACTCTGTGGAGTGAAGCTTATTTTTCAATAATTTAGATATTTGAGTTAATTAATTAGGAGTAGAAAGTGTCAAACATACACTTAAGTAACAATGATTTTGTTTCATTAATTATTCATGACTTAATTTGTTTATCTATTGGGATTTTTTCCGATCCTATATTTAGGACAATGTTCCAAGTGTTGACTGTTGATCCAACTGTTTTTCATGTTATCCACAATAAGATCTTACGTTAAAAAAAAAAACAAATGTGACTCACTGCATGTCATTGAATGAACTATTGGGACATGATGCTAAAGATAGGATCGAACTAGCCAACAGTCTGCTGGATTGAAAATTCTCGTAACATGTTCAAATTGAAGATTGGGTCCAACTGTTGGCTTTATTTTTATTTTTTAAAAGAAGATTCGTATTTGTATCAACTTTGGTTATGAACGGAAACAGATTCTCCTTGTTAAATATGAACTCCTCGACTCTTATCTGGGTATATCATATGTTAGGATAAAACACTTATCATTAGTTCAAAAGTTATAGCTGCTAGTCAAGGCATAATTTTTTTTTTTTTTTTATATTTGTGACAGTGCAGATTGGGTCTAATTGAGTGCTAATGGATTGGGTTGTTAGGCTCATGAGTTTAAGGAGGTGCGTGTTTATTTGCTCGTATTGTCTCATATCTCTTAGAGATAAGTCTTACTATTTCTCTATCATCGGCCATGTCCCTATCAGAGAGAGTATTACCCGTTAAGATGTGATGTCATTCTTTTACGGCCAACCTAAACAACCAGATCACGCCGCGCAACCTCCACAGCTTGATACACAAGAACTTCTTAATTGATCACCCATCTCAGTACTACTCTAATTCATTCACGTTTAACCCAGCATTCTCCCCTCCCTCCAGAAGTATATAAATATGCTTCTTGGGAGACTTGAATATATAAACCCACTCTGATTCCAATTGTTATGATCGAGAGCTACCGCTTTACCAAAAGTTATAGCTAGTGGTAATGATGCAACTCAAATATTTTAAATTATACAACAACTCAAGCACTTTGTTTCGATTGCTCTATCAAGGAGGAACAATTATTGGACCTAACAATTTCCCTCTCAATAATTGCATTCCTTGCAATTAATAATAATCAAATCCTAGACATTGACTCTGATATTAATTGTAGGATCGAGCATTTGCTGTTTTTTCAAAAGTTATAGCTACTAGTAATAGTGCAACTCAAATATTTTAAACCGTAGAATAGTTCAAACATCACGTTTCAATTATTATACTAATCAGAGACAACTATTACACTCAACATTATGCTATTCAGATTATTCATCAATTATTAACCACCATTGCGCATATTTAACGAGAACGAAGTGGCGGGCTATATTTTTACTCATGAAGTCTGGTCTGTAAACTACGTTAAACATGTAAAAGCGTAGAGTGAAAACCTTTGAGACACTCGTTAAAAAAATCGATTGATTTGACACTTTCTTTGTCTTTCTTATAATTTTGATGAATGCACAACTGGGCGGGGTTAGAACTCGGGATCAGTTTACCTATACAGTGTTTGACTTGGATTAGTTCACAAAAATGAGTCGTAAACCCTACCAACCGATCTCACCTTTGTTATACAGATTTGACCATTGACTTGTACTTATTTTTTATTTTCTTTTCTTTCTGATATAAATATTCATGGAAAATAATTATGTGGAAACTCCAAATATAGATTAGAATGAGAAAATAATAAATATTTTCATAATTTTTTTAAATTACAGATTAGGAATTTATGCAACTTTCCAATTATTTTCCACATATTTAATGATTAAATATAAACATACTTTTAAAATAATTAGAAATTTTCTTTAATTATGAGTCCATGTTCTGGATTTTAAAATAATATAAATGATTTAAGGTTGCGTTTAGACAGAAAAAATTTAATTAAGTAAAAATTTAAACAATTGAATTTCAAACAACACTAATATATATTACGTGTATTTACATCCTATTATAATAAATAAATCATTATAAATATATAATTGATTTGAAATCTATAAAGCTTAATAATTTTCAATTAATTAAATTATAATTGAAAATTTAAATTTAAAATGGAATATTTCAAATGACGGAATCAAAACTTACTATTTGACAAATTTATAATATCATATTTCTAAAAAAAAAAAACTAAAATATCATATTATTTTATACTTATATATTGAAGTTGAGCTTAATATAAGCAAAATAATTTAATAATATGTTTTTAAAATATCTAAAATGCTTTTATTTTCTGATAACAATATCATCAAACATTCAGTTCTTTATTCAATATAATAATCTCAATCACATGATGGTAGCTGACTTGACTCAGACCCTTTATCTTCCAGATGAAAATTAAATTTAAATCAAAAATTATAAAATAACTTTTTAAAATCAGATAATTTTAAATTTGATTTTTAATTTTTCAAAATTTTATGTCTAATTTTTTTTAACCAAAAACTTATATAAAAAACACATTATAACACAATGCTGTCAGAAAGATTCTAATATTTAACGAAAGGAGAAGTAGTTAAATTCATCATATGTCTAATTTTGAGTATGATTGTTTAAGCATGTCAAAATTGTTTCAAAGCATAAAATTGGTTTTTTTTTTTTAAAAAAAAATTATATTTTATTGGAATGTTGACATACATCATTCGATATTACATATATGATATGATATGATATCGAATTTAATAATTTATTGACATGTATGATTTCATATTACCATTTCGGCAAAATTTGACTTGAAAAAAAAAACTGCACTGGAAATTAAAATTTGATTATTTAAGAGCAAAAATTTGTGTGAAACGGTCTCACGAGTAGTATTTTGTGAGACAGATCTCTTATTTGGATCATCCATAAAAAAATATTATTTTTTATGCTAAGAGTATTATTTTTTATTGTGAATATCGTTAGGATTGACCAGTTTCACAGATAAAGATTCGTGAAACTGTCTCACAAGAGACTTACTCCTTATTTAAAAACCCAAAAAGCCAAGATCGATCGACGTAGAAAACGATTTCAAAAATTTTTCCATAAAAAAAGTTATGAAATTTACAATATCGTTAGCCTAATTATCAAACCAAAAGCAAAACTCGCGAATGGTTCAAACGAAGCCCTAAACGCGTAATCATTTGCGGCACAAGATTCTTCCTCTTCCTTCTATAAATACCCAATTCCCTCTCCTAAACTAATCAACAACTAGCACAAAAAACATCACTCGGCAATCAAATCCCACTACCTAAATCTCAGAAATCCTCTACAGAATCAAGAAAGATTAATCGTGAAAAAAATGAAGAATTTCCTATTTTCAAGGCCATTATCCCACCGATCACACGATCATCATTTGCAGAATAATAGTGGAAAAACACAGCACCACAGTTTCTCAGAAACAATAATGGAAGAAAATCTCGATGTGGCCGAGGCCGTGATCAAGAAATGGGATGTAGATTCCCAAAAACACGATAAATTTTCATCCATGTTCGAAGATGACAAAAATGAAGCTAAAAGATTTCTTGAAGTTGTCAGAAATCTGCAAAATGCCATGCATTTCTACATGAAGCTTAGCCCCACCTCTGAGAGTATTATACGAGCTCACAACTTGATGAAAACAGCCATTAAAAGATTGGAGAAAGAATTTTACTTGATCTTAGCTGCTAACAGAAAGAATTTTGATACAGAATCCGTTTCGGGTGGTTCTTCACTGGTTTCGACCCGATCAAGCATCTCGGATTTGGGTGAAGTTTCTGAGGAAGAAGAGAGCATTGGGTCACCTCATGCTCCGGACATTGCTATGGCCGAGTTGAAGAGTATAGCTGACGCCATGATCGGCTCTGGTTACGGAAAAGAATGCGTAAACATTTACAAAATAGTTCGGAAATCGATTATCGACGAGTCATTGTATCATTTGCACGTCGAAAGGTTCACCTCTTCTCAGATTCTGAAGATGGAGTGGAGTGTTTTGGAGCACAATATCAGGAAGTGGTTGCACGCGGTGAAAGTCGCCGTCAAAGGCCTGTTCTACGGCGAGAGAATTCTATGTGACTTCATCTTCTCTTCGTCCGAAAACATCGCAGCTTCGTGTTTCGCCGAGATCTCGAGAGACGCGGCGGTAAATCTGTTCAGCTTCCCACATAATTTCGCCAGAAGCAAAAAGATTCTGTCGCCGGAAAAAATGTTTCGGGGGCTGGATATGTACGAGGCCATCTCCGGCTTATGGCCGGAGATCGAATCCATATTCGGCCACGAGTCTCTGGCTGCTGTAAGGTCGGAGGCGGAAATGGCAGCGGAGAAACTCGCCGAGGCTCTAAGCGTTATGTTTAGTCAATTCGAGGCGGCGATTAAAAAGGACACTTCAAACCCGCCGGTTAACGGCGGCGTCCACCCTCTCACTCGCTACGTCATGAATTTCCTCGTTTTTTTAGGGGATTACAGCGGCTCGCTTTCCGATATACTCGGGGATCATTCAGCTGCGGCGCGGACTCCGCTGCCGGAATCATATTTCTCCAGCCCAACTTCGGCAGCGGAGGACCCATCAGCCGCCGCGATCACCACCCGCCTCGCGTGGCAGATTCTTATTCTGCTTTGCAAACTCGACGGAAAGGCGAGGCACTATCATGACGTGGCCTTATCATATTTGTTCTTAGCAAACAATCTAAACTACGTCGTTTCGAAGGTCCGGAGCTCGAATCTCGGGCTCCTTATTGGGCCCGATTGGATCTTGAAACATAGGTCCAAAGTAAATCAATATTTAGCAAACTACGAGAAGATGGGCTGGGGTAGAATGATGGCGTCACTAACCGAGGATCCGACGGTTGAGATACAAGAAAAGTTGGGAAATTTTAATTCCGAATTCGAGGCGACATATAAGAAGCATAAGTCATGGGTCATACCCGACCCGAAAATTTGTGACGAAATCAAATTCTATTTTTCCAAGAATATCCTCTCAAGTTATAGGGCGTTTTACAAAAAATACAGAAGTAGAGTCGAGGCCGAGTCGATTATCAAATATGCCCCTGAAGATTTGGAAAATTTCTTTTCGGACATGTTTCCGATGCAAGAGCCTCCGCGTAACAGTGGACCCATCTTGTACCCGACATTTTCGGTTTCGGATCCATCTCTTTTGTTACATGCTCGTTGATGGGTACTTTTTGGTTTTTGATTGGCCAACATTGGAAAATTGTATACATTGTTATTATTCAAATTCTATCCAATTAGTATAAGTTTCAAATAAATAAATAAATTTATATATTTTTATATTGAAGTCATTGGTGTTTCAAATTATGTTTACTCATGGTTGCATGAATTATATATTTAAAATTAAATTTACGAGAAAAATTTGCTTTTACGACGATTTGTACAATATAATTTCAATTTAGAACTTATCATTTGTCTAAATTGAAATTCCTAATTCCAATTAAACAACAATACAATAATTGTAAATAAACAAATCTCTAATTTAAACAACTCATAGCAGTGATTAAATAACGATTTGAGATGTTGTGAGAACTCGTGGTTTAATCTTTGATGATCTGTGATAAACTTAAATGTGAGGTCTTATGAGCGGCTGAAAAATGATTCAAGTTCACGTAATCTTGAGAGGTTGTAGACTTATAATTTGTTCGGATAGCCTCAAATAAATGAAGAAACTCTCCATTCATATTTTCTCTTCTCTTAATGTTAAAATCCTTGAAAATTTTGACTTTTGATTTTTTTGATGCAAAATAAACTTTATCATTGCAATTTCTTGAATCATAGTACGCTACATTTTATGGTTTGTTGGCGCCTCTCCACAAATGTCAATCAACGGCTCTGAAATGTTGATACAGACGAGAGAATATGCTAACCTTCTGTCTCATTGGGAGACAATATGGTCTTCTAATTTCCTTGTTCCTTGTGCATGATTGGTCAAGAAGATCTTCTGATATAACTGAGTTTGATAGATATGATGGATTTGGACTTTGTGAGGTTCGATTCTAATATCATGCAATGAAACATGCAGAGTGCGGTTGGACTACGTAAAGTTTGGTTGTATGCAATTTTTTTTTTGATGATGACAAAATTAAGACCCAAAAAGCAATACCTACACAATACATACAACAAGCACAAATATATGAAAAAAAAAATGAAATGATCAATGTATTCATTAATTTAACGAAATATCATTTTTAAAAAATAATAAAAAGAGCAACCTATTACATCTATGGTTTTCCTAAATCTACTGTCGTTATCGCTGCTTGCAATGTCACGACCACGGCCACCGTCTCTTTCATTATGATGTCTTGAGATCTTCTTTCTCCTTTCTTCCTCAGCTCTGTCTATCTGGGACATCAAGATGATCTTGAGAACGAGTGATTTGTTTGGATAAATCTTCAATAGTCTTCTAGTATAATAATAATTTAGTCTGTCTAGAATAAAAACCTCAAGCTCTGATATCATTTTTACGGCCCAACAGGGGCGGAGCCAGAATCTTGGCTCGTATAGTCAACGATATATTATAATTAATAAAGCGAAAAAAAGCAATGATTAATCGACAGCTAAAAATAATATGTCATCAAGTTTGAACACAAATTACGCTCAGCCAGTAACATTGATAATTGATGGGAAAACGTCAGAAAAAAGACGAACAACATCGTGTACAAAATCCGAATTCAAAACAAAATATTATATAAAATATAAAATATACGTTCGAAGAATAAGAACGAATTCAGTATCGATTGGAAAAAGCACAAAATTATAAAACAATTGAATGATCGACAAACATTGAATGAAAAAACGAACCTAAAAATTGGTAACATTTTGGATTTTTGAGAGATTATGAAAGATGAAGTAATAATTAAAATGAATTGGAATGATTGTTAATCAAAGTATATGATGTTCGTGACTCGTGAAGAGAAAACAGAAAACTATAGAGTGTATACTTGGATACTAAAAACATGTAAAAAATTAAGTCTAAAATTTGGGTCTACAAATTATATATATATAACATATAATTTTTTTTTTTACCAAGTGTAGGCACCAGCCGACACTGGGCCTATGCTGGCTGTGCTCGTGTGGCCTAATATAATTATTTTCTAATAATAATGGAACAAATGGTATTTTTGGTATTTTTGAAGTTTTTTTAGCTTAAAGAACCAAATTATAAATAATTTAAAATATTTACAACTGAATTCGGATAATATAGATCAAATTGAGATTATAACTAAACATTTTAGAACAAATTGAGTTTTTTCCCAATATAATTAAATATGCAAGGACATTGAGTTAGATGGCATTGAAGATGCATTAAAATTGGGTGTACAATTTTAACAGTCAAAATAATTTTTTGTTATTCGAAAAAATATTTAACAATTATATATGAGTTATAACCTTATAAGATAATTTTCGTTGTTAATAAATAATAATAAAAATATAAAACCAAATATCAAACAAGTTAAGTGTATTTTGCGTATATTAGTAAGTTCTCGTATATTAGCAAGTTCTCGTCAAAATAACAATTCTAAAAAAAGAAAAATCTATTACAAATCTCGAAATATGTCTACTGCAATAAATGATTAAAAACATTTATTTTTATTTAATCTTATTGATATTTTGTTTTATAAAGACTTCTCTATTTTTTAAAAAAAAAAAAATCAAATGTGAATTGGGCACGTTTGAAAACATTAATTTCAATTATTGCTTCATTGATTGTATCAATTCATTCAAATTTGAATTTAATTAATTTTTATATGAATTCAAATGTAATTTATGATTTATATTTTTTTATTTTGTTATTCAAATTGAAACTGAATACCTTTGAAAATATAAAATATTTTTAAATTTTTACATTTATTATATCAATTCAATTAATTTGAGATATGGTTTTCTGTTAATATGATATATTTATTTGTTATTATAAACTATATAAATAATTCAGTATGATTTCTGCATCACGTTCAACAATTTTTAATCAGAATAAAAAAAATGATTGCAATGTTTCAGTATTACCTGTAAGGTAAATTATTCAAAAAAACATTTGGCACTTAAACTTTTATTAGTTTGTTGATATGATCTATCTGCATAGAAAATAAATATGTAATTAAATTTGAATTATTTTCAATTTATTTTTTAAAATTTAAATTTGATGTTCTTTAAAAATATAAACTACATTTAAGCATATGCATCTGTTGAGGATCAAAGTTGAGTTTAGAGAGGGGGTGAATAAACTCTACTCGTTTTTCGTTCTGATGATGTACTAAAATCCTGTTAAGGATATTAGTTGATCTTGTGCGAATACTTTCACCTGATTACAATAAAACGTGCGGAAACAATCTGATGAAGTAGTTGAAAAACAATAAAACAGTAGGCAGCAGTTGTTTATGGAAGTTCGAAGATAAACTCTTCTACGTCTCCCCTTCTTCTGTTTCCAGAAGGTATAACTAAAAGACTTTGGATATTACAGTACAACTCTTGTACACACCCACTTCAGAAGGACTTACACCTCAGCCTACTGAAACTCTTAGTTTCTCAACTCACAAAAATGCGAAACACAAAGTTCTGAAAAGACTCTTTTCAGATTACAGATTCTTCTGACAAAGTATAGATAATGTAAAGATCGTGAAGAGTGTAAGAATCAGTAGCACAAGATGATCTTCAAAAGATCAGATATAAGCTATGAAGCGTGTGCTACTTTTCTTTGTGTTGAACTTTTAAATGCTCAAGAAATTTTGATATTCGTCTGATAAGAGAGAAGCTTTGTTCCTTGAAGAATGATAATAAGCGAAGTGTCGTGTCGAACAAGGATTTGATCCAAGTATATATAATCGACTGAGTTCAACGTTCACAATCAGAGTATGTCTTCATATAACTGATACAATCAGCTTTATTACCGAAAGAAGTTCCTGCAGAAAAGCTATAAAACAATCAGTCTTGTTTTATACTTAATTGGGTAAAGTGCATTAAATGACTCCGTATAGTATTTAATGCTGCAATTAATACTAGTACTAGGAACTCCTTAACGGTAACAATTAAGATGGCAATGTTAGAAAACGTTCTCTACTGGTTTTGTATTGTTATCTCTTTCTACTGGTTTAGTTATAGTAGATCAGCAGCTACTGATAAGTTATTCTATTGTTCTGGTCTGCTGGTCTACTGGTCTTAGTTATCATCGCCACAATAAAATTCATGTCTAACAATTTCCTCCTTTGTGGTGATGTCAAAACCTAAACAGTAGAAAGTTGTTAAATAAAACAGATAATCATTTAAACAAACGGATAATGTCAATAAAGTAATAAGAAAGAAAAAAAAATCAATCGGTTCCAATATCCCTGTAAATGATTTCTTCATTCTGAGGTTCTTGATCTCTTCTGTTAGAAGGTTCAGCCTCATCTTCTGTTTGCCTAGCTCCTGCTTGATCTCCTCTATCTCCTCTATCTTCCCCCTTTTTGGCATCAGCGGCAACCACATGGGCAAAGAGGTCATTCATTCTGCCGGAAATATTTTGAATGCCATCGGTTAGCATCTCCAGATACGGGGTCTGAGAAGAGATGTGATTATCCAATGCAGTGATAGATTGATTTTGAGAGTCAATCTTGGCATCCAAAAGTTCCACAGAAGTAGACAGTGATCGAAAGAGATCATCATGATCAGTGACTCGAGTGAGTATATCATTTTGAGCAAGCATGATGGTGCCGTGAGTTCTCGAGATAGCTTGTCTGAAAACGACGGTTTCAGCATACATCTTGTCCATGGTCTCCTTAGTGTTATAGATGTGTTTGCCCATTCGTTCTCTGAAAGATTGAGCGCCACTGAATTCCGAAATTTTTTCACAAGATATACATTTCACTAAAGCAGAGATGTTGTTGAGTTCGGTTTGTAGAGACTCAATCTGATGTTCCAGGTTAAATGCATCTGATTCCTGGGAAGGAGTTCGCGCAAGAATGCGTTGTTTAATCTCAGAAAGACGAGAGTTCGTCTCAGTCAAAACAGGAAGAGAAACAGTCAACGCAAGTAGAAACAAGATTAGCATCCATCAAGGCAGTAGAAGGAGCAGGGTCTGCTGTGCTTTCTGCTGGAATTGCAGAAACAGTAGGTTCATCAGCAATCATGGGAAGAGCGATTTCTTTAGTAGGAACGGCCAAGTCAGAGGCCAAAGCTTCTTCCGTTGGTGCAATAACAGCCTGTGAATCTGAAGGTGCTTCAGTAGTAGGTGCAGAAGGCTGTTCCAGAAGAATGTTCATTTCTGCTTGATGAGCAGCAGAAAACATCTCTAAATTCGGCAGTAAAGAAGTATCATATGGTTCTGCTATATGTTGCCTTGGGTTTGGAGAAACAGAAGGGGGCAATGAAATAGTCGGCGCTGCTTCCAGAGTAGTGGAGACTGAAGGGACAATCGATTCAATGACTTCCTCAACCGAAGCCAGTTCATGCACGGACAATAGTGATGATGACGGAATGGGCCTAGTCGGAGATGCAGGAGTACTAAGAGCAGCAGCCTTTGGGGAGGCTGTAGTCTTTTCCTCAACTGTCTGATTCTGTTGAAAGATTGGGACAAGGCCAACATGATAGACAATAGGCTCTCCAAAGCCTTGTTCTTGAGCAAGAAGTTGCTCACTCATCTGCTTTAATCTGTCAGAAAGAATCATAATAACATTTTGATCCTGAACAGCAGTAGGAACAGCAGGATCAAAATTTGATTGAAGAACTTTCAGAACCGATTCTAATTTCTGACATTTCAGCTGATCGAGGATAAAATTTCTTCTTCGCAAGGCCTCGATGACATTTTCTGTTTTTGCCAGCTGAAAAATCTTCTTTTCTGCATTCATCATCTTGCTATAATTCCCTTTTGTTTTGAAGTAAGCAAAAGAGTGGAATAGTCGGACAGTATGTCATTCATCAAAGAAACGCATGTCATCGTTTGCAAAGGTCTCAATCTCGGCTAGATGAAGATCAACGCCGGTTGTGACAGTAGTCTTGTGACCAAAAATAGGTGGTTCTTCAACCATTTTTCCTTTGCCTTTGACAGAAGATGAAGTAGGCATGATGGGTCGAAAAGCAGAAGACCCGCTTGCTGGTTCTCGAATAACTATTCCAGATGTTGGCTTGAAAACAGTAGCAGTAGTGGGTGCTGAAGTAGATGCAGTAGCGTGTGCAGTCGAAGAAGCAGTGGATCGAGCAGAAGGAACCGCTTCTGGAAAGACCTGTCGAATAGGTACTTTCTCAATTTCAGACAGTGCTGCTGTCTTCTTAATCTTAAGAATGGTGCGCGGTTTCTTCTTGGCTGGGGTTGGCACTGCTGGTTGAACAGCAGCAGCAGACTTTTATGATACTGTTTTGTCTAAATCCGTCGAAATAACCACTCGTTTCTTTGAAATTTTCTTTTGAGGTTTTGAAGCCTCAGAAGCAGTTTCCCCAATTTCCTTTTTCAACGCAACAAACTCCGTCACGGTTGGCTTAGGCCTTAAAGCCAGTACATTTGCAGCATCAATCATGGTGACTGAAGTAGCATCTAGATCACTGGTAGAGGCAAAACCAGCATCCTTGAGCAAAGCGCTGATCTGAACAGCAAAACCAGAACTCCTCCTGACAACCATATCCTTCATAATTCTGAAAATAAAATGACTCCAGTCCACCTTGATCCCCTTAGTGATGGCAGTCATTACTTGAACCTTCTCCTTCGTCAACTTGTCGAAGGTGCCAGCTTTGATCAAAATAGCTTTAGCCACAATATCGGCCAGAATCTGATATTCTATTTTGAGCAATTTCTTGTGACAAGAAGGAGACACTTCTTCTCCAGATGCTGAGAAAGAGCTGAGAGCAACAGACATATCTGTCTTGGAAATATCAGAAAGTTCAGATGTACCTGAAAGTGGAAGGAGGAAGGTTGCTCCTAAGTGTGCGGCATCAATAGAGACAGATGCATCTCCTTGAGTATGAACAATCCTTCCTTCATGCAATGTTGCTTTAGCATAAAATTCCAGAAGAGCATTTTTGTAAATAACTGCTGGTGCTTCCAAGAATGTCCTAAGTCCCGATTTTTCAATATCCTGAAACAGTTTCATGAGATTCGCATCCTTGATGTTGAGAACCGAAGCAAAGTTAACTTGATAAGCGTTAAGAGTGTATGCTCCAGCCATATCTGTATGTAGATAAAATTGGATAAACTTTGCAGTAGTTAGAGATGATATGAGAGAAAGCAGTAGCTGAATAGCGATAGATATGAAACAGTAAAGGTGAAAGGTGAAATTTGAAATAGATATACAGCCGTCAAATAAACATAAGGACACGTGTCAGTATGTTCTTGGTTGAGTGTTTGAAAAGTTTTGCAGAAACTGTCAGACATACGAATGATTTGAAAATTTTGAAAAAGGGCGGGCTGTCCAGACGGTTACTAAAAAAAAATCAGAAGAGGATTTGTCATTTTATGATAACGTCTGCTGGAAGTTTCAGGGTGCTGAAATATTTAAGCACTTTGACAAAAACCAGCAGACTTGAAGTTTTATCGAAAAGACAAACATTCTCTCTGTTTTCTGAAAAGGTGTCAAACTCTTAGTCTGACTAAAATACTGTTCCCCCTCGGTAAATGCAATTAATAAGTGGTCATAATTGCGACAAGTGACTCTTGGCCATCTCTCAACCTGAGCCGTTGAAAATGAACAGTCGCAATCTTGCGATTCGCAAGAGTCTTTGTTCCCTCTATAAATACCTGCATATCTTGAGCGAAGTTAAACAGATGAACTTCAAAAAATGAAAACTCAAGTAAAAAGAGAGTTAGAGTTAGATTCAGGAGTCGAAACAAAATTGTCCAGAGAGAAGTTTGAGGGTATCATTATTTTCGTAATGATCCTTGAAATACACTCCTGGAATTGTAGTTTCCACAGTCAAGCAGATCTGTTGCTTCGATTGAGTTTGAAATGTAGCATCGATTTCTTCCAGAAGCACGCTAATGCAATAAGAGAGTGCTGGTGGATTGATGATGCTGAAATCCTCTATGATGCCCTGTAAGGCATCTAAAAAATACATTAGTGCTGACAAGACCCAAGCTTGCTAGATTCTTTCTAGGCCTTGAGCTTGCTAGATTCTCTTGTTCCTGTTGAAGTACTTTGCAAGCAAATAATAGAGAACTTCTATTACTGAAGACAAAAGCTAAATGTAACGCTACTGGTTAAATAGCATTGAAGATCTACTGTTTTTTACTTTTGCATCGTGTAATGTACTGAAATGGTTTCTAATAAAGTTCCAGTTTACGTATTTGACTTTCCTTCTGCTTTTCTGCAAATATCTTACTGTTAGTTCAATACGATAAATAAGCGAGTAAGAATAAAAGTTAACTAAGATAATAGAAAATAATCAAGTTAAATCTATCAAACCGAGAGAATTACGAAAGTAAGAAAACTTATTCTCTGGTAAGGGTTTCGTGAAGATATCTGCTGTTTGTTGATCAGTAGAAAAATATTCCAGACGAATGTTCTTCTTCTGCACATGATCTCTAATGAAGTGATGTCTGATGTCTATGTGCTTCGTTCTGGAATGAAGTACTGGATTTTGTGTGATTGCAATTGCACTGGTATTGTCACAGAATATAGGTGATTCGGAGGCTTGAATCCCATAGTCTCTTAACTGTTGTTGAATCCACAGTATCTGAGAGCAGCAGCTTCCAGCAGCCAGATATTCTGCTTCTGCAGTAGATGTGGCTATGGAAGTCTGTTTCTTGCTAAACCAGGATATCAGCTTATCACCAAGAAATTGACAAAACCCACTTGTGCTTTTTCGGTCTAGTTTGCAACCTGCATAATCAGTATCTGAATATCCAATAAGATTTAACGATGAATCATTGGGATACCATAAGCCGATATTTTGAGTTCCTTTCAAGTACTTCAAAATACGTTTATCAACAATATAATGAGATTGTTTGGGGTTAGATTGAAATCTAGCACAAATGCAAACAGCAAACATGATATCTGGTCTACTGCCAGTTAAATATAATAATGAACCAATAAGACCTCGATACTGAGTTACCTCTACTGGAATACCACTTTCATCTTTATCAAGCTTAATAGATGAGCTCATTGGAGTAGAAGCAGCAGAGCATGCTTCCATTCCAAACTTTTTCAGAAGCTCCTTGGTGTACTTGGCTTGATTTATAAAGATTTCAGTCTCTGATTGCTTAATCTGTAATCCTAGGAAGAATGTTAATTATCCCATCATACTCATTTCAAATTTATCCTGCATCAATTTTCCAAACTTTGCACATAATTTGGGGTTAGTTGACCCAAAAATAATATCATCAACATAGATATGTACTAAAAGAATGTGCTTATTCTTGACTAAAGTAAATAAAGTTTTATCTACTGCTCCAATGGTAAAATCATGATCAATAAGAAATTGTGATAGAGTGTCATACCAAGCTCTAGGTGCCTGTTTTAGACCATATAATGCTTTGTGTAATTTAAATCCATGATGCGGAGAGAAATGTTCGATAAAACCTGGAGGTTGTTCGACGTATACTTCTTCTTGTAAAAGACCATTTAGAAAAGCACTTTTCACATCCATTTGATATACTTTGAAATTCTTGAAAGCAGCAAAGGCTAAGAATATTCTGATTGCTTCGAGCCTTGCTACTGGTGCATAAGTCTCATCAAAGTCTATGCCTTCTTCTTGTCTGAAGCCTTGAGCTACCAATCTAGCTTTATTTCTCACCACTGTGCCTTCTTCATTGAGTTTGTTTCTGAATACCCACCGAGTTCCAATGACAGCTTGGTGAGATGGTCTAGGTACTAGAAACCAAACTTCATTACGTTTGAATTGATTCAGCTCTTCTTGCATGGCTTCAATCCAACTAGGATCCAGAAGAGCTTCTTCAATTTTCTTTGGTTCATCCTGAGATATAAAAGCAGCATGCATGTATTCATTAAGCATTTGCCTTCTGGTTCTCAAAGGCGCTGCTGGATTACCAATAACCAATGATGGAGGATGAGATTTTCTCCAGATAAACGGATTTGAATGGACATCTTCCTGATTTGATATGTTAAGATTGTCTTCTACAGAACCAGTAGTAGGTTCTTGAACATCTTCTGCTGGTATTGGTAGATCTAGGTTCTGTACTTCTGGTTCCACTATTGGTGTGTCTGGTTCTGGATTTTGAAGATCCTTGGTATTTGCTTCTACATCATCTTCACTGTCAATTTCCAAGTGAATCATGTCTAACCTGTTACTTAAATCAGATATGTTAGAAATTTCAGCACTGCTGTCTTCATCGAAGACAACATGAATCGATTCTTCAACATTAAGAGTTCTATTGTTGAAGATTCTAAAAGCTCTGCTTACAGCAGAGTAACCAAGAAATATTCCAGCATCTGATTTAGAATCAAATGCAGTCAAATGATTTTTGCTATTATTTAGTACAAAACATTTGCAACCAAACACATGAAAATAAGATACATTGGGCTTCTTCCCTTTCCATATTTCATAAGGAGTCTGGTTGTGTCTTTTGTTGACCATAGATCTGTTTAGCGTGTAACAAGCAGTATTGATTGCTTCAGCCTAGAAGCGCTGAGAAATGTCTGCATCTGCTAGCATTGTTCTAGCTGCTTCTTTTAGAGTTCTATTTCTCCTCTCAGCTACTCCGTTTTGTGGAGGTGTTCTGGCAGCTGAATATTCATGATGAATCCCCTGCTCATTCAAATATAATTCAAGATACTTGTTAGTGAACTCAGTTCCCCGATCACTTCTAATTTTAATGATGGTAGTAGATTTTTCATTTTGAATCCTTTTCAGAAGCTTGATCAAGAGGCTACTGGTTTGATCTTTTCCTGCGAGAAATATTACCCAAGTGAATCTAGAGAAATCATCAATAACAACAAGAGTATATTTCATTCCCTCTAAGCTAATGAGCTTTTCCCAAATATCTTTTGCAGTAGAACACATTTTAATCTTGCTGAAAGTGTTCTTGTCGAGAGTTTTATACAATATATCCTTCGCCACATTGTCAAGATTGTCCTTTTTCTTATCTTCACTAGTCCATTCACTTCTTGATTTTTCGACCATCTGTGGTGCACCGTCAGTAACAGCAACAGCTGTGTTAGGCTTTAAGATTTTCAGTGGACCATCTGTGATGACATACCACATGTCATCATCTTGTGCTGCAAGATGAGCTTGCATCCTTATCTTCCAGTCGTCAAAATCTTCTTTAGAGAACATAGGGATCTTGCTGAAGTGTGCCATTTGTTGTAGTTTTTCACAAACAAGAATAACCCGCTCTGATACCAATTGTTAAGGATCGAAGTTGAGTTTAGAGGGGGGGTGAATAAACTCTACTCGTTTTTCGTTCTGATGAGGTACTAAAATCCTGTTAAGGATATTAGTTGATCTTGTGCGAATACTTTCACCTGATTACAATAAAACGTGCGGAAACAATATGATGAAGTAGTTGAAAAACAATAAAACAGTAGGCAGCAGTTGTTTATGGAAGTTCGAAGATAAACTCTTCTACGTCTCCCCTTCTTCTGTTTCCAGAAGGTATAACTAAAAGACTTTGGATATTACAGTACAACTCTTGTACACACCCACTTCAGAAGGACTTACACCTCAGCCTACTGAAACTCTTAGTTTCTCAACTCACAAAAATGCGAAACACAAAGTTCTGAAAAGACTCTTTTCAGATTAAAGATTCTTCTGACAAAGTATAGATAATGTAAAGATCGTGAAGAGTGTAAGAATCAGTAGCACAAGATGATATTCAAAAGATCAGATATAAGCTATGAATCGTGTGCTACTTTTCTTTGTGTTGAACTTTTAAATGCTCAAGGAATTTTGATATTCGTCTGATAAGATAGAAGCTTTGTTCCTTGAAGAATGATAATAAGCGATGTGTCGTGTCGAACAAGGATATGATCCAAGTATATATAATCGACTGAGTTCAACGTTCACAATCAGAGTATGTCTTCAGATAACTGATACAATCAGCTTTATTACCGAAAGAAGTTCCTGCAGAAAAGCTATAAAACGTTTTATACTTAATTGGGTAAAGTGCATTAAATGACTCTGTATAGTATTTAATGCTGCAATTAATACTAGTACTAGGAACTCCTTAACGGTAACAATTAAGATGGCAATGTTAGAAAACGTTCTCTACTGGTTTTGTATTGTTATCTCTTTCTACTGGTTTAGTTATAGTAGATCAGCAGCTACTGATAAGTTATTCTATTGTTCTGGTCTGCTGGTCTACTGGTCTTAGTTATTATCGCCACAATAAAATTCATGTCTAACAGCATCGATTATATCATTCTATATAATTTAGAATATATTTTTAAGTTGTTTGTTATTTTTATATATTTTATGTTTACTACTCTCTATCATACTAAATAAAATATAATTTTTTTTTATATAATATTACAATTTTCAATTTTTTAAAGAGTGCATGTAAACTGTTGTTATTATTTTATTATTATTATTAATAATATTATTATTATGTATCTTAAGAAAACTTTAAAATATGTATCTTAATATAAATATTTTTAACATGTCCAAAAAATAACTATATTTTTAATCAAAATTTATTCATCTAATAAATAATAAAAAATTTGAATTTTTGAAAAAATTATTTATTGTTTAAAATTTTTGATAAACAAAATAATATATATATATTTTAAAATATTTTTCTATTCTTTTTATTAATGACGTTTCACTTAACCAAGATAAATAATTAAATTTAACGAAAAAATATTATTGTTATCATTTGAGTGTTATGTCAAATAACATAAATATTTTGATATAATAATTTTTTATAATAATATTTAAAATTTAAATATATTCATTATATTATATCAATAATTTTAAATAATCATTCAAACTCTAATACTTAATAATTTTATTTATTAATTATATAAAATAACACTTTGTGTACCACATCGTTGGAATACTGTAACAAATAAATTGGAGATTTAGCTAACAATTGGACTACTGGTAGGTATTACCTGCTGCCGTCACCGAAGAACATTTAAAACATGAGAAGAAGCTACTCGTACCGAGAATTTAATAAAGGGTATGAAATAACAAAATTTTACATCGAATTAAAGTAAGTAATATGCACTATGTTGTCAAATTCATTATTATATGGTGTATCTCGAGTATTTTTCTCGATATGGTCAAATATTATTTTTTGGATCATCAATATATATGTCAATTTTTATAAAATATGATAGACACATATTATCTAATGATATTAAAATAAAAGAAAAAACATTCTCGATGTAGCATAGTTCTTCATTTTAACCGTTGTCGTTTCTCCAAAAAACACGCTAATCTACAACAGTTAATCGAAAACCGTTGTAGTTTGTCCAAAAAAACACGCTAATCGACAATGGTTTTCTGAAACCGTTGTCGTTTGTCCAAAAAACACACTAATCCACAACGGTTTTTGTCAAAACCGTTGTTAAAAGTAAAAAACAACGGTTTTTCAATAAAACCGTTTGTCTTTAGAGTGATGTTGAAAGAATATTTTCTTGTAGTGAACATTTTTTGTCGTGAATGACATATAAGACATACAAAAATATGTTTATATATCCAAGATAAATGCAATATTTATGTTTATTTGTGTCATATAACTCACTCAAACAAATATTTATAAATCCAAAATATATATGTGTAACATCTATGGTCATTAGTGACATATAAGACACTCAAACATATGTTGATACATCCAAGATAGATGTTAACTTAATCAAACACAAGTCACTAAAAATATATTTATACAGTAATGACATATAAGTCATACAAACATATATTTTCACTCAAACATATATTTAATATCAGTTGCATTGTTACGTAGTACTAATGTGACAATATGAGATACGACTAAAACCACTTTTAACCAAACGTAGTGTTACATTACTAATATATATAAACTATGATATCATATACGTGTAACATCAGGATCTTGGTTCCGTATGGCGTGTTTGATATATATGCACAAAATTTATTAGGTTTTGGCAACGTGCACATGAGGAAATCCACCAAATTTACAAAAACTGATATGCCCAAAATCCATCTCTTTAGCTGTTGTCGCCTATGGACAAAAGAATAATAGTAGTAGTAGTAAATGCGCTATATATCATGAGTTTTCCCAAAGGAAGTCCAAATAAAATGTACAAAATAGAGGAGAATAAACAACACAGAGAAAACCACTATCTGAGATAATATCAAATTGATTTAGTTTTATTTTTAGCCTAAGACTATGAGTCGATTCGATCGCAGGGTTATGAACGAACAAGATCGAGCTCCGGCTCTTTTTGCTTCATCTTGACCAGAGGCGACACGCGGCTTCGTAAATACGATCGACTCATTTACATCTCTAATCTAAAACCCTTTTTACTTATTAAACGAAAAGGAACATCTTCCACGAGATTTCTTTGTATTAATTTACAAAGCATCAATTCAAATGTGACCATTGAATTATATATGTAAAATTTGGGAATCGGTTTAAGGAATACATTATTATATTTTGTTCATATGGACAATAATTGCATAGGATTAACATGTGTGGGAGTGATAAAAAGATGTGGTATTGAACTCATTCTATTTATTTTATATAACTTATAATATCTAATAGGAAAAATTGCAATTTTCATTTTTATAATTGACTTTTTGTCATTTTTGTCTTAACTAGATTTTCTTTTTTTATCTAGTGCTGATGTGACAATACATATGTAAATGATATATCGACGTGGGGTCATCATAACATCAGGTAAAAGGATAAAAATTGAAAAAAAAAATGAAAAAATAGAATACTAATATTGAAACTTGATGAAGTCAAATATAAAAATTGAATAAAGACAAATATTTTGAAATAAGTAAAATTTCCACGCCTATGTGTGTGATACTGGCGTTGTTATCAAATTATAATTCGAAAATAACAAGTTCAAAAGTACATAAATTAAATAAAACTAGTCTATTCTTTCATAATATCAAAATACATTATCTTTACAACGATCAAACAATTACAGAAACAACAAAATATCTAACAGAATAAAAACTGAACAATATAATTAATCAAATCTCCTTCACCAAGCCCATAATCAGGTTTGCTCATCTTCTTTGATCTCCTTTTCGTTCTTATCTGAAAGTGGGTAAGTGATATGAACGTCACTCAATAAACAAAAAATCTTCCCATCCTCTAAATTTATTTTTCAATGGAAATAAAAAATATAAATTTGTGCTCGAATTTTAAGTTTATTTCCCTAAATTTTGTTTAAAATGATTCAAAATATTATGTTCTTAAATAAGAAAAAGAACAGCTAGGTCTCTTGTGAGATGATCTCACGAATATTTATCTATGAGATGAGTCAACCCTATCGATATTCATAATAAAAAGTAATACTTTTAGCATAAAAAGTAATATTTTTTCATGAATGATCCAAATAAGAGATCCGTCTTATAAAATACGACCCGTGAGACCGTTCAACAAGTTTTGGCCCAAGACAAAATCTGACTATTGATCTTTCATTAACAATCATTATTTGTCATAACTTCAAATTAATATATAAGTTAAAAAGATTTGAAATGACCTCCGACCATTGAGATAATATGTTGAAACTTGCTTGTTTAAATTAATACGTAAGTTAAAAGATCTGAAATGTCAGCGGACCGTTGAGATAATATGTTGAAACTTGCTTGTTGACTGTTGGGATCGTCAGCTGAAATTTTCATATTGAGATCGTATGTTGAAATCAATAACTATGCGGAAATGTCTATCTTCTCTGCTGGATTTGCGAAATTTGAGGTTCTGAAGAAAATATTAATTTTTGTGTCTGATATATTGCGAGACTCCATGGATCTGAATTTGAGTTTGAAGTGATGTATTGTGGGGAGGGCACTGTCCATGTTGACATGTGACAACTTGTCAGTAAAACTTCCATTATTATAAGGCTATAGATCCGTGCCCACAAAGAAGTAGACCGAGTACCACTGTACTACTTGGTGGCTTCCGTGGGTCTCAATTTCTCACAATCATACCAAATATATATATATATATATATATATATATATATATATATATATATACATACATATATATATATATGTGTGTATATGTATATGTATAAAGTCGACCCGATTCATATCTAAAATATAAGTAATATTTTTGACGGGTCGATCGGAAAAGAAATAAATATCATAAAATTAGCTCGTGAGACGATTTTATAAATGACAATATACACTTTCATCTATTTAAAATGTTTTTTTAGAGTGAATAAGATGTCACATCAAAATTAATTAGTCTAGCTAAGATCATCTTTCTTTATGGTATATTATGGATTATATATGTATCGAGTCAATCTTTTTTTTAACGACTCTATATTAAATTAATTAGATCCATACATTTTATTCCCTAAAAAAATCTTACACAAATATGAAGGATTATGTTTATTTGAACTTATCATAAATGATGACATCTTGATCATCGTATCTAATGTCAAATTTTGCAACTGGAAACGTTAAATTATAAGATCTTCATCGAAGTTAACACGAGTAAGACTATAAACTGTTTTGTATCCGTTCTTGTTTTATGAAAAAGATTATTTTGAGTTGTAACAGAATTCACAAAAAAGAGTTAAGAAAATATTATAAGACCATTCAAATTCAGTTTTTTTTATTAATAAAAAATACATCAAGATTTCCAAATTATTAGAATCGAAATTCAAATCGCCTAAATCAACATGATGCCAAATTACAAACGCTAAAACGTAAAGAAAAAATGCCATTAGGATACGATGGAATTGACGGAAAACATGGCAGTCCACCAAAAAAACTATTTCTTCGTCTAAATCCGACATTGTCGAAGATCATGGCTTATCACGGAAGATCGATCGATCTAAATTCAAGATTTTCCTTGTTTAGCTTTAAAGTGTAAACTCAACATGCAAAAGAAAAAAAAAAAGGGATTGTTCCATCGCATCTCGAGGCCTACAAAAATCAAGGCATTATATATTTGATGAAAATGCATCAAGAAAATGGATCCAATTATCATCGTCTTCGTCATGATCTTCCTGTGTCGTCTTCTCTAATTCATCGTTCCTCGCGAATCTTCCCCGGATGCGTGGCCGACTGTCTGCTAAAGTCTTCCTACATTCGTACTGATCAATTCAATGTATAGTTCAAATCAGTGAACGAGAAGAAAGAAAACAGATTAAACTTTTTTCTAACATATATGAGATCTTAAAAAATAAATATGTTTTTAGAATAAAAAGAAACCTTAATCTTCTTGTTGAAATTCCTGAGATTTTTCTTGCTTCTGTACCTCTCAATTCTTTCTTTTTTCTCCTCTGGACTGTACGGGCTCGCTCTATTCATGCTTTCTATTATACTGCTCTCGCTTGCCATTCCGCTACTTGAATATTGCAGGCTCCGTGGTGCCAAGTTTACGCCCTGTTACCACACACACACACACACACACAAAATAAAGAGAGGATTACTCGTTATGATTATATTATCATTTGGAATTAAGACTGGTTTTAGTTTCCAAAAACATAAGTACTTATACTCCATCTTACTTTGCAGTAGTTGATCAAACGCAAGAAACGTGTTATACCTGCAGATCACCGGTGCTCAACGCTTTCCTGAAAGAACCAGCCTCGGCTTCAAAGTAGCCATGTGAAGAATTCGTGGCAGAGTAGCCTTCCAGCTGGTTTATCTGCAGAGACTGACTACTAACGCTGCTCTGGGTTAAAGTCGGACTGTAAGTGGTGTTATAGCTAGCGACTGAACTAGGCGAGCCTCCATAGCTGCTGCAGCCGCTGCTGGTGTATCCGAACTCGGGCTTCAGTGCTGATATCAAGTCGTGGTCGTTGCCTAGCGGAATAGCCAGAGGGGGGAGGAATATGGGAGGCTGTGGGAATGTAGACGGTGGCGGAAACGGAGCGGCGGGGAAGGCGACGGAATATTCATCATGAAGTGGGTTCCCGGTAAACATGTTTGACTTGAGGTTTGAGTGTGTGGGATCGCTTTGATTCGATTTCAAGAATGTGGAATGTGCGGTCTACTTATAGGGGTTGAGGGCGTTGACTTGATGGCTTTTCCTGTCATGGTGTAATGGACAACATGCAGTGTTGCCACCAACAGCTTTCTACCATTTTTTGTTTTTTATAATAAATCTATAAAATTAATCAACGTCCGAAAATCAACGTTTACAAGTGACCTGGTTAACAATGAAATTGCTTACAAAAAAGCAAAAGTTACAACGATAATGAAGACTTCGACGAGCCAATTCATGTGCCACTTGGTTTGCCATCGGAGAGCGCTGCTGGAACTTAATTCGATCGAGGGTTGAACAAAGTTTGCGAATATTCTCCGCAGCGGGTGTGTGTATCCATGGAGAAAGGATCGGAGAGTATGATGATGTATGGCTTGAATCGCTGTAGATTCAATTATTACCTTCGACTATCCCAAATTAACGACACTCGTGAACCATGCAAAATTTTACCTTCAGCGAATAAGATAGCTCCAATACTGTCTCTGCCAAGTAATCCCACGCCAAAGTACTCCAAAGAAGTGATAGCAAATGCATCCACATTGACTTTAATGACTCCAGGTGGTGATTGCCATATATCCCTGCGATTTGCGCCAGACTTTCTCCTCAATTCCCTCAAAAAATTCTTTGTTTATTTTTTCCCGTAAATGCTGTAAGACCTGGATAGACTTCATAGGATTCATTTCGTTGCATATTCAGAGAAGAGAAAACAAGATCTTTTCTCTTGACTAGTACTAGGACTGAAAATGATACTTGATTTATTGAGGTTAATATTTTGGCCCGAAACAGATTCATATTGTTTTCGCGCATACGTATAATATTGCAATTCTCTCGACCAGCATTACCAAATAACAATGTATCATCCGCAAAAAAGCATCTGTGTTATGTCTAGATCATTTCGAACACACTTCACCCCTCGTGTGTCCCCCGAAACAGATTGTCGTTTCAGTAAGGAGGATAGTCCTTGTGAACATAGCAAAAATAAATAGGGAGACAACGGACATCCCTTTTTAGACCTCAAGATGATAGAAAATATTCAGTTGGTCTTCCATTAAGAAGAATTGAGAATCTGGTAGACTGCAACAAATTCAATATTCAACCAACCCATGAATGTGAGTGTTATGCAATGATCCCAACACGCGTTTAGGGATGTAAATGAGCCGAACTGTTCGCGAGTTTTTCGGATCTCGGCTCGTTAAAAAGCTCGTTCGGGCTCGTTCGTTAAGCTTATCGAGCCGAGCCTTATTTTGGGCTCGACAATTTTGTTGAGCCGAGCTTGAGATTAATGATGTTCGGCTCGTTAGCTCGTGAACATGTTCGATAATAGGTTCGTGAGCTCAAAATTGAGCTCGGCTCGTTATGCTGGCTCGTGAGCTCGAGCTCGAGCTCGGCTCGCGGTAAAAAAAAGGGGATATCAGCGACGGTTTTTACTAAACCGTCGCTATATAGCGACGGTTTTAATTAAAACTGTCGCATAATAAATTAAGCGACGATTTCTTAAAACCCGTCGCTATTATAGCGACGGTTTATATAAAACCGTCGCTATAATAGCGACTGTTATGAATAAACCGTCGCCGAATAATATCCGCGACGGTTTTAGCAAACCGTCGCTAATAGCAACGGTTTTGGGGTTTAGGGTTTAGGCTTTAGGGTTTTAGCAAACTGTCTATAAATTAAGCTTAATCATCTTGAGTGTTTATTAAATGGATATATCCGTTGTCCTTACAATCGAAAAAAATGTCAGAACAAACCATATTTAGACGAAATTACAAACCATTTGTGTTTTCTAATAAAAAGTACAAAATTGTGGATGTTAATCGAAAAAAAAGTCTTGGATACTACGAACCATTTGTGTTTCCTACGCAAGCCTCGCAAGTTGTGTATTTGACTTATCCAACAACGAAAAGAGCAGAATCAGATTGGATGCATGTGAGTACTCTACGTAGGCGAGCTTATGTCACTGATGTTGAGCCAAATACTGAGCATAATCAAATTGATGCGAACGATGCATTTCAAAACAACGAAAGTGGACCTCATGACATCTCAACTCAATTTCTTTTATCGTCTCAAAATCTAGTCGATGTTAATGTTATGTACGACAACGAAATTGATTTGAACTGAAAGTGAAATAGAAGAGGTTCAATATTCGAGCGACGATGTTCGTGACATTTATTGAATTGTACTTTGGAAAAAATATATATTTCATTAAATATTATAAATGTTAATGCTTTACAATTATTGAATTTATTTTAGCGAGCACGACATGGCAGAGATCCAACGTCATGTGAGCTATACGTTCACACACATCGACATGCAGATGAATCTTTCGTTGACAAGCGATTCGCCTGCTCCACGTAAGTTTATTAAATTTCGTTATTCTCATCAACGTTACATTAAGAAAATTCAATTTGATTCATTTTAAATCAACATCACAGGAGGAGATGTAGCGCTACATGGCTGATTCATTTTGTATGAAACACTTGTATTATTATTTGCAGATTAATAATATGATTACATTTCTCAAATTTTGTTAATTTTTTTTCGATTATACAGCACAATATATTTTTATTTCAGATTTAAATAATTATAACATTTTAAAAAAAAAACATTTAGCGGCAGTTTTTTGTTCAAACCGTCGCGACATTAGCGACGGGTTTTATAAAACCCGTCGCTAATGGCGACAGGTTTGACATACTGTCGCTATAATAGCGACTGTCTAAAATAACCGTCGCTTTTTGGCGACGATGTCTGTAACTAGCGCTATTTGCGACAGTTGTAGAAAAACGTCGCCGATCAGATCGGCGACGGTTTTGCATAACCGTCGCTGTTGGCGACGGTTTAAGAAAAACGTCCCCGATCCAGATCGGCGACGTTTTTGTAAATACCCGTCGCTATTAGCGACGTTTGTGTCAATACCCGTCGCTATTAGCGACGCTTTTAATCAAAACCCGTCGCTATTAGCGAACCCGAGCCAGGCTCATTAAACAAGATAAACGAGCCATTAACGAGCCGAGCTCGAGCCGAGCCCGAGATTCATAATTTCCGAACGTGCCGAGCCCGAGCTTCAAACCCGAGGCTCGTAACGAGCTCGAGCCGAGCTCGAGCCGAGAAAATAATGAAACGAGCCGAGATATAAATGGATTCAATCAAAACACAATTGAATATAAAGAAACTAAGAAAATTACAGAATGCAATCAAGAACACGCGATATATAGTGGTTTGGCTAAAAGAGCCTACATCCACTGTTGAACTAGGAGTTATGGAATTTATTCACGCTCAAAAGAGATTACATCAAGAAAGAGTTGTGGCTTCAAGCCTTTTACAAGTTGCAGAAGCCAAGAAGAAGAAAGAAGGAAATGAATATTTTGTACTCTTAGCTAATGACAAAATACTTGAATATGTTAGGCTAACTAACTCTTAACCTATAATCCTTCACTTTGTCAACTAAGCTCTATTAATTTCCACTTTAACTTGAGTTGACCCCTTCCATGCTTTTTCAAGCTGGAGCTGATTCATTGGTCCATTAACAACAAACCTCCACCTGAGCAATGTATCAACTCCAGTTGCTCCCTCCTGGTTCTGTCGTTGTCCCCCTTTCTAAGGTGGTCTGCCAACTCTGAGCAACTTTAGACAGTGTTGGAATTTTGTACCATCCACCACTTTAGTTAACATATCTGCAGGGTTGTCTTCAGTAGCAAGTTTTTAAACTATAACCTTTCCTTGAGTCACCACATCTCGTATGAAATGAAATCTCACATCGATGTGTTTGGTCCTCTCATGATATACTGGGTTCTTAGCTAGTTGTATCGCTCTTTGACTGTCACACCAAACCACATTCTCAACTGTGTTTCCCTTAAGCTCTTCAACCAAACTTTTGATCCACGAGGCTTCTTTAAACGCCTCAGTTGCTGCTATGTACTCTGATTCTGTGGTGGACAATGCCACAATTGGTTAAAGTGTTGATTTCAAACTAATAGTGTTCCCATATAATGTAAAAGAATATCTGGTTTGTGACCTTCTTTGATCCTTGTCTCCTGCAAAATCAAAATCCACATATCCACATATCTTCTCAGACGTATTGCATATGCTTCTATAATTCAACCCAACTTCGCAAGCCCCCTTTAAATATCTCAAAACCCACTTGAAACATGCCAATGTTCATGCGCTGTGTTGGACATGTATCTGCTTATTATACTGAAGCATAGGCTATGTCAGGCCGTGTGCTTACCATACCATGCATCATGCTGCCAGTAGAGCTAGCATATGGGATTTTTTCTTCATATTGGACTCCTCGTCCTCTGATCTAGGACTCTGTTCAGTTGATAGAGTGTGCACCAATAGGGGTGATCACTGACTTTGAATTCAACATGTTAAACCTGTTGAGAACTTTCGAAATGTGTGATGTGTAAAATCCTTTCCGCCCTGTCTCTGCATATCTCCATCCCTAGTATTTTTGAAACCTTAACCAACTCCTTCATTTCGAACTCAGAGCTTAGGAGTTTTTTAATGAGTCCACCTCTACCATTTTATTGCTTGCTATCATCATATCATCAACATATAGTATGAGGTATACGCTGGTGTTGTATTTGTGTCTTTTGTGACAGAAACAATTGTCATAACGGCTTCTTAGGTACCCATTATTGACCATAAACATGTCGAACTTCAAATACCATTGTCTTGATGATTGTTTTAGCCCATACAAGGATCTCTGCAGAAGACATGCTTTATTCTCATCTCCTACTTTTACATAGCCCTCTGGTTGAGACATATATACTGTCTCCTCTAGCTCACCATGCAAAAACATTGTTTTTACATCCATTTGTTCTAGTTCAAGGTTGTGAAAAGCCACCATAGAGAGCAAGAGTCCCAGAGATATATGCTTGACCACGGGTGATAATATTTCATTGAGGTCGACTCCCTCTTGTTGAGTGTGGCCTTTCGCCACTAATCTTACTTTATATCTGGCCTTCTCAAATCCAGGAATTTCTTCTTTAACTTTAAAAATCTACTTGTATCCAATTAACTTCTGGTCCTTTGGTTTGTCCACGAGAATCCATGTGTTATTCTTATTGAGAGACTGAATTTACTCATTCATAGCTAACACTCAAAGGCTATTTCTTTGTTGTTTATGGCTTCTGTACAAGTCCTAGGCTCATTGTTGATCATCGCAATTGCTGCCGATAATGCATGGGCAGATATTGACTCAAGGTTGATTGGTTTTCTTGATACACATCTTCAGAGGTTTGCTCATGTTCAAATTTCACCTTTTGTTATGGCTCCACATCCGACTCAGATCCCTCATTCTCTGTTGGAAGTTTACTTTGCTCCTCCTTGTTATAAATCAGGGTTTCAGGATTTGTTTTCAACATCTCTTGCTCATGGAACACAACATCTCTTCTAATGATCACTTTTGATTTGTTTCCATCATTTAGCCAACACCTATAACCCTTTACATCATCCGAGTAACCTAGGAACACGCATTTCTTTGATCTAGGCTCCAATTTTCCCTCATTCACATGGACATAAGCTGGGCAACCGAAAATTCTGAGATTTGTATAATCTACTAGTTTTCGTGTCCATATCTTTTCTAGTTCTTTAAAATCTAAGGCTGTAGAGGGTGACTTGTTGATGATGTTCACTGCAGTTGCCACTGCCTCCCCCGAAAATGCTTGTCAAGATTTGCGAAATTCAACATGCACCTGACCTTGTCTAGGATGGTTCTATTCATCCTCTCGGCAGCACCATTCTACTGAGGAGTGTTGCTCACTGACTTGTGCCTAACAATTCCAGAATTTTCTGCAAAGTTGAGAGAAATTTTCACTTAGATACTCTAGTCCTTTATCAGTCTTAAGCCTCTTAATCTTCATTCCAGTTTGATTTTCTATCAAGCATTTCCACCATCTAAATGTTGTGAATGCATCACTCTTATGTTTGAGCACATATACCCATACTTTCCTAGAGTAACCGTCCACAAAAGTGATGAAATAACTAGCTCCTCCTAAAGTCTTTACTGAGGTCGGCCCCAAAATATCCGAGTGAATGTAATCAACCGTGCCTTTGGTATTGTGGTTAGCGGTGTTAAAATTCACTCGAGTTTGTTTACCTAGAATGAAATGTTCACAGAATTCCATTTTGTGAACATGATCATTACCAAAAGCACCTTGTTTATTCAGTTAATCATTTCCCCTTTGGCTAATGTTTCCTAGTCTTAAGTGCCACATCATAGTCATATCCCATTTTGTTTCAGAAAACAAGTTGCCGACTAACTGTAAGGTGTTACCTTGTAGGATGTACAAGCCATTCTTCTTAATCCCTTTCATTATCACTAGTGCGCCTGATGTTACTTTTAAAATTCCACCTTCAGCCCTGTATGAGCAACCCTTGGAATCGAGGCTTCCAAGCGATATCAAATTTTTTTAAGGCCAGGGACATATCTCATCCTCCATCTTGAGCTTTATGGAGCCAATTCCTGTTACTGTACATTCGGCACAATTTCCAATAATCACTCTTCCCCCATCACAATTCTTGAAAGTTTGAAACCATTCTCGATTTGGGATAATATGAAACGTGCATCCCGAGTCCAAGATCCAGTCATTTTCAACTCGATCACTTGTAATGGCCAACACTTTTGAGTTTTCGTAGGCATCTGAGATCATGGATTCGTCTGCTGGATCTTTCTGTTTTGTTTTACAATTCTTCTTTCTCTCGGGGCAATATCTTTTGAAATGTCCTTCTTTGTGACAGATGAAACATTTCAATTGAGTGCGTGATTTGGACCTACTTCTTCCTCTCCTTTTACCGTTATTGTAATACCTTCTTTCAATTATTCCTCTTGACATCAATGCTTCTCCATCACCTTGTTCATTTAATGCCTTTCCATTCATCTCTTTGGCCTTAAGGGAAGTATGTACTTCATCCAAAGACAGACTATCACGAGTAGATTTCATCGTATCAACAAAGATTGAGTAAGGCTTGGGTAATGAATTCAGAACCAAGATCGCCTTGTCTTCATCTTCTATCTTTATACCAAGATTTTCCAATGAGATGATTATCTTATTGAATTCATCCAGATTATCCTCAATTGACATATCCTCTATCATTTTAAACCTGAATAAATTTCCTTTGATATGGATTCAATATAAAAGAGTGTTTGTCATGTATAACTGCTCGAGTTTGAGCCAAACGCCTGCTGCAATAGATTCTTATCCACTTCTCGAAGGACACGATCACCCAGATGCTGAATTATAGAGTTGTACGCATGTTACATCATATCCACCTTTTCTTCAGAGCTAAAGGATGATGGGAATTTATATTCTCCTTCAAGAGCTTTAGCAACATTCATTTGAACCAAGATCGCTTTCATCATCTTTCTCCAGATTGAGAAATCTGGCTTACCATCAAACCGCTCAACGTGTACTTTGGTTTCCCTCATTCTATACATTTTCCTTTGAACCCTCAAGATGGCTCTGATACCACTTTGTTACATAATGATCCCACCATGCATTCAATCAAAATACGTCCAGGAACAAATGGATTTAGCCAAAATGCAATTGAATATAAAGAAACTAAGAAAATTACGGAATGCAATCAAGAACACACGATATATAGTGGTTCTGCTAAAAAAAACTACATCCACTGTCGAACCAAAAGTTATGGAATTTTTTCACACTATTACAGAAGAGAGAGTTGTGGCCTCAAGCCTTTTAGAAGTTGCAGAAGCGAAGAAGAAGAAAGAAGTAAATGAATATTTCGTACTCTTAGGTAATGACAAAATACTTGAATATATCAGGCTAACTAACTCTTAACCTCTAATCCTTCACTTTGTCAACTAAGCTCTATTAGTTTCCACATTGACTCGAGTTGACCCCTTCCATGCTTTTACAAGCTGGAGCTGATTCATTGGTCCATTAACAACAGTAAGAATCCCAACCGCCTCATGATAGCACATAAAAATTCCAATTCAACCTTTTCATATGCTTGGTTCATATCAAGGTTGATTGTCATCAGTCTTTTCCTTCCTCTTATCTCCTCCAAATAGTGTGCAAACATTCAAAGGTCACCAAAATGTTATCTGTAATCAATCTCCCTGGGACAAATGCACTTCATTCTGGATCAATAATCTCTTGGAGATGCAGTTTAAGCCGAATGGTTGTTGCTTTGGCTACAGTTTTGGCAATAAATTACCTAAAATAATTGAACGGAATTTTGTGAAAAGTCCTGGATTCTTTACCTTTGGGATGAGAACCAGGTAAGTAGTATTGAGATCTCTAATAGATATGACTCCATTCAAGATCTGCAGCACACTGAAGTGAATTGCTCAACAACGAATTGCCAATTAGATTGGAAAAAACCAGCATGAAATCCATCGGGGCCAGGCGCTTTCCTCGATGCCATCCCGAATAATGCAATGTGGACATCCTAAGCAGTGTATGGTGCATCTAGGACGGTACACATAGGACCAGTAACCCGAGCTTATAGTCCAGAAAGTGAAACATCTATGGAGATCGAAGAATGACTCGAAGTGGTGAACAAAGTGTTTTAATAATACATAAAAAATGATTGCACCTCTTTTGGGTTAGAAACCCAATCATTTGCCATAGAATGGATCCCTGAAAACCTATTATTGTGACGTCAAATAGAAGAATTATGACGGATTTTTTTTTTCCAATCTCCTCCGACAAGCTATTCTGGGGGTGGATGTTGTTTCCAATATGACTCATTCAAATCTAAAAGATAATCTAGTTGATATTCCATATTTCTCATTATTTCTCCGTTTGATTGTCCAGTGGGAAGAGAATTTAACTGAAATATGATCTTGAAAAGATTTAATTCTTCAAGAGATCTCTCCAAATGTATTATGGCTTCATTGTTTCAAGTTATGTCCACAAATCTTTAATTTCCATTGAAAATCCATGACCTTGTTACTTTCAATAGGACCGCTAGAAGGCCAATATTCTATAAGAGCTTGTTAAAATCTGCTATCTAATTGTCAAAATGATTTAAACTTAAAAGATTTAGCAGCTGCAATACTGAGATCAATTGGATTGTAATGTGGGGATAGCCCGATCAAAATCATTCGATGACCAGAGCCATAATAATAATGATGTGATACAGGTACATTTGCGGAACATATATTTCCACTAGAAGTTTTCCAAAACCCGATCCAAGTGCTCTTGTATTGTATAGGGAACAACTGATTATTTTTCCAAGTTGAACGAGGGTCCTTCAAATCCAAGATCTAGTAAACCACAATGGTGCAATGATTCATTAAAAGTTGTCATTGATGGAGAAAATGAATTCAATCCACCAGATTTCTCAGACATATGAATCGTTTCATTAAAATCTTCTCCAATAACCTGAGAAAGTGAATACAAATAATTGAGTCCTCAAATTATTTCCCAAGAATGATGTCTTAGATGAAGAACTGGATGGCCATAAAACCTGAAAAATGCCATAATAATTCATTAGGATCATTGTGTCAATATGATCCTAGCCATAACTTTTAAGATCCACCTTCCATTACAATTTCCAAAAAATTTCTCTCCTTTCCTTTCCACACTCTCAACACCAAAACCATGCGAAAAATTCAAAGATTGCTGAAGGGGGGAGATACGAGAACTAGAAAATTTAGTTTCCGATGCAAAAACTATAGAAGGTGACGGCTTCCAGATTGCAAAATGGAAGAGCCTGAATTCTACAGGATCACCCAATCCCCGAGCATTCCAGCATAAAATACTCATAATTCCTGGCAGCAACCACCGCCAATCTATTACTTTGATAAACATCTATATTCTTGATTTGATATGTAGTACTTTCAGCATATAGATCTGAAGGAACGTTGCCTGTGTTTGTGGAAGAATATTATCACTTTCTTCCATTGTTATTTCAGCTGATTCTGCAAGTTCATTTTCTTGTGGAAGTCCTCTTTTATGGCAAATTAAATCCATATGCAAACTTGATGGTACCCTTTTGGAAATATCCCGTAAATGGTTCGAGTAGTTTGCACGATTAATTATCACTTCCACAGGAGGTAACATCACTTTATCATCTTATTCTCTCAACCATGACCAATACGGATATTTCAAGTAATGGGTTTCTATATCACATTCAGATAGTGAACACTCTTTTAGTTGTTGACCGAATATATCACAAATATAGCAGAATTCAGGTAATCTTTAGTACCAAAGTAGGATCCCAATTCTCTGTAGAGGTTTAGATATATTAAATTTTATCTGAATCCTCATAAATTTCCCACAAAACAGCCATTTTCATCCGCTTCTACAGAGATGCATTCTTTAATAGTATTTTCAATGAGAAGTTCAATATCCACCGATCATTCTGGAAGGAGGAATTTTAGAGTCTCTCACCCACAGATGAGTTATACAGGCTCCTTCTGGGACCTTTTCCCTCTAGCATGTCTTGATGTGCCATTATTTGGATCATATCAAATAGACTTATCCCTTGGAAAGAAGGAACACATCGAATTAGACGAAATGGACAGATCAAGTCAGAAAAATCAGACTAATAAAATTGGAACGAAACTTAGCAAAAGAAGAAATACGAAGCATATAGAAATAGATACTGAGGCATATCAAAACATATAGTAATCAATGCAATTTTTAATCACAAACATATCATTTAAAACGTATAAATGACCACTTACCTCAATTCAAAATTGCGGATCGAACTTGATTGAAATTTGGATGAATGCTTGAAGGAGCTTGTGCACGACTTGGGCAGCAACTAGAATTGGTGTTTGGACGTGATTTTCACTCATGTCCTGATTTCCTTGGGCTTGAACCCAAGTGCACAACTGAGCAAAATTTTGGTTTAGATGATGTGTGAATTCTGCTAAAAAATACAGTTGAACACTTGGACTTGGTAGCACCTTGATGCTCGACCTTTTGAGAGGCTTCAAGAGGGTTTTCCTGTAACATTTATTCACCATCCATCGGGGTATTTATAGGGCTAGGGGTCGGCTAAAAGGGCAGAAATTATTCCCTCATTAAATTGATTTCTTGATCTCCAAACTCCCAAGTTTTATGGTCAAAGTGTCAGAATTTTTTAGAAAAATCAGGTGTCTACGTATATAACATGATAATCAATATGTTGAAATAAATCGAGTCTTACCTTTGGCCATTGAAATTTGTAAGTTCTCTGCTTTTCCTTCGATTGAAGTCTTCTAAGCACTTCACACACTCTATAGATGGTGTATAATTTTTTTATGTGGTGTGTGCTTAGGAACCTCAATCGCTACTATTTATAGGCTCATACCATCGATGAGTTATTGCGGGAGCCGAGAGAATAAAAGAAGAAGCGTGTACGCATGTCAATTTTCTAAAGTTGAGGCTGTATACACATGTTTTGTCAAAAACTGTAGGCAATGGTCGTCGTCATTTCCTGCACGTCTGTTTTTCTTCTGATATGTATCACTTTTTCTTACATTCTGCCACTTGACAAATATATCTCATTTACCATGGAAGAAAACAAAATACATGAATCATGGCGATAGGTCATCTTAAAACGAATATTATCTTCCATGTATTATAACGCATTATGTATCTCAATCTGTATAACTTAATGAATAAACCTTATGTTTATTCGAGATCCAACTTTATTGATATTTCTCAAATGAATATGTGTACAACAAATACGAGAAAATATCATATCATAGTTTCATTAAATTTGTTTTTGCAACAAA